>NC_074697.1:15967537-15970037 GCF_029448725.1 Salvelinus fontinalis | reverse complement strand
AGAGAGGAGACCATCATAAAATAACAGAGAGAGAGAGAGGAGACAATCATATAATAACAGAGAGAGAGAGGAGACCACATATAATAACAGAGAGAGAGAGAGAGAGGAGACCATCATATAATAACAGAGAGAGAGAGAGGAGACCATCATATAATAACAGAGAGAGAGAGGAGACCATCATATAATAACAGAGAGAGAGAGAGAGGAGACCATCATATAATAACAGAGAGAGAGAGAGAGAGGAGACCATCATATAATAACAGAGAGAGAGAGAGAGGAGACCATCATAAAATAACAGAGAGAGAGAGAGGAGACCATCATATAATAACAGAGAGAGAGAGAGGAGACCATCATATAATAACAGAGAGAGAGAGGAGACCATCATACAATAACAGAGAGAGAGGAGACCATCATATAATAACAGAGAGAGAGGAGACCATCATATAATAACAGAGAGAGAGAGAGAGGAGACCATCATACCCTGGTCTCTACTATAACCCCCATAGTAAACTATACACCCTGGTTTCTACTATAACCCCCGTAGTAAACTATACACCCTGGTCTCTACTATAACCCCCGTAGTAAACTATACACCCTGGTCTCTACTATAACCCCCATAGTAAACTATACACCCTGGTCTCTACTATAACCCCCATAGTAAACTATACACCCTGGTTTCTCCTATAACCCCCATAGTAAACTAACACCCTGGTCTCTACTATAACCCCCATAGTAAACTATACACCCTGGTCTCTACTATAACCCCCATAGTAAACTATACACCCTGGTTTCTACTATAACCCCCATAGTAAACTAACACCCTGGTCTCTACTATAACCCCCATAGTAAACTATACACCCTGGTTTCTACTATAACCCCCGTAGTAAACTAACACCCTGGTCTCTACTATAACCCCCATAGTAAACTAACACCCTGGTCTCTACTATAACCCCCATAATAAACTATACACCCTGGTCTCTACTATAACCCCCATAGTAAACTAACACCCTGGTATCTACTATAACCCCCGTAGTAAACGATACAACCTGGTCTCTACTATAACCCCCATAGTAAACTATACACCCTGGTCTCTACTATAACCACCATAATAAACTAACACCCTGGTCTCTACTATAACCCCCATAGTAAACTATACACCCTGGTTTCTACTATAACCCCCATAATAAACTATACACCCTGGTCTCTACTATAACCCCCATAGTAAACTATACACCCTGGTCTCTACTATAACCACCATAATAAACTAACACCCTGGTCTCTACTGTAACCCCCATAGTAAACTATACACCCTGGTCTCTACTATAACCCCCATAGTAAACTATACACCCTGGTCTCTACTATAACCCCCATAGTAAACTATACACCCTGGTTTCTACTATAACCCCCATAGTAAACTATACACCCTGGTCTCTACTTTAACCCCCATAGTAAACTATACACCCTGGTCTCTACTATAACCCCCGTAGTAAACTATACACCCTGGTCTCTACTATAACCCCCATAGTAAACTATACACCCTGGTCTCTACTATAACCCCCATAGTAAACTATACACCCTGGTCTCTACTATAACCACCATAGTAAACTATACACCCTGGTCTCTACTATAACCCCCATAGTAAACTAACACCCTGGTGTCTACTATAACCCCCATAGTAAACTATACACCCTGGTATCTACTATGACCCCCATAGTAAACTAACACCCTGGTCTCTATTATAACCCCCATAGTAAACTAACACCCTGGTATCTACTATAACCCCCATAATAAACTATACACCCTGGTCTCTACTATAACCACCATAGTAAACTATACACCCTGGTCTCTACTATAACCCCCATAGTAAACTAACACCCTGGTCTCTACTATAACCACCATAGTAAACTATACACCTTGGTCTCTACTATAACCCCCATAGTAAACTAACACCCTGGTGTCTACTATAACCCCCATAGTAAACTATACACCCTGGTATCTACTATGACCCCCATAGTAAACTAACACCTTGGTCTCTATTATAACCCCCATAGTAAACTAACACCCTGGTATCTACTATAACCCCCATAATAAACTATACACCCTGGTCTCTACTATAACCACCATAGTAAACTATACACCCTGGTCTCTACTATAACCCCCATAGTAAACTAACACCCTGGTATCTACTATAACCCCCATAGTAAACTAACACCCTGGTCTCTACTATAACCCCCATAGTAAACTAACACCCTGGTCTCTATTATAACCCCCATAGTAAACTAACACCCTGGTCTCTATTATAACCCCCATAGTAAACTAACACCCTGGTATCTACTATAACCCCCATAGTAAACTAACACCCTGGTATCTACTATAACCCCCATAGTAAACTATACACCCTGGTCTCTACTATAACCCCCATAGTAAACTAACACCCTGGTCTCTATTATAACCCCCATAGTAAACTAACACCCTGGTATCTACTATAACCCCCATAGTA
>NC_074697.1:15962537-15965037 GCF_029448725.1 Salvelinus fontinalis | reverse complement strand
CACTGAGGCCACATGTGAGTCCCTCTGTCTGTCTTACCTGTCCCTCTGTCTTACCTGTCCCTCTGTCTTACCTGTCCCTCTGTCTTACCTGTCCTCTGTCTATACCTGTCCCTCTGTCTATACCTGTCCCTCTGTCTATACCTGTCCCTCTGTCTATACCTGTCCCTCTGTCTTACCTGTCCCTCTGTCTTACCTGTCCCTCTGTCTTACCTGTCCCTCTGTCTATACCTGTCCTCTGTCTATACCTGTCCCTCTGTCTATACCTGTCCCTCTGTCTTACCTGTCCCTCTGTCTTACCTGTCCTCTGTCTATACCTGTCCTCTGTCTATACCTGTCCCTCTGTCTTACCTGTCCCTCTGTCTTACCTGTCCCTCTGTCTTACCTGTCCCTCTGTCTATACCTGTCCTCTGTCTATACCTGTCCCTCTGTCTATACCTGTCCCTCTGTCTTACCTGTCCCTCTGTCTTACCTGTCCCTCTGTCTTACCTGTCCCTCTGTCTATACCTGTCCCTCTGTCCTACCCGTCCCTCTGTCTTACCTGTCCCTCTGCCTATACCTGTCCCTCTGTCTTACCTGTCCCTCTGGCTGTCTATACCTGGTCTCTGTCTATACCTGTCCCTCTGTCTATACCTGTCCCTCTGGCTGTCTATACCTGGTCTCTGTCTTACCTGTCCCTCTGTCTATACCTGTCCCTCTGGCTGTCTATACCTGGTCTCTGTCTTACCTGTCCCTCTGTCTATACCTGTCCCTCTGGCTGTCTATACCTGTCCCTCTGGCTGTCTATACCTGTCCCTCTGGCTGTCTATACCTGGTCTCTGTCTTACCTGTCCCTCTGTCTTACCTGTCCCTCTGTCTATACCTGTCCCTCTGTCCTACCCGTCCCTCTGTCTTACCTGTCCCTCTGTCTATACCTGTCCCTCTGTCCTACCCGTCCCTCTGTCTTACTTGTCCCTCTGTCTTACCTGTCCCTCTGTCTTACCTGTCCCTCTGTCTATACCTGTCCCTCTGTCCTACCTGTCCCTCTGGCTGTCTATACCTGTCCCTCTGTCTATACCTGTCCCTCTGTCTATACCTGTCCCTCTGTCTTACCTGTCCCTCTGTCTGTCTATACCTGTCCCTCTGTCTTACCTGTCCATCTGTCTGTCTATACCTGTCCCTCTGTCTATACCTGTCCCTCTGTCTATACCTGTCCCTCTGTCTTACCTGTCCCTCTGTCTGTCTATACCTGTCCCTCTGTCTTACCTGTCCCTCTGTCTGTCTATACCTGATCCTAGATCCTACCTACCTGACCCTAGAGCAGTGGAAGATGGGCGTCACTCTACATGTCCTTACATGTAACTGACCTCAGGATATATATAGCTAGATGGATAGAGTCTCCCTGTCAACTTGCCTGTTTTTCTCTGACATATAGCTGACACCAGAGATGGAAGCAAGCCTGCTCCAACACATAGTCATCCATTGATAGAAACAGTACTATTCCAACATACTGCATGCAGTATACTATACCACCTATACAATACATACATACACACTGTATACTAAACCACCTTTACAATACTACATACATACTGTATACTATATCACATATACAATACTATATACATATTGTATACTGTACCACCTATACAATACTACATACATACTGTATGCTATATCACATATACAATACTACATGCATACTGTATACTAAACCACCTTTACAATACTACATACATACAGTATACTATGCACTACTATATAATGCACCACCTATACAATACTACATACATACTGTATACTATATCACCTATACAATACTATATACATACTGTATACTGCACCACCTATACAATACTACATACATACTGTATACTATACCACATATACAATACTACATACATACTGTATACTATATCACCTATACAATACTATATACATACTGTATACTGCACCACCTATACAATACTACATACATACTGTATACTAAACCACATATACAATACTACATACATACTGTATACTAAACCACATATACAATACTACATACATACTGTATACTATACAATACTACATACATACTGTATGCTATACCATCTATACAATACTACATACATACTGTATACTAAACCACATATACAATACTACATACATACTGTATACTATACAATACTACATACATACTGTATACTATACAATACTACATACATACTGTATGCTATACAATACTACATACATACTGTATGCTATACCATCTATACAATACTACATACATACTGTATGCTATATCACATATACAATACTACATACATACTGTATGCTATATCACATATACAATACTACATACATACTGTATGCTATACCTGTATAGTGTTTACCCTCTTTGCCTGTGACTGCCTGGCCTAACACAGTGCATCCCTGTCCTATAGAGGAGGCATGGATGAGGACAGTATAATAACCAGGGTTTTTAGCTGAATCCACCCAGAGATAAGCTGAGCTTAGCATTATTAATATATTCTCTGTC
>NC_074697.1:15947537-15957537 GCF_029448725.1 Salvelinus fontinalis | reverse complement strand
ATTTTAGGGTTGCCCAATAATGAAGAGGCATATCCTGCTTGTCTGGTTCTCTATGACTATCCCCCTCTCCCTCTTTCTCAATTCAATTCAATGCAATTCAATTGGTACGTCAAATCTTATGTTCCTTTTGATGGCATAGAAGGCCCTTATTGCCTTGTCTCTCGGGTCATTCACCGTTTTGTGGAAGTTACCTGTGGCGTTGATGTTTAGTGTGCTCTAGGGCAACGGTGTCTAGATGGAATTTGTATGTGTGATCCTGGCCACTGTTCTAGTGCCCTCGCCAATTCGTTGATATATACACAGTGTGTAGCTACTTAGCTAGCCAGCCAGCCCAGAGAGAGCATTGCATTGTGGATTTTGTAGTCGACTTGAAATGCAGCGGATTTGCACGACGATTTTCACGTTGCTACTACCGTTGTTATGACAACAAAATGAATACTATAAAAATAAGTAAAAGGAATCGGCACTCTATACATATACAGTGGGGAGAACAAGTATTTGATACACTGCCGATTTTGCAGGTTTTCCTACTTACAAAGCATGTAGAGGTCTGTAATTTTTTTATCATAGGTACACTTCAACTGTGAGAGACGGAATCTAAAACAAAAATCCAGAAAATCACATTGTATGATTTTAAGTAATTAATTTGCATTTTATTGCATGACATAAGTATTTGATCACCTACCAACCAGTAAGAATTCCGGCTCTCACAGACTTGTTAGTTTTTCTTTAAGAAGCCCTCCTGTTCTCCACTCATTACCTGTATTAACTGCACCTGTTTGAACTCGTTACCTGTATAAAAGACACCTGTCCACACACTCAATCAAACAGACTCCAACCTCTCCACAATGGCCAAGACCAGAGAGCTGGTACAGAGTCAATGTGGAGGCTATATACAGGGGGCACCGGTACAGAGTGAATGTGGAGGCTATATACAGGGGGTACCGGTACAGAGTCAATGTGGAAGCTATATACAGGGGGTACCGGTACAGAGTCAGTGTGGAGGCTATATACAGGGGGTACCGGTACCGAGTCAATGTGGAGACTATATACAGGGTGTTACGGTACAGAGTCTATGTGGAGGCTATATACAGGGTGTTACGGTACAGAGTCTATGTGGAGGCTATATACAGGGTGTTACAGTACAGAGTCAGTGTGGAGGCTATATACAGGGGGTACCGGTACAGAGTCAATGTGGAGGCTATATACAGGGGGTACCGGTACAGAGTCAATGTGGAGGCTATATACAGGGGGTACCGGTACAGAGTCAGTGTGGAGGCTATATACAGGGGGTACCGGTACAGAGTCAATGTGCGGGGCCACTGGTTAGTCAAGGTAATTGAAGTAATATGTACATGTAGGTAGAGTTAAAGTGACTAGATAATAGATAGATAATAACCAGAGAGTGGCAGCAGCGTAAAATAGGGGGTGGGGGGGATAATGCAAATAGTCTGGGTATGTGTTGTTGTTTACGTGTTGTTGTTTACGTGTTGTTGTTTACGTGTTGTTATTAATGTGTTGTTGTTTACGTGTTGTTGTTAACGTGTTGTTGTTAATGTGTTGTTTACGTGTTGTTGTTAATGTGTTGTTGTTTACGTGGTGTTGTTTACGTGTTGTTGATAATGTGTTGTTGTTTACGTGGTGTTGTTTACGTGTTGTTGTTAATGTGTTGTTGTTTACGTGGTGTTGTTTACGTGTTGTTGTTTACGTGTTGTTGTTTACGTGTTGTTGTTAATGTGTTGTTGTTTACGTGGTGTTGTTAATGTGTTGTTGTTTACGCGGTGTTGTTTACGTGTTGTTGTTAATGTGTTGTTGTTTACGTGTTGTTGTTCATGTGTTGTTGTTTACGTGGTGTTGTTTACGTGTTGTTGTTAATGTGTTGTTGTTTACGTGGTGTTGTTTACGTGTTGTTGTTTACGTGTTGTTGTTAATGTGTTGTTGTTTACGTGTTGTTGTTAATGTGTTGTTGTTTACGTGTTGTTGTTAATGTGTTGTTTACGTGGTGTTGTTTACGCGTTGTTGTTAATGTGTTGTTGTTTACGTGGTGTTGTTAATGTGTTGTTGTTGTCCTCCTCAGTGAACACCCTGGGCATCAGTGACGAGCTGAAACATAAGCTGCAGGATGTGATGGTGGACAGACATAAACTAACCCTGGGAAAGACTCTGGGAGAGGGTGAGTGGAAAGACTGGGAGAGGGTGAGTGGAAAGACTCTGGGAGAGGGTGAGTGGAAAGACTCTGGGAGAGGGTGAGTGGAAAGACTCTGGGAGAGGGTGAGTGGAAAGACTCTGGGAGAGGGTGAGTGGAAAGACTCTGGGAGAGGGTGAGTGGAAAGACTCTGGGAGAGGGTGAGTGGAAAGACTCTGGGAGAGGGTGAGTGGAAAGACTCTTGGAGACGGTGAGTGGAAAGACTCTGGGAGAGGGTGAGTGGAAAGACTCTGGGAGAGGGTGAGTGGAAAGACTCTTGGAGACGGTGAGTGGAAAGACTCTGGGAGAGGGTGAGTGGAAAGACTCTGGGAGAGGGTGAGTGGAAAGACTCTGGGAGAGGGTGAGTGGAAAGACTCTGGGAGAGGGTGAGTGGAAAGACTCTGGGAGAGGGTGAGTGGAAAGACTCTGGGAGAGGGTGAGTGGAAAGACTCTGGGAGAGGGTGAGTGGAAAGACTCTGGGAGAGGGTGAGTGTGTATGTCGTTGATCCTGTCCTTGTGCTACACAGGGTGAACGTGTGTCCATCTAATAACCTTGTTATTAGCAAAACCGTTCAGGCAACTAACTGATACAAAGGCACACACTGACCTTGGTCCTGGGTTCAAGGTCTGGAGGGAGATACAAACGAAAAAAAAAAGGAGTACGTTGACATGAGAAATGTCAAAGAGTATAAAATCTGCTTCTGAACAATGCCCCCCTTTGTAAATGTTAATGGATGCTTGTCTACGATGTGTCTACAGGAGAGTTTGGCTCCGTGATGGAGGGAGCATTAACGCACGAGGAGTCTGTTCTCAAAGTGGCCGTGAAGACCATGAAGAGTAAGTTAACTATGACACAACTACAGTGTAAGCAGTACATACACTAGTCACACTTGCCTGTTTCTGTGACACCCTACTTTTGTTAAACTACTTTTGACAGTAAAGTGCACTACTTTTGACCATGAAGTGCACTACTTTTGACCGTAAAGTGCACTAATTTTGACAGTAAAGTGCACTACTTTTGACGGTAAAGTGCACTACTTTTGACCGTAAAGTGCACTACTTTTGACCGTAAAGTGCACTACTTTTGACCGTAAAGTGCACTACTTTTGACCGTAAAGTGCACTGCTTTTGACCGTAAAGTGCACTACTTTTGACCATAAAGTGCACTACTTTTGACCATAAAGTGCACTACTTTTGACCAAAAAGTGCACTACTTTTGACCCAGAGCCCGAGTGCACTACATAGGAGATAGGGTGGGATGTGAGATGAGTCCCTGTTCTCACCTGTCTCTTCTCCTCTAGTTGCTATCTGTACTCGCACTGAGATGGAAGACTTCCTGAGAGAAGCTGCTTGTATGAAGGAGTTTGACCATCAGAACGTCATGAGACTGCTAGGTGAGACTGGACCAAACTACTGTGCTTGGAGTACACTGCATTCAGATCATATTCACAGCACTTCCACCTTTTTCCACATGTTGTTACGTTACAGCCTTATTCTAAAATGTATTAAATTAATGTGTTTCCTCAGCAATCTACACACAATACCCCATAATGACAAAGCGAAAACAGGTTTTTAGAAATTTTTGCAAATGTATAAATAAATATATATATAAATAAATGAAAATGAAATACCTTATTTACATAAGTGTTCAGACCCTTTGCTATGAAACTCAAAATTGAGCTCAGGTGCATCCTGTTTCCATTGATCGTCCTTGAGATGTTTCTACAACTTGATTGGAGTCCACTATTGGTAAATTCAATTGATTGGACATGATTTGGAAAGGCACACACCTGTCTATATAAAGGTCCCACAGTTGAGAGTGAATGTCAGAGCAAAAACCAAGCCATGAGGTCGAAGGAATTGTCCGTAGAGCTCCGAGACAGGATTGTGTCGAGTCACAGATCTGGGGAAGGGTACCAAAACATTTCTGCAGCATTGAAGGTCCCCAAGAACACAGTGGCCTCCATCATTCTGAAATGGAAGAAGTTTGGAACCACCAAGACTCTTCCTAGAGCTGGTCGCCCGGCCAAACTGAGCAATCCGGGAAGAAGGGTCTTGGTCAGGGAGGTGACCAAGAACCCGATGGTCACTCTGACAGAGCTTCAGAGTTCCTCTGTGGAGACGGGAGAACCTTCCAGAAGGACAACCATCTCTGCAGCACTCAACCAATCAGGGCTTTATGGTAGAGTGGCCAGCTGGAAGCAGTAAAAAGCACCTAAAGGACTCAGACCATGAGAAACAAGATTCTCTGGTCTGATGAAACCAAGAATGAACTATTTGGCCTGAATGCCAAGCGTCACGTCTGGAGGAAACCTGGCATCATCACTATGGTGAAGCTGTGGGGATGTTTTTCAGCGGCAGGGACTGGGAGACTAGTCAGGATCGAGGAAAAGATGAACGGAGCCAAGTAAATAGAGATCCTTGATGAAAACCTGCTCCAGAGCGCTCAGGACCTCAGACTGGGGTGAAGGTTCACCTTCCATCAGGACAACGACCCTAAGCACACAGCCAAGACAACGCAGGAGTGGCTTTGGAACAAGTCTCTGAATGTCCTTGAGTGGCCCAGCCAGAGCCCAGACTTGAACCCGATCGAACATCTCTGGTGAGACCTTAAAATATCTGTGCAGCGATGCTCCCCATCCAACCTGACAGAGCTTGAGAGGATCTGCAGAGAAGAATCGGAGAAACTCCCCAAATACAGGTGTGCCAAGCTTGTAGCGTCATACCCAATAAGACTCGAGGCTGTAATCGCTGCCAAATGTGCTTCAACAAAGTACTGAGTAAAGGGTCTGAATACTTATGTGAATGTAATATTTGAGTTTTTCTTTTTTTTACTTTTGCAAAAATGTCTAAAAAACGTTTTTTGCTTTGTCATTATGGGGTATTGTGATGTCATTATGGGGTATTGTGATGTCATTATGGAGTATTGTGATGTCATTATGGGGTATTGTGATGTCATTATGGGGTATTGTGATGTCATTATGGAGTATTGTGATGTCATTTTGGGGTATTGTGTAGATTGATGATGGAAAACAACGATTTAGTAAATTTTAGAATAAGGCTGTAACGTAACAAAATGTGGAAAAAGTCAAGGGGTCTGAATACTTCCTGATTGCACTGTATGTGTGAATGTGTGTGGCCCCTGGAGAGAGTGTGACTGTCCCTGTGTCTGTCTGTGTGTCCCAGGTGTGTGTCTACAGACAGTAGAGAGTGAAGGTTACCCCTCCCCTGTGGTCATCCTGCCCTATATGAAACACGGAGACCTACACAGCTACCTGCTCTACTCACGCCTGGGAGACTGCCCCGTGGTGAGCACACACACTCACACTCACACTCACACAGACACACAGACACACACAGACACACACACACACACAGACACACACACACACACACACACACACACACACACACACACACACACACACACACACACACACACACACACACACACACACACACAGGGGAGGAGAACTATCTCTTACTGAACAACTTCTCTATCAGCTCTTCTTAAGGGAGGACATGGAAGAGAAACACTACACACAGACTGGTGTTGAGAAACACTACACACAGACTAGTGTTGAGAAACACTACACACAGACTAGTGTTGAGAAACACTACACACAGACTAGTGTTGAGAAACACTACACACAGACTGGTGTTGAGAAACACTACACACAGACTAGTGTTGAGAAACACTACACACAGACTAGTGTTGAGAAACACTACACACAGACTAGTGTTGAGAAACACTACACACAGACTGGTGTTGAGAAACACTACACACAGACTGGTGTTGAGAAACACTACACACAGACTAGTGTTGAGAAACACTACTGTCACGATCGTGTGGCGGATTAACGGACCAAAATGCAGCTTTTGGAAAATAAGCCATCTTCTTTTATTATAACACGAAGATGAACACGACACAAAAACACTTTAACAAAACAACAAAACAACAAAACGACCGTGAAGCTACAAACGTTGTGCACAAACATACAGGCTACTAACGTTCTTACATAGACAATACTAGAAACCTGTACTCCACACAAACCCATATACTATACACAACCCCTTTACCATAAACAACACCCAAAACCAACAAAACAAAAACATTCCCCATGTCACACCCTGACCTAACTAAAATAATAAAGAAAACCAATAATACTAAGGCCAGGGCGTGACATAACCCCCCCCTTGAGGCGCGAACTCCGGGCGCACCATACACAGTCTAGGGGAGGGTCTGGGTGGGCTTCCATCCACGGTGGCGGCTCCGGCTCTGGTCGCGGTCCCCACGTCACCACAGTACCTAAACACCTCCTAGGCTTCCTCCAAACGACCCCCCTCCACCTTAACCCCATTGCATTCAGGGGCAGTTCCGGACTAAGGGGCAGTACCAGGGTAAGAGGCAGTACCAGGGTCAGGGGCAGTACTAGGGTCAGGGACAGTACCAGGGTCAGGGGCAGTACCAGGGTAAGGGGCAGCACCAGGGTAAGGGGCAGCACCAGGGTAAGGGGCAGCACCAGGGTAAGGGGCAGCACCAGGGTAAGGGGCAGCTCCAGGGTAAGGGGCAGCTCCGGACTGAGGGACTGCAGCTCCGGACTGAGGGACTGCAGCTCCGGACTGAGGGACGGCCCATGGCTGGCTGACAGATCTGGCTGCTCATGGCTGGCTAACGGATCTGGCTGCTCATGGCTGGCTAACTGATCTGGCTGCTCATGACTGGCTGACGGATCTGGCTGCTCATGGCTGGCTGACGGATCTGGCTGCTCATGGCTGGCTGACTGATCTGGCTGCTCATGGCTAGCTGACGGATCTGGCTGCTCATGGCTAGCTGACGGATCTGGCTGCTCATGGCTAGCTGACGGATCTGGCTGCTCATGGCTAGCTGACGGATCTGGCTGCTCATGGCTAGCTGACGGATCTGGCTGCTCATGGCTAGCTGACGGATCTGGCTGCTCATGGCTAGCTGACGGATCTGGCTGCTCATGGCTAGCTGACTGATCTGGCTGCTCCTGTCTGGTTGGCGGCTCTGGCAGATCCTGTCTGGTTGGCGGCTCTGGCAGATCCTGTCTGGTTGGCGGCTCTGGCAGATCCTGTCTGACGGACGGCTCTAGCGGCTCCTGTCTGGCTGGCGGCTCTAGCGGCTCCTGTCTGGCGGACGGCTCAGTGGGCTCATGGCAGACGGGCGGCTTTGCAGGCTCATGGCAGACGGGCGGCTTTGCAGGCTCATTGCAGACGGATGGCTCAGATGGCGCTGGGGAGACGGATGGCTCAGATGGCGCTGGGGAGACGGATGGCTCAGATGGCGCTTGGCAGACGGGCAGTTCAGTCATTGCTGTGCAGACGGCAGACTCCTGCCGGCTGAGGCGCACTGTAGGCCTGGTGCGTGGTGCCGGGACTGGTGGCACCGGGCTGGGGACACGCATCTCAGGGCTAGTGCGGGGAGAAGGAACAGGGCATACTGGACCCTGGGGACGCACATTAGGCCTAGTGCGTGGGGCCGGAACTGGTGGTACCGGACTGGGGACACGCATCTCAGGGCTAATGCGGGGAGCAGCAACAGGCTGCACAGGACTCTGGAAACGCACAAGAGGCTTAGTGCGTGGTGCCGGAATTGGTGGTACCGGGCTGGAGACACGCACCATAGGACGAGTGCGTGGAGGAGGAACAGGGCTCTGGAGACACACTGGAAGCCTGTTACGTGGTGTATGTACTGGTGGCACTGAACTGGGGCGGGAAGGTGGCGCCGGAAATACCGGACCGTGCAGGCGTATTGGCTCCCTTGAGCATTGAGCCTGACCAACCTTACCTGGTTGAATGCTCCCCGTTGCCCGACCAGTGCGGGGAGGTGGAATAACCCGCACCGGGCTATGTAGGCGAACCGGGGACACCATGCGTAAGGCTGGTGCCATGTAAACCGGCCCGAGGAGACGCACTGGTGGCCAGATATGTAGGGCCGGCTTCATGACATCCGGCTCAATACTCAATCTAGCCCTGCCAGTGCGGGGAGGTGGAATAACCCGCACCGGGCTATGCACACGTACAGGAGACACCGTGCGCTCTACTGCGTAACACGGTGTCTGCCCGTACTCTCGCTCTCCACGGTAATTACAGGGAGTAGGCGCAGGTTTCCTACCTGACTTCGCCACTCTCCCTTTAAGCCCCCCCCAAAGAAATTTTTTGGGTTTTCCCACAGGCTTCCTACCGCTTCGTCGTGCTGCCTCCATTCGCCGGTATCCCTCCTCGCACTGCGCCAGAGAATCCCAGGCGGGCTCCGGCACTCTCCCTGGGTTGATCGCCCACCTGTCGATCTCCTCCCACGTAGTGTAGCCCAGATCCTTTGTAGGTTCCTTTTCCTGTCTCCGAGCTAGCTCCTCATATCGCCGCCTCTCTGCTTTCGCTGCCTCCAGCTCAGCTTTGGGGCGGTTATATTCTCCTGGTACCTCCCGGTCTAAAATTTCCTCCCATGTCCATGAATCCTTGTATTTCTCCTGTTGCCGCTGGTCATGCCGCTTGGTCCTATGGTGGGTAATTCTGTCACGATCGTGACAACTACACACAGACTAGTGTTGAGAAACACTACACACAGACTGGTGTTGAGAAACACTACACACAGACTGGTGTTGAGAAACACTACACACAGACTGGTGTTGAGAAACACTACACACAGACTGGTGTTGAGAAACACTACACACAGACTAGAGTAGATAAACACTACACACAGACTGGTGTTGAGAAACACTACACACAGACTGGTGTTGAGAAACACTACACACAGACTGGTGTTGAGAAACACTACACACAGACTAGTGTTGAGAAACACTACACACAGACTGGTGTTGAGAAACACTACACACAGACTGGTGTTGAGAAACACTACACACAGACTAGAGTAGATAAACACTACACACAGACTGGTGTTGAGAAACACTACACACAGACTAGTGTTGACAAACACTACACACAGACTAGAGTAGATAAACACTACACACAGACTAGAGTAGATAAACACTGGGCCTTATCCAAACAAGAGTTCCTAGAAAATGTTGAAATGTTGCATGAAACGCTCTGAAAACACTCTAGTGTAGAATCTGACGTCCCAGTCTCCCTCTGGGCCCGGGGTGGATTGCAGCCTTAAATTGTCTAAGACAAGTGAGGACAGAGGAAACACCAATTTAATAAGGTCTATAATCAATATCCTAACTGTTAAATGTGCCCGTCTTTATAAATATAATAACTACATAAAATAAGACAGATCTTCTGTTGCCTGTCGGGAGTGTTTACGTAATAGCCGACTGATTCTGTGAGCACTGAGCCTCACGCAACCACAACATGTCAGATAAACAATTTCACAAATTCGGCAGTTTTTTAAAAATCTTTTCCGTAACAAAGGCTTGACACGTTGTTCCTCTCGTTAGAACGGCCTCTCTGGTTTTACTTAGCATTTAATTCCAAATGTTTAGAAAAATAATATTTATAATAATAATAATCCCTCATTTTACTTGATTTCCTTCTTATTGTTTCCACTCTGTCTGCTATGGGGGGAACAGACTATACCACTCTGTCTGCTATGGGGGGAACAGACTATACCACTCTGTCTGCTATGGGGGGAACAGACTATACCACTCTGTCTGCTATGGGGGGAACAGACTATACCACTCTGTCTGCTATGGGGGGAACAGACTATACCACTCTGTCTGCTATGGGGGGAACAGACTATACCACTCTGTCTGCTATGGGGGGAACAGACTATACCACTCTGTCTGCTATGGGGGGAACAGACTATACCACTCTGTCTGCTATGGGGGGAAC
>NC_074697.1:15932537-15942537 GCF_029448725.1 Salvelinus fontinalis | reverse complement strand
GTGGTGTGTATGTTGTGGTGTGTATGTTGTGGTGTGTATATAGTGGTGTGTTTATAGTGGTGTGTATGTAGTGGTGTGTATGTAGTGGTGTGTATATAGTGGTGTGTATATAGTTGTGTATGTAGTGGTGTGTTTATAGTGGTGTGTATATAGTGGTGTGTATATAGTGGTGTGTATGTAGTGGTGTGTTTATAGTGGTGTGTATATAGTGGTGTGTATATAGTGGTGTGTATATAGTGGTGTGTATATAGTGGTGTGTATATAGTGGTGTGTTTATAGTGGTGTGTATATAGTGGTGTGTTTATAGTGGTGTGTATATAGTGGTGTGTATATAGTGGTGTGTATGTAGTGGTGTGTATATAGTGGTGTGTATATAGTGGTGTGTATATAGTGGTGTGTATATAGTGGTGTGCATGTAGTGGTGTGTATGTAGTGGTGTGTTTATAGTGGTGTGTTTATAGTGGTGTGTATGTAGTGGTGTGTTTATGGTGGTGTGTATATAGTGATGTGTTTATAGTGGTGTGTATGTAGTGGTGTGTTTATGGTGGTGTGTATATATGGGTGTGCTCGTAATGGTGTGCACGTAGTGGTGTGCATGTTTGTGCATACAAATGTATATTTTCTCAGCACCAGTTAATTCCCCTCCTATAAAGCCTAACTTCTTTGGTGTGTTGTCTCTGAGAGGATTTAGGCTTAGGCGAACATGTCGGTGTGGTTGCAAGTGTTTTAATGCTTTGATTTGGTCACAGGCATAGCTGCTATTTTCCTAATGTGGATTTGCGTTTGACACTCTCTGACCCTCTCTCACTCTCTCCCCTCTCTGACCCTCTCTCACTCTCTCCCCTCTCTGACCCTCTCTCACTCTCTCCTCTTTCTGACCCTCTCTCACTCTCTCCTCTTTCTGACCCTCTCTCACTCTCTCCCCTCTCTGACCCTCTCTCACTCTCTCCTCTTTCTGACCCTCTCTCACTCTCTCCCCTCTCTGACCCTCTCTCACTCTCTCCTCTCTCTGACCCTCTCTCACTCTCTCCCCTCTCTGACCCTCTCTCACTCTCTCCCCTCTCTGACCCTCTCTCACTCTCTCCCCTCTCTGACCCTCTCTCACTCTCTCCCCTCTCTGACCCTCTCTCACTCCCTCCTCTCTCTCCCTACCTCCCTTCCTCTCTCTCTCTCTCCATCCATCTCTCTCTCCCTCTCTCTCAGTGGTCATTTGGTGTGACTATGTGGGAGATAGCATCGCGAGGCCAGACTCCGTACCCAGGTGTGGAGAACAGTGAGATATATGACTACCTGAGACAAGGAAACCGTCTCAAACAACCTCCAGACTGTCTGGACAGCATGTGAGTGGCTCAACACTAGTTTTTCTGTCAACTTACAACAGACCTGGGTCAATATACAGTAAATAAAAACAGACCTGGGTCAATATACTGTAAATAAAAACAGACCTGGGTCAATATACAGTATATCAAAACAGACCTGGGTCAATATACAGTAAATAAAAACAGACCTGGGTCAATATACAGTAAATAAAAACAGACCTGGGTCAATATACAGTAAATAAAAACAGACCTGGGTCAATATACAGTAAATAAAAACAGACCTGGGTCAATATACAGTAAATAAAAACAGACCTGGGTCAATATACAGTAAATAAAAACAGACCTGGGTTAATATACAGTATATCAAAACAGACCTGGGTCAATATACAGTAAATAAAAACAGACCTGGGTCAATATACAGTATATCAAAACAGACCTGGGTCAATATACAGTATATCAAAACAGACCTGGGTCAATATACAGTATATCAAAACAGACCTGGGTCAATATACAGTAAATCAAAAGAGACCTGGGTCAATATACAGTAAATCAAAACAGACCTGGGTCAATATACAGTAAATAAAAACAGACCTGGGTCAATATACAGTATATCAAAACAGACCTGGGTCAATATACAGTAAATAAAAACAGACCTGGGTCAATATACAGTAAATCAAAACAGACCTGGGTCAATATACAGTAAATCAAAACAGACCTGGGTCAATATACAGTAAATCAAAACAGACCTGGGTCAATATACAGTAAATAAAAACAGACCTGGGTCAATATACAGTAAATAAAAACAGACCTGGGTCAATATACAGTAAATCAAAACAGACCTGGGTCAATATACAGTAAATCAAAACAGACCTGGGTCAATATACAGTAAATCAAAACAGACCTGGGTCAATATACAGTATATCAAAACAGACCTGGGTCAATATACAGTAAATAAAAACAGACCTGGGTCAATATACAGTAAATAAAAACAGACCTGGGTCAATATACAGTAAATCAAAACAGACCTGGGTCAATATACAGTAAATCAAAACAGACCTGGGTCAATATACAGTAAATCAAAACAGACCTGGGTCAATATACAGTAAATCAAAACAGACCTGGGTCAATATACAGTATATCAAAACAGACCTGGGTCAATATACAGTAAATCAAAACAGACCTGGGTCAATATACAGTAAATAAAAACAGACCTGGGTCAATATACAGTATATCAAAACAGACCTGGGTCAATATACAGTATATCAAAACAGACCTGGGTCAATGTACAGTAAATCAAAACAGACCTGGGTCAATATACAGTAAATAAAAACAGACCTGGGTCAATATACAGTAAATCAAAACAGACCTGGGTCAATATACAGTAAATAAAAACAGTCCTGGGTCAATATACAGTAAATAAAAACAGACCTGGGTCAATATACAGTAAATCAAAACAGACCTGGGTCAATATACAGTAAATCAAAACAGACCTGGGTCAATATACAGTATATCAAAACAGACCTGGGTCAATATACAGTAAATAAAAACAGACCTGGGTCAATATACAGTATATCAAAACAGACCTGGGTCAATATACAGTAAATCAAAACAGACCTGGGTCAATATACAGTAAATCAAAACAGACCTGGGTCAATATACAGTAAATCAAAACTGACCTGGGTCAATATACAGTAAATAAAAACAGACCTGGGTCAATATACAGTAAATAAAAACAGACCTGGGTCAATATACAGTAAATAAAAACAGACCTGGGTCAATATACAGTAAATAAAAACAGACCTGGGTCAATATACAGTAAATAAAAACAGACCTGGGTCAATATACAGTAAATCAAAACAGACCTGGGTCAATATACAGTATATTTAAATACTGATTTCCATGTAGTTTGTCTGGTACACTCTTATAAAAAAGGGTTACAAAAGTGTTATTTGGCTGCACCAATAGGATAACCCTTTTTGGTTCCATTTAGAACCCTCTGTGGAAAGGGTTAAACACAGAACCAAAAGGGTTCTACCAGGATCCAAAACGGGTTCTCCTATGGCGACAGCCGAGGAAGCCTTTTAGGTTCTAGATCATTGTTTCCCAACCCTGGTCCCGCAGTACTCCTAACAGTACACATTGTTGTTGTAGCCCTGGACAAGCTTGTTGATTAGTTGACAAGTTGAATCAGGTGTGCTTGTCCAGGGTTATTGTTGGGGGTACTGAAGGACCAGGGTTATTGTTGGGGTACTGAAGGACCAGGGTTATTGTTGGGGTACTGAAGGACCAGGGTTATTGTTGGGGTACTGAAGGACCAGGGTTATTGTTGGGGGTACTGAAGGACCAGGGTTATTGTTGGGGTACTGAAGGACCAGGGTTATTGTTGGGGTACTGAAGGACCAGGGTTATTGTTGAGGTACTGAAGGACCAGGGTTATTGTTGGGGTACTGAAGGACCAGGGTTATTGTTGGGGTACTGAAGGACCAGGGTTATTGTTGGGGTACTGAAGGACCAGGGTTATTGTTGGGGTACTGAAGGACCAGCGTTATTGTTGGGGTACTGAAGGACCAGGGTTATTGTTGGGGTACTGAAGGACCAGGGTTATTGTTGGGGTACTGAAGGACCAGGGTTATGGTTGGGGGTACTGAAGGACCAGGGTTATTGTTGGGGTACTGAAGGACCAAGGTTATTGTTGGGGTACTGAAGGACCAGGGTTATTGTTGGGGTACTGAAAGCCCAGGGTTATTGTTGGGGTACTGAAGGACCAGGGTTATTGTTGGGGTACTGAAGGACCAGGGTTATTGTTGGGGTACTGAAGGACCAGGGTTATTGTTGGGGTACTGAAGGACCAGGGTTATGGTTGGGGGTACTGAAAGACCAGGGTTATGGTTGGGGGTACTGAAACCAGGGTTATTGTTGGGGTACTGAAGGACCAGGGTTATTGTTGGGGTACTGAAGGACCAGGGTTATTGTTGGGGTACTGAAGGACCAGCGTTATTGTTGGGGTACTGAAGGACCAGGGTTGGGAACCACCTTTTTTTCAAACTGTATAATGTCCCAATTGTGAAACTCCAGCTAAATCAAGTATTACAAATTGAGTTATTAGCTTTCAGCTGAAGTAACCAAACCTCTCTTATCTACTCTCTACCCTCCTTCTCTCCTCTCGCTTCTCTTCCTCTCTCCTATTCTTCTCTCCTCCTATCTCCTATCTTCTCTCCTTCTCTCCTCTATTCTCCTCCTGTCTCATCTCTCCTCCTTCTCTCCTCTCTCCTCTCATTCTCTCCTTCTCTCCTCTTTCCTCCTCTCCTTCAGTTATTCCCTGATGTTCTCCTGCTGGTTCTTGAGTCCTAAGGACCGTCCTCTGTTTGAGACTCTACGCGGGGAGCTGCAGAAGGCTCTTGAGGACCTGCCGGACTCCCAGGACCCAGATGAGATCCTCTACGTCAACATGGAGGAGTCGATGGAGCTGGGGGCCGTGGGGGGACGCGACCCGGCCGGGGGCCTGAAGGGCTTGGACTCTGTGGCCACGGTGGAGGTGCACCACACTCATCCTAGCCGCTATGTCCTCTGTCCCCAACACGACACCAACCGCCTGCACTCTGACTCCCTGGAGAGTCTCAACCTGGTGTCCTCCTCCTCCGCCACGCTGCCCCTGGGGACGACCCTACAACCCTCCGGCTGCTCCACCCCGACAAGCACGGCAGAGGTACAGGAGGACAGGGGAGGGCCCAGGAGGGTACCCTGGTAGTGATGAAGGGCTCTACGCTCACCACTGTCACAGAGTCAATACAGACTGGTCAATACCATCAGAACTATACAATCCCTCCTGTTGGTATTCACTGTCACAGTCTTGACAGACAGACTGGACAATACCATTTAATCCCAATCAAATCATTTAGCAAGCCTTTTTTTGCACCAACATACTCCTACACACACCCATACACACTCCTTTAGGCATTCCACGTTGTGATTGAAATAGTGGGATTGTCAAAATGTATATAGCTACGTCCTCACATCTCCTCCTTCTTAAGCATACTTCGTATCATAATGAGTCTACAGGCTATTGGCCCTGAAACCCCTCAGACAGACCAGACAGTAAAGACTAGTTTCCCTCAGACAGTAAAGACTAGTTCCCCTCAGACAGACCAGACAGTAAAGACCAGTTCCCCTCAGACAGACCAGTCAGTAAAGACTAGTTCCCCTCAGACAGACCAGACAGTAAAGACTAGTTCCCCTCAGACAGACCAGACATTAAAGACTAGTTCCCCTCAGACAGACCAGACATTAAAGACTAGTTCCCCTCAGACAGACCAGACAGTAAAGACCAGTTCCCCACAGACAGACCAGACAGTAAAGACCAGTTCCCCTCAGACAGACCAGACAGTAAAGACTAGTTCCCCTCAGACAGTAAAGACTAGTTCCCCTCAGACAGACCAGACAGTAAAGACTAGTTCCCCTCAGACAGACCAGACAGTAAAGACAGTTCCCCTCAGACAGACCAGACAGTAAAGACTAGTTCCCCTCAGACAGACCAGACAGTAAAGACTAGTTCCCCTCAGACAGACCAGACAGTAAAGACTAGTTCCCCTCAGACAGTAAAGACTAGTTCCCCTCAGACAGACCAGACAGTAAAGACCAGTTCCCCACAGACAGACCAGACAGTAAAGACCAGTTCCCCTCAGACAGACCAGACAGTAAAGACTAGTTCCCCTCAGACAGTAAAGACTAGTTCCCCTCAGACAGACCAGCCAGTAAAGACTAGTTCCCCTCAGACAGACCAGACAGTAAAGACCAGTTCCCCTCAGACAGACCAGACAGTAAAGACTAGTTCCCCTCAGACAGACCAGACAGTAAAGACTAGTTCCCCTCAGACAGACCAGACAGTAAAGACTAGTTCCCCTCAGACAGTAAAGACTAGTTCCCCTCAGACAGACCAGACAGTAAAGACTAGTTCCCCTCAGACAGACCAGACAGTAAAGACTAGTTCCCCTCAGACAGACCAGACAGTAAAGACTAGTTCCCCTCAGACAGACCAGACAGTAAAGACTAGTTCCCCTCAGACAGACCAGCCAGTAAAGACCAGTTCCCCTCAGACAGACCAGACAGTAAAGACTAGTTCCCCTCAGACAGACCAGACAGTAAAGACTAGTTCCCCTCAGACAGACCAGACAGTAAAGACTAGTTCCCCTCAGACAGACCACCATTAGCACACATTAGGCAAGTCCTTGTCCACACAAACTGCATGCAGGACAATCATCAGTACCAGCTAAGACCCTGCCATATAGTGATCTACACAGTACCAGCTAAGACTCTGCCATATAGTGATCTACACAGTACCAGCTAAGACTCTGCCATATAGTGATCTACACAGTACCAGCTAAGACTCTGCCATATAGTGATCTACACAGTACCAGCTAAGACCCTGCCATATAGTGATCTACACAGTACCAGCTAAGACCCTGCCATATAGTGATCTACACAGTACCAGCTAAGACCCTGCCATATAGTAATCTACACAGTACCAGCTAAGACCCTGCCATATAGTGATCTACACAGTACCAGCTAAGACCCTGCCATATAGTGATCTACACAGTACCAGCTAAGACCCTGCCATATAGTGATCTACACAGTACCAGCTAAGACCCTGCCATATAGTGATCTACACAGTACCAGCTAAGACCCTGCCATATAGTGATCTACACAGTACCAGCTAAGACCCTGCCATATAGTGATCTACACAGTACCAGCTAAGACCCTGCCATATAGTGATCTACACAGTACCAGCTAAGACCCTGCCTGCCGTAAAGTGTCTACAGTATACAGTGTCAACTCAGGAGCTATAACACTGAATATGTCCAGCTAACTGAAGAAACCGTCCGGCAAGAATTGGAGCAGAGGACTGATCATAGAATGTATGGGACTCATACAATGCATGGCCCTGCAGGTGGTATAGAGACCATTACAATGAATGGCCCTGCAGGTGGTATAGAGACCATTACAATGAATGGCCCTGCAGGTGGTATAGAGACCATTACAATGAATGGCCCTGCAGGTGGTATAGAGACCATTACAATGAATGGCCCTGCAGGTGGTATAGAGACCATTACAATGAATGGCCCTGCAGGTGGTATAGAGACCATTACAATGAATGGCCCTGCCGGTGGTCTAGAGGATATTACCATGAATGGCCCTGCAGGTGGTATAGAGGCCATTACAATGAATGGCCCTGCAGGTGGTATAGAGACCATTACAATGAATGGCCCTGCAGGTGGTATAGAGACCATTACAATGAATGGCCCTGCCGGTGGTCTAGAGGATATTACCATGAATGGCCCTGCCGGTGGTATAGAGGCCATTACAATGAATGGCCCTGCCGGTGGTATAGAGACCATTACAATGAATGGCCCTGCTGGTGGTATAGAGACCATTACAATGAATGGCCCTGCAGGTGGTATAGAGGCCATTATAATAAACGGATCTCAACACAGACTCTCCCCCAGTCTCCCCCTGTTTTGACCCATTGTGTTGTATCTTGTGGAAGAGAAAAGCAACAGGTCTTGTGGAAGAGAAAAGCAATGGAATACCTATTGATAGGTCAATTCCATTGTAATTCCCATCAATTCAGAAAGCAAAACACATTCCACATTGTTCTCATTAAAAATCATGTAAGAGAATTGGACTTGGACTTTCAGTGTACTTTCTGAATTGAAATGACCCCAACCCTGGGAGTTTGTCAATTCAGAGCGTTTTACTTTCGGGGCGTTCAGAGCGACCACTGGACGCTCTGGGCGATCTGAGCGTTCTGACCCTAACAACAGCAGTCAAACACCCACGCTAACTGGCTAACGTTAGCTAGCTACTTCCAGACACAAATGAGACAACGCCTCACTCTGACCATTTTACTCACCCGAGCAAAGCTGGTTAGTCTGTTTTCATCTTATCTAGAGCGTCGGTGACTGTAACCGTGCTGCTGACAACAATTTCATGACGTGTTTTTTTTTGCCCGACACCGGCCATATTCAACCGGTATTGAGCGTTTGTAAATTCATCAGTTATTCTGCGCGCTGGCACACTCAGACACGAGTACTTTGAAATCAGAGTAGATGTTGGTTTAACCCAAAGCTACCGGAGGATACCTGTGGCTAGCTGAGGGTTACTATGGCTACCTGATAGTTACTATGGCTACCTGATAGTTACTATGGCTACCTGAGGGTCACACCACACTCAAACGTACGTGTGGCTCAAAGCACAGTGTTCCTATTATATAAAATTGTTTAAACGTGTGTATTCTTTTTGTTGTTTTATGTATAAGACCTTTGCACTAATATTAACGTGTTCTTGTATTTTTAGGCTTATTATCTTTTTTTGTTGTTTGAATGACATTTCATGTATTCTTGGGGCTCTGTTCAATCCGCATTGTGGAAGTTCAGCTTTACAGCGTGATTTAATGAATTTGTTCTTAACTTACTTGCCTAGTTTAAATAAAGGTTAAATAAAAATAAAAAAAAGATATACAAATAAATAAATGTAAGACAATGTTCCCGCTTTAGCGAAGACTTAACCCACGGTAAACGATGCATGTGTCGGCTCGATTTGAAATAACCTTTACATTTGTATCACTGTATCTGTAACACTTTTCAGCTTCCCAGATTGAATAGAGCCCCTTTGTAGGTCTTTTACAAGGCCTGTTGAACCTGTGATGAAACCTGGAGGTCTGTGACAGTTTGTTTTTCGTACCAACCTTCTCAAGGCAACAGTCCACAAAGCACCACGTCAGATGGACATATCATAGTAGGATGAATCTTTCCAGCATTTATCGGTACATGTTGTTCAGCGCCAGTAATGACATGTTGTACATGATCCTACTCTATCTTTGGTACTTTACATTCTAACTCAATGCACCGGTAGACAGCTGGTACAGTAGTGCACAGGTAGACAGCTAGTACGGTAGTGTACAGGTAGACAGCTGGTAGAGTAGTGTACAGGTAGACAGCTGGTACAGTAGTGCACAGATAGACAGCTGGTACAGTAGTGCACAGGTAGACAGCTGGTACAGTAGTGCACAGGTAGACAGCTGGTACGGTAGTGCACAGGTAGACAGCTGGTACAGTAGTGCACAGATAGACAGCTGGTACAGTAGTGCACAGGTAGACAGCTGGTACAGTAGTGCACAGGTAGACAGCTGGTACGGTAGTGCACAGGTAGACAGCTGGTACGGTAGTGTACCGGTAGACAGCTGGTACAGTAGTGCACAGATAGACAGCTAGTACGGTAGTGCACAGGTAGACAGCTAGTATGGTAGTGCACAGGTAGACAGCTGGTACGGTAGTGTACAGGTTGACAGCTGGTACAGTAGTGCACAGGTAGACAGCTGGTACGGTAGTGCACAGGTAGACAGCTGGTACGGTAGTGTACAGGTAGACAGCTGGTACAGTAGTGCACAGATAGACAGCTAGTACGGTAGTGCACAGGTAGACAGCTAGTATGGTAGTGCACAGGTAGACAGCTGGTACGGTAGTGTACAGGTAGACAGCTGGTACAGTAGTGCACAGGTAGACAGCTGGTACAGTAGTGCACAGGTAGACAGCTGGTACGGTAGTGCACCGGTAGACAGCTGGTACGGTAGTGCACAGGTAGACAGCTGGTACAGTAGTGCACAGGTAGACAGCTGGTACGGTAGT
>NC_074697.1:15897537-15927537 GCF_029448725.1 Salvelinus fontinalis | reverse complement strand
ATCTCAAGGCCATCAGACTGTTAAACAGCCACTACTAACATCGAGTGGCTGCTGCCAACATACTGACTCAACTCCAGCCACTTTAATAATGGGAATTGATGGAAATGTATGTAAAAATGTATCACTAGCCACTTTAAACATGCCACTTAATATAATGTTTACATAGCCTACATTACTCATCTCATATGTATATACTGTACTCTTTACCATCTACTGCATCTTGCCTATGCCGTTCTGTACCATCACTCATTCATATATCTTTATGTACATATTCTTTATCCCTTTACACTTGTGTGTATAAGGTAGTAGTTGTGGAATTGTTAGGTTAGATTACTCGTTGGTTATTACTGCATTGTCGGAACTAGAATCACAAGCATTTCGCTACACTCGCATTAACATCTGCTAACCGTGTGTATGTGGCAAATAAAATTTGATTTGATTTGTGATTAATTCGATTTTTTTTTAACTTTTGTTTATTTAGTAAATATTTATTAACTCTATTTCTTGAACTGCATTGTTGGTTAGGGGCTTGTAAGTAAGCATTTCAGGGTAAGGTCTTCACCTGTTGTATTCTGCACATGTGACAAATACAATTTGATTTGATTTGTTCATTAGAGTTTCCAGCCTCAGAAATTGCAGCCCAAATAAATGCCTCACAGAGTTCAAGTAACAGACACATCTCAACATCAACTGTTCAGATGAGACTGCGTGAATCAGACCATCATGTTCGAATTGCTGCAAAGAAACCACTACTAAAGGACACCAATAAGAAGAAGAGACTTGCTTGGGCCAAGAAACACGAGCAATGGACATTAGGCCGGTGGAAATCTGTCCTTTGGTCTGATGAGTCCAAATTTGATATTTTTGATTCAAACCGCTGTGTCTTTGTGAGACGCAGAGTAGGTGAACGGATGATCTCTGCATGGGTATTTCCATCTGTGAAGCATGGAGGAGGAGGTGGGATGGTGCTTTTCTGGTGACACTGTCTGTGATTTATTTAGAATTCAAGGCACACTTAACCAGCATGGCTACCACAGCATTCTGCAGTGATACACCATCCCATCTGGTTTGCGCTTAGTGGGACTATAATTTGTTTTTCAACAGTACAATGACCCAACACACCTCCAGGCTGTGTAAGGGCTATTTGACCATAAATGAGAGTGATGGAGTGCTGCATCAGATGACCTGGACTCCACAATCACCCGACCTCAACCTAATGGAGATTTTTGGGATGAGTTGGACCGCAGAGTGAAGGAAAAGCAGCCAATAAGTGCTCAGCATATGTGCAAAATCCTTCAAGACTGTTGGAAAAGCATTCCAAGTGAAGCTGGTTGAGAGAATGCCAAGAATGTGCAAAGCTGTCATCAAGGCAAAGGGCGGCTACTTTGAAGAATCTAAAATATATTTTGATTTGTGTTAACACTTTGTTTGGTTACTACATGATTCCATATGTGTTATTTAATAGTTTTGATGCCTTCACTATTATTCTACAATGTAAAAATAGTAAAAAATAAAGAAAATCCCTTGAACGAGTAGGTCTGTCCAAACGTTTGACTTGTACTGTATGTCCATAGACATGGGCTACTTCCCAAATGCTACCTAACTCCCTACATTGTGCACAACTTTTCACCAGAGCCCCATAGACCCTAGTTAAAAGTAGTTCACAATATAGGGAAAAGGGTAATATTTTTGACACAGAACCTGTGTCCTTGTTTACTCACGTCAAAGTACTCTCCCTCCAGGAAGGGGTTGATGCTGATCTCTCTCTCCTCCGTGCCCCAGCTCCCACCAATCAAACTGTTTCTCACCACCTCTTTCACCTGTAGACGAGGGTTCAGGTGGAACACTATGTCCCCTGAGCTGCCCACTTTGAAGTTAATAGAGAACCTGCAACACACAGAACCCCACCACACAGTTATTCATGTTGCCCCGGCAACACACAGAACCCCACCACACAGTTATTCATGTTGACCCGGCAACACACAGAACCCCACCACACAGTTATTCATGTTGACCCGGCAACACACAGAACCCCCCAGAGTTATTCATGTTGACCCGGCAACACATAGAACCCCCCAGAGTTATTCATGTAGACCCGGCAACACACAGAACACCACCACACAGTTATTCATGTTGCCCCGGCAACACACAGAACCCCACCACACAGTTATTTATGTTGACCCGGCAACACACAGAACCCCCCAGAGTTATTCATGTTGACCCGGCAACACACAGAACCCCAACACTGAGTTATTCATGTTGACCCGGCAACACACAGAACCCCACCCACAGAGTTATTCATGTTGACCCGGCAACACACAGAACCCCACCCACAGAGTTATTCATGTTGACCCGGCAACACACAGAACCCCAACACAGAGTTATTCATGTTGACCCGGCAACACACAGAACCCCACCACAGAGTTATTCACGTTGACCCGGCAACACACAGAACCCCACCCACAGAGTTATTCATGTTGACCCGGCAACACACAGAACCCCAACACAGAGTTATTCATGTTGACCCGGCAACACACAGAACCCCACCACAGAGTTATTCATGTTGACCCGGCAACACACAGAACCCCAACACAGAGTTATTCATGTGGACCCGGCAACACACAGAACCCCAACACAGAGTTATTCATGTTGACCCGGCAACACACAGAACCCCACCACAGAGTTATTCATGTTGACCCGGCAACACACAGAACCCCCCAGAGTTATTCATGTTGACCCGGCAACACACAGAACCCCAACACAGAGTTATTCATGTTGACCCGGCAACACACAGAACCCCACCACAGAGTTATTCATGTTGACCCGGCAACACACAGAACCCCACCACAGAGTTATTCATGTTGACCCGGCAACACACAGAACCCCACCCACAGAGTTATTCATGTTGACCCGGCAACACACAGAACCCCAACACAGAGTTATTCATGTGGACCCGGCAACACACAGAACCCCAACACAGAGTTATTCATGTTGACCCTGCAACACACAGAACCCCAACACAGAGTTATTCATGTTGACCCGGCAACACACAGAACCCCAACACAGAGTTATTCATGTGGACCCGGCAACACACAGAACCCCAACACAGAGTTATTCATGTTGACCCGGCAACACACAGAACCCCACCACAGAGTTATTCATGTTGACCCGGCAACACACAGAACCCCACCCACTGAGTTATTCATGTTGACCCGGCAACACACAGAACCCCAACACAGAGTTATTCATGTTGACCCGGCAACACACAGAACCCCACCCACAGAGTTATTCATGTGGACCTAGCTTTCACCTGGATTCACCTGGTCAATCTATGTCATGGAAAGCACCGATGTTGTCAATGCTTTGTATTTTGTATACTCAGTGTATTTTAGTGTTTAATTGTCCATATAACATATTTAAATGTTACATTTTTTCTTCCACTTTGACATTACAGAGTATTTTGTGTAGATTGTTGACAACAACAAAAAAGGAACATTTTGTAATGCTATCCTTGTGGGGACCAAAGAGTTGATTCCCATCCAAAATCCACATTTCTCTAACCCTAAATCTAACCTTAACCCTAACCCAACCTTAACCTAAGCATAACCCTAACTCCTAACCCTAATATTAATTCTAACCCTAAACCTACAATAGCATTTTTCCTCGTGGGGACTGGCAAAATGAACCCACTTGTCCAATTATTCCTTGATTTAATTTTCTTGTGAGGACTTCTGGTACCACACGCACACGCACACACAGTATGTTAAATGGTGCCCACCAACCTCTTAGCTCTGTAGGGTTAGGGGTTAGGGGCTAGGGTACTACAGACTTGATAGCTCCTGTGGCACCATGCCTCTGATGGGTTAGGGGTTAGGGGATAGGGTATAGGGTACTACAGACCCGTTTGCTCCTAGAGGCACCATGGCTCTGATGACGATGGTCTTCTTCGGAGACATCCCTCCTGGAATCATGCTGGAGGACGAGACAGGCTGATACACATAGGACAGGAGTCAGTTCACTGGCAGCATGTAGTGTATACTGTATGTATGTATACTTAGGACAAAACAAACCTATCCTGACTCACTGAGATGTTACTTACAGGTTTGAATATTGTCTGTCCATCCATGACCGGCAGGTTTCCCTGTGGACAAAGTGTCAGTGTCAGAGAACGGAACAGGGGCCATCAGTAGCCTCTTTTGAAGTAGCTATCAGTAGCCTCTTTTGAAGTCAGACTTACACCCATGTCACCTGGGGATCCACCCTGATACAACAAGATATCACTCTGAAGTGGTACGGACAAACGTCTAATTTTGATTTAATTAATTTCCCGTCAGAGAACGTGTCAGAGAACGGAACATGGGCCTCTTCTGAAGAAGCCATCAGTAGCCTCTTTTGAAGTCAGACTTACACCCATGTCACCTGGGGATCCACCCTGATACAACAAGATATCACTGTCTAATGTCGAAATCTGAAGTGGAACGGACAAACGTCTATTTTTGATTTAATTAATTTCCCGAGTGGTTAAGGTTAGGGCTCAGGTTTTGGTATAGAGTTAAACATAAACAACACTATTACTATGAAGTAGGCTAACGGCTTGCTCTGGAGTTGTTGTCAGCAATGTTGTGAGCTATGGTTCAGAGAGTTGTGGGTTCAACCCCAATGTGAGGTAGTCTTTTTTTTTTTTTGTGAGGCACCGAATCAGGCAAATGTCTAACATCGCTGTCTAAATGTAAGGATCCCCCCTGTCTGATAATACAAAATGTCTAACATCGCCGTATAAATGTAAGGATCCCCCTGTCTGATAATACAAAATGTCTAACATCACCGTATAAATGTAAGGATCCCCCCTGTCTGATAATACAAAATGTCTAACATCGCTGTCTAAATGTACGGATCCCCCTGTCTGATAATACAAAATGTCTAACATCGCTGTCTAAATGTAAGGATCCCCCCTGTCTGATAATACAAAATGTCTAACATCGCTGTCTAAATGTAAGGATCCCCCCTGTCTGATAATACAAAATGTCTAACATCGCTGTCTAAATGTAAAGGATCCCCCCTGTCTGATAATACAAAATGTCTAACATCGCTGTCTAAATGTAAGGATCCCCCTGTCTGATAGGCACTACAAATTATTTACCTTTATTTAACTAGGCAAGTCAGTTAAGAACAAATTCTTATTTTCACTGACGGTCTAGGAACAGTGGGTTAACTGCCTTGTTCAGCGGCAGAACGCCAGATTTTTACCTTGTCAGCTCGGGGATTCGATCTTGCAACCTTTACGGTTACTAGTCCAACGCTTTAACCACTAACCTACCTGCCTCCCCAAATCCATGTAATGGGATTTGTTGAAACAGACACACCACCTACCAACTTACCCCGATTTGATCACCACCAGGATTTCCTCCCTGTTGACGGTAGGAAACATACCAAAAGTTATTCCCAGTTTATGACACACTAAGACACACATTCATGAGTATATATATTGCTATGTACAGTCACCCCACATTTAATTAATTATACTTTTTTTTATTTCCTCCTGTCTCATCCTATGTTTTGTTTGCAACTGCCACTCAAAGCTTTGAACCAATGAATTAACATACACATGACAGACAATAAAGCAATTATCTTCCCTGTAGGATTTGGGAAGGGTACGCTGACCCTAGATTTGTGGGTAACAGAAATCATCTTCTTCTCTGAAGTGTGTTTACATACTGCTCCCCCTCCCTACCCCAGCCCCAGGCCCCAGCCCCTACTCCCTGCTCCAGCCCCTACCCCTGCTCCCTCTCCCTACCCCAGCCCCTACCCTAGGACCTAGCCCCTACCCCTGCTCCCTCTCCCTACCCCATCCCCTACCCCAGGCCCTAGCCCCTACTCCAGCCCCTACCCCTGCTCCCTCTCCCTACCCCAGCCCCAGGCCCCAGCCCCTACTCCCTTCCCCTACCCCAGCCCCCAGCCCCTACTCCCTGCTCCAGCCCCTACCCCTACCCCTGCTCCCTCTCCCTACCCCAAGCCCTAGCCCCTACTCTCTTCCCCTGCTCCCTGCCCCTACCGCCCCTGCCCCTGTGCCAACCCTCCTGCCCCTCCCCCCCTTCCCCAGCCACCTGCTCCTACCCCCTACCCCAGCCCCTACCCACTTTCCCCAGCCCCTACCCACTTTCCCCAGCCCCTGTGCACCTTCCCCAGCCCCTACCCACTTTCCCCAGCCCCAACCCCCTACCCCAGCCACTACCCGATTTCCCCAGCCACTACCCCCTACCCCAGCCACTACCCGATTTCCCCAGCCCCAACCCCCTACCCCAGCCACTACCCGATTTCCCCAGCCCCTACCAAATTTCCCCAGCCCCTACCCACTTTCCCCAGCCCCTGTGCCCCTTCCCCAGCCCCTACACGCTTACCCCAGCCCCTACCCGCTTTCCCCAGCCCCTACCCACTTTCCCCAACCCCTGTGCCCCTTCCCCAGCCCCTACCCACTTTCCCCAGCCCCTGTGCCCCTACCCCAGCCCCTACCCACTTTCCCCATCCGCTGTGCCCCTTCCCCAGCCCCTACCCACTTTCCCCAGCCCCTACCCACTTTCCCCAGCCCCTACCCGCTTTCCCCAGCCCCTACCCACTTTCCCCAGCCCCTACCCACTTCCCCCAGCCCCTACCCACTTTCCCCAGCCCCTACCCACTTTCCCCAGCCACTACCCACTTTCCCCAGGCCCAACCCCCTACCCCAGCCACTACCCACTTTTCCCAGCCCCAACCCCCTACCCCAGCCACTACCCACTTTCCCCAGCCCCAACCCCCTACCCCAGCCACTACCCGATTTCCCTAGCCCCTACCAAATTTCCCCAGCCCCTACCCACTTTCCCCAGCCCCTGTGCCCCTTCCCCAGCCCCTACCCACTTTCCCCAGCCCCTACCCACCTTCCCCAGCCCCTACCCACTTTCCCCAGCCCCTACCCACTTTCTCCAGCCCCTACCCACTTTCCCCAGCCCATACACACTTTCCCCAGCCCCTGTGCCCCTTCCCCAGCCCCTACCCACTTTCCCCAGCCCCTGTGCCCCTTCCCCAGCCCCTACCCACTTTCCCCAGCCCCTATCCACTTTCCCCAGCCCCTACCCACTTTCCCCAGCCCCTACCCACTTTCCCCAGCCCCAACCCACTTTCCCCAGCCCCTACCCACTTTCCCCAGCCCCTACCCACTTTCCCCAGCCCCTTCCCCTTGTCCTTGCCCCCTTTGCCCAGCCCCTACCCCTGTTCCCTGCCCCAGCCTCTACCCCTTGACCCTACCCCACTTTCCCCAGCCCCTGTGCCCCTTCCCTAGCCCCTTCCCTTTGCCCCCTTTCCCCAGCCCCTACCCCTGTTCCCTGCCCCAGCCTCTACCCATTTACCCTACCCCACTTTCCCCAGCCCCTGTGCCCCTTCCCCAGCCCCTTCCCTTTGCCCCCTTTCCCCAGCCCCTACCCCTGTTCCCTGCCCCAGCCTCTACCCCTTGACCTTACACCATGCCCCAGCCCCTACCAGCCTGCTCCTGTTCCCTGCCCCTACACCCTACACCCTTCCCCTGCCCCTAACCCCCAGCCCCATACCCCCCTGCCCCTACCCCCCTGCCCCTACCCCCCAGCCCCATACCCCCCTCCCCTACCCCCCTGCCCCTACCCCCTCCCCCTACCCCCCTGCCCCATACCCCCCTCAACCTACCCCCCTCCCCTACCCCTCTGCCCCATACCCCCCTGCCCCTACCCCCCTGCCCCATACCCCCCTGCCCCATACCCCCCTCCCCTACCCCCCATGCCCCCGCCCCTACCCCCCTCCCCTACCCCCCATACCCCCCTCCCCTACCCCCCTGCCCCATACCCACCAGCCCCATACCCCCCTCCCTGCCCCTACCCCCCAGCCCCTACCCCCATCCCCATACCCCCCTCCCCTGCCCCTACCCCCCTGCCCCTACCCCCCAGCCCCTACCCCCATCCCCATACCCCCCAGCCCCATACCCCCCTGCCCCATACCCCCCTCCCCTACCCCCCATGCCCCCGCCCCTACCCCCCTCCCCTACCCCCCATACCCCCCTCCCCTACCCCCCTCCCCTAACCCCCTGCCCCAGTCTCACCCCGATGATGTTGGCGGTCTGGATGGAAACGTCGCCTCCTATCTGCAGGGCATTGACTCTCTCGACTGGAATACGATAGTTGAACGTGTGAAGGTCTTGTCCGTTCACTGTCACCTACGACAAAAAAACACATCAACTATGGTCTAACCCTAACCCATACACAACTAATCTAACCCTAACCCATACACAACTAATCTAACCCTAACCCATACACAACTAATCTAACCCTAACCCATACACAACTAATCTTACCCTAATCCATACACAACTAATCTAACCCTAACCCATACACAACTAATCTAACCCTAACCTATACACAACTAATCTAACCCTAATCCATACACAACTATTGTCTAGAATTATAGAGCATAGATTCTCAAACTTTTTGGGGCCAGAGACCCCTTTTGTGATGGCAAATTCATCAGGGACCCCCACAAAGAGTTTTACTATGACTTTGGCAGTGCACGGCCGAACGAACCAAGTCAGAGTATTAACAGTTATAGCTATACAGCATATACAGAGTATCTATAGCTATATATATATACACAGTATATACAGAGTATCTATAGCTATATATATACAGTATATACAGAATATCTATAGCTATATATATACTGTATATACAGAGTATCTATAGCTATATCTGACGTAGTATCCCTCTTAGTTGTTTCTAAATCGTTATATATATATATACAGTTTATATATAAATATATATATACAGTACAAGTGAAAAGTTTGTATACAACTACTCATTCAAGGGTTTTTTACATTGTAGAATAATAGTGACGACATCAAAACTATTAAATAACACAACTGGAATCATGTAGTAACCAACAAAGAGTTAATCAAATCAAAATATATATTATATTTGAGATTCTTCAAAGTAGCCACCCTTTGCCTTGATGACAGCTTTGCACACTATTGGCATTCTCTCAACCAACTTCATGAGGTAGTCACCTGGAATGCATTTCAATTAACAGGTGTGCCTTGTTAAAAGTTAATTTGTCTAATTTCTTTCCTTATTAATGCATTTGAGACGATCAGTTGTGTTGTGACAAGGAAGGGGTGGTTTACAGAAGGTAGCCCTATTTGGTAAAATACCAAGTCCATATTATGGCAAGAACAGCTCAAATAAGCAAATAGAAACGACAGTCCATCATTACTTTAAGACGTGAAGGTCAGTCAGTTCCAACCGCTGTGTCTTTGTGAGATGCAGAGTAGGTGAACGGATGATCTCCGAATGTGTGGTTCCCACCGTGAAGCATGGAGGAGGAGGTGTGATGGTCTGGGGGTGCTTTGCTGGTGACACTGTCTGTGATTTATTTAGAATTCAATGCACACTTAACCAGCATGGCTACCACAGCATTCTGCAGCGATACACCATCCCATCTGGTTTGTGTTTAGTGGGACTATTATTTGTTTTTCAACAGGACAATGACCCAACACACCTCCAGGCTGTGTAAGGGCTATTTGACCAAGAAGGAGAGTGATGGAGTGCTGCATCAGATGACCGGGCCTCCACAATCACCCGACCTCAACCCAATTGAGATGGTTTGGGATGAGTTGGACTGCAGAGTGAATGAAAAGCAGCCAACAAGTGCCCAGCATATGTGGGAACTCCTTCAAGACTGTTGGAAAAGCATTCCAGGTGAAGCTGGTTGAGAGAATGCCAAGAGTATGCAAGCTGTCATCAAGGCAAATGGTGGCTACTTTGAAGAATCTCAAATATAAAATATACTTTTTTTGGTTACCTCATGATTCCATATGTGTTATTTCATAGTTTTGATGTCTTCACTATTATTCTACAATGTAGAAAATATTTAAAAATAAATAATAACCCTTGAATGAGTAGGTGTGTACAAACTTTTGACTGGTACTGTATATAGATAACTTCTCAGATACTATATATATATATATATATATATATATATATATATATAGTACTATATATATATAGTATCTGAGAAATGTTTTTTGAATGAAAATCAATAAAGGTTTAGGCCTGGGTCTTTACAGCAACTATTTTTATTTATTTTACCAGGTAAGTTGACTGAGAACACGTTCTCATTTGCAGCAACGACCTGGGGAATAGTTACAGGGGAGAGGAGGGGGATGAATGAGCCAATTGTAAACTGGGGATTATTAGGTGACCATGATGGTTTGAGGGCCAGATTGGGAATTTAGCCAGGACACCGGGGTTAACACCCCTACTCTTACGATAAGTGCCATGGGATCTTTAATGACCTCAGAGAGTCAGGACACCCGTTTAACGTCCCATCCGAAAGACGGCACCCTACACAGGGCAGTGTCCCCAATCACTGCCCTGGGGCATTGGGATATTTTTTAGACCAGAGGAAAGAGTGCCTCCTACTGGCCCTCCAACACCACTTCCAGCAGCATCTGGTCTCCCATCCAGGGACTGACCAGGACCAACCCTGCTTAGCTTCAGAAGCAACCCAGCAGTGGTATGCTGCTGGCTACATCAACCACTTTACTTGTTAATGATCTTGTCAATCCTTTAGACACTAAATGAAATGTGCTGCTTTGTTTGTGGACTTGTCAAAAGATTGATACTGTTGATCATGCTATTTTATTGAATAAGTTGTCCTCGATAGGGCTGAGCTCTGAGGCCTGTTCATGGTTTCAGGATTATCTTAGTGACAGAACTCAGGCCGTCGTGATGGACGAATTTCTTGAAGTACTGTATATAAATATAAATGTGTACCACAGACGTTGATTTTGGGAGCTGTTCTTTTCACAATTTATACAAACATATTTGATCAGTCTGTTAGAAATTGTAAAACCTCATCCTATATGTGGATGATAGTATTATGTATGTTATTGCCTTGACTGTTGATCTGTCTGTCAAAACTACAGGCAGATTTTATAGCTATGCAGGAATTTAAATGTAAAACCTGTGCTTAATACGGGCAAAACAAAATACATTTTAAAACTCTCGTAAGAATGTTTCAGATTAACTACATGGTCACTCAGTATCTATCTCTATGCATTATCTATATATATATACAGTAAATATACACAGGATCAATATCTATACAGTATCTATCTATACACATTATCAATATCTATACAGTATATATAGTGTCTATACAGTATCTATCTCTATACATTATCTATATGTATACAGTATCTATCTCTATATCTATACAGTATCTATAGTATATATAGAGTATATATATCTATACAGTATATATAGTGTCTATACAGTATATATCTCTATACATTATCTATATATATATACAGTAAATATACACAGTATCAATATCTATACAGTATCTATCTCCATACATGATCTATATATATATAATGTAAATATACACAGTATCAATATCTATCTCTATACATTATATATATATATATATATATATATCATGTAAATATATAATGTAAATATACACAGTATCAATATCTATCTCTATACATTATCTATATATATCTATATCTATATCTATATATATAATGTAAATATACACAGTATCAATATCTATACAGTATCTATGCAATAAAATGCAAATTAATTACTTAAAAATAATACAATGTGATTTTCTGGATTTTTGTTTTAGATTCCGTCTCTCACAGTTGAAGTGTACCTATGATAAAAATTACAGACCTCTACATGCTTTGTAAGTAGGAAAACCTGCAAAATCGGCAGTGTATCAAATACTTCTTCTCCCCACTGTATATATATGTAAGATCCCACAGTTGACAGTGCATGTCAGATCAAAAACCAAGTCATGAGGTCAAGGGAATTGTCCGTAGAGCTCCGAGACAGGATTGTGTTGAGGCACAGATCTGGGGAAGGGTACCAAAACATTTCTGCAGCATTGCAGGTCCCCAAGAACACAATGGTCTCCATCATTCTTAAATGGAAGAAGTTTGGAACCACCAAGACTCTTTTTAGAGGACATAAGTATTCAGACCCTTTCTAAAAACCTGTTTTTGCTTTGTCAGTATGGGGTATTGTGATGTCATTATGGGGTATTGTGATGTCATTATGGGGTATTGTTTGTAGATTGATGAGGATTTTTTTTGAAATTTTTAAATAATGGTGTAACGTAACAACATGTGGAAAAAGTCAAGGGGTCTGAATACTTTCTGAATGCACTGTATATCTATATCTATACAGTATCTATATCTACACAGTATCTATTACTATATCTACACAGTATCTATCAATATATCTACACAGTATCTATACAGTATCTATCACTATATCTATACAGTATCTATATCTATATCTACACAGTATCTATATCTATACAGTATCTATACAGTATCTATCACTATATCTACACAGTATCTATCACTATATCTACACAGTATCTATCACTATATCTATACAGTATCTATCACTATATCTACACAGTATCTATCACTATATCTATACAGTATCTATCACTATATCTACACAGTATCTATCACTATATCTATACAGTATCTATTACTATATCTACACAGTTTCTCTATATCTATATCTATACAGTATCTATATCTATACAGTATCTATATCTACACAGTATCTATTACTATATCTATACAGTATCTATATCTACACAGTATCTATTACTATATCTATACAGTATCTATATCTACACAGTATCTATTACTATATCTACACAGCATCTATATCTATACAGTATCTATCACTATATCTATACAGTATCTATTACTATATCTATACAGTATCTATCACCATATCATTACAGTATCTATTACTATATCTATACAGTATCTATTACTATATCTACACAGTATCTATTACTATATCTACACAGTTTCTATATATCTATATCTATACAGTATCTATCACTATATCTATACAGTGTCTATATATACACAGTATCTCTATCTATATACAGTATCTCTATATCTCTACAATATCTATAAAGTATATATATATATACACAGTATCTCTATCTATATACAGTATCTCTATATCTGACCTGGTAACCCTCCTGGTTGATGATGATAACCATCTCGAAGGCGTCTCCCTTGCTAAAAGGCATGTTGTGGATCTCCTCCTCTGAACCCCATTGCCCGTCCTGGCAGCTGTTGAACACCACCTTGTCCCAGTTGTCGAAGCAAGGGCTGAAGTGAAAGCCGATATCACTGCCCTCAGATTCTCCACACTGCAAGTTCACGTTGAACCTAGAGGGGGTGTTAGAGGGGACATAGAATGAACAAACAAATAACACCGGTAGGGCCTGGAGTTTTTCCTAACCATTAGAGCTGACCAGACGGAACTCCAGAGCCCTAGTTATGTATATATATATATATATATATATATGTGTGGGATAAACGGCTACGATCTTTTAATTACTTTGGAAATAATGGACGATTCAGAGGGACGAGGCAGAGCACGAGTACATTTTTCCAAGGTAGTATACAGACTGGAGGCATTTGTCCCGCTTATACATGTTAATTGAAATGCATTCCAGGTGACAACCTCATGAAGCTGGTTGAGAGATTATCAAGAGTGTGCAAAGCTGTCATCAAGGCAAAGGGTGGCTATTTGAATAATTTCTAAAATAAAATATGTTTTGATTTGTTTAACACTTTTTTGGTTACTACATGATTCCATATGTGTAATTTTATAGTTTCGATGTATTCACTATTATTCTACATTGTAGAAAATAGGCAAAATAAAGAAACACCCTTGAATGAGTAGGTGTTCTTAAACTTTTGACAGGTAGTGTATATATCCATCAAAAATGATGCTGATTCATGATTTCGACAGGCTGAGAAAAGCTGCCGGCCAGTCTGTCTCGTCCCGACACGTTCATTACTATAGGATAGCTGGAGATCAAATTTCAATATACATTTTTTGGGGCAAATGTCAGAGAGACAGACGCCAAGATTTTTTTCTGATCGCCGCTGTTGAAAACTAAATGTTAGTCTAAAAGAAATGGGAGACAATGTCTAAATGTCTTTTACAGTGGAGGTCAAGTTCATAAATTGCCTGGCTGGGCTGATGAGACGGTGGATTGCACAGTCAGATGGAACAGAGTTAATAGACATTTTAGCATCATCGATTTAGCCGGTGGTAACTGGTCGAAAAGACAACGGCCTGAATGCGGTTTTAACCAATCAGCATTCAGGATTAGACCCACCCGTTGTATAAAATTGTCATTAACATATGTGCTCTCATTATTGCTTTAATTAATGCCCATTCTAGAATGCTCTTCTAGCCAATCAGAAACTAGTATTCAACAATGCTGTGTTTATGAAGTATTTTCCTGGTTACCGATACATGGTCAGACTACCATACCAAGCCACTGAGGCTCTTACTGTCCAGGCAATAACTTTTCTAACATAGCTGATATGACTGACTGTGGTCTGACATTTTCTGTGTTGACTATATTAAAGAGCACTTCATTTAGTATAACAGGCTTCAATATTGGTGCACAATTTCTACTGAACATAGCATAGGGAGGAAAAAAGATACTCTTCTCATGGAACACCAAGCTCATGGGATCTTATTGTTTAGGTCACATTGTGCTCTTAGAGCAAAGACTAACTGTTCTACCGTAACTGATATGAAATACACAGCTTCATCTTGTGTACTGAACTCAACACTGTGTCACACCCTGATCTGTTTCACCTGTCTTTGTGATTGTCTCTCTCCACCCCATCCCCCCCCTCCAGGTGTCGCCCATTTTCCCCCATTATCCCCAGTGTATTTATACCCGTGTTCTCTGTTTGTCTGTTGCCAGTTCGTTTTGTCCGTCAAGCCTAGCAGCGGGTTATCCCCTTGCTCCTGTCTTTTTCTATAGTTCCTTTTTTTCTAGTTTTCCCGGGTTTGACCATTCTGCCCTGACCCTGCCCTGACCCTGCCCTGACCCGACCCTGCCCTGACCCTGCCCTGACCCTGAGACTGCCTGACATTCTGTACCTTTTGACTCTGATCTGGATTAGTGACCTCTGCCTGCTCTTGACCTGTCGTTTTGCCTGGCCCCTGTTCTAGTCATAAACTTTGTTACTTCGACACTGTCTGCATCTGGGTCTTCCCTAAAACATGATAAACACATCGACCATTGATGCAATTCTAGGAAAACATTTTTTTGTAATCGAAAACTAATTTACATAAAACAATAAGGAACATAAGCACAATTTAAGAATATGTAAACAAAGTCCCTTGTTGTCGCCCAAACGTTACAATCTGATAATGTGTAGCATACCTCCAATCCTCAGAGGCTGTGTTTCTCACCTGGTGATCTCGTGAGGGATGACTCCCTGGATGTAAATAGACATTCCTGATCTCAGCCCACCGTAGACCGGCCCCACATAGGGGATACTCTGCACACGACACACAGTAATAACCGTTTAACAACTATACACAAGTAGAGATGCAAGGCAGTCTGGGAAATAACCATTTAACAACTATACACAAGTATAAATGCAAGGCAGTCTGGGAAATAATAACCGTTTAACAACTATACACAAGTATAAATGCAAGGCAGTCTGGGAAATAATAACCGTTTAACAACTATACACAAGTATAAATGCAAGGCAGTCTGGGAAATAATAACCGTTTAACAACTATACACAAGTATAAATGCAAGGCAGTCTGGGAAATAATAACCGTTTAACAACTATACACAAGTATAAATGCAAGGCAGTCTGGGAAATAATAACCGTTTAACAACTATACACAAGTATAAATGCAAGGCAGTCTGGGAAATAATAACCGTTTAACAACTATACATAGTTACTGCGGTTTTCCTTGTTATGATGATGACACTAGATAACCTGTTCTGCCGGTTCATGCCTTCAAAGATGTTCCGATGTGGTTAGCCAAAAACATGACAAAAGATCATTCACACATTCATCAGTGGGGATTACATCCACCTCCTATCGAAACAGATTTGTCACATTTCTAGTTTATCCCATAACTGTATTTCTGCTTGTAGCAGGTGGCGTTTACAGGAATGCTTTTCTCTCACATTATTTCATGAGAAAATGATTCTACAGCGAGGGTGTAATGCAAGTCAAGATGTCCTTGGATGAATGTCAACAAGATGCATAAACAACATTTTTATGTACATTATTGGGCTAGCCCGCACCCTTCGTAACACCGTACCTCTAGCTTCCTGAACTCGTTAGGAACTGGCCTTTCATCGCATATAGATATCCATCTATGGCAAACAGAAAGTTTTTTTGGGGGGGTTTAAAATCTATTAACTATTTTACATTTCCTTTTATAAACTATAAATCGATCACTGAATATACTAGAGCAACGAAACCACTCTCAGAAAAAATTTGCCTCTGAGATGTCTCGCTCTGGGGCACCGATGGGTGCAGAGATACTGGATATCATGATGAGCTGCTTAAGTTTCTGCCATAACAATGGGATTCGTTTGTCCACCGAGCGGAACGGCGGGCTGTCAAGCTTACCGCCTGTTCCTCTCTTTGGATTGGTGGATACATCTCGCTATTTTAAGACGTTTTATTTTAATATTTGATGAGCGATGTTGATGTCAACGGCCTGTATTCAACGAAGAGCGAGATTCTATGCCAGCCTCGAGAACATGCATCGACGTCTCGAATTTCAACAGTGACAATTCTAATATAATTCTTTTTTTTCTCTCAAAGTTGCCAGGATGTCACGTGCATCACAATTATTGAAACTCCTCACAACCTAAAGCATTACCAAACTTCTATTAGGATCAAATAAGCCTCACATATCAAAATAGCAATTCATTTTTATCTTTGACTAAATTCGACACTCTCTCATTGTGTCACAATCGTCTAAGGGTGAGAGAGAGGACCAAGGCCCAGCGTGTGCAAAATACATCTTCTTTTATTTAGAAGAGAGAAGAAGAAAAAAAAAAACACGAAACGAACAACTATACACAAACTAACAAAATGACGACCGTGAAGCTATAAAGACAAATAGTGCTGACACAAACACTACACATAGACAATTACCCACAAACACATGATGCCCATGGCTGCCTTAAATATGGCTCCCAATCAGAGACAATAAACCACAGCTGTCTCTAATTGAGAACCAATCTAGGCAGCCATAGACATACAAACACCTAGACAAGACATTGCCCCATTAAACATACAAACCCCTAGACAAACCAAAAAACACATACCTTCCCCATGTCACACCCTGACCTAACTAAAATAATAAAGGAAACAAAGAATACTAAGGCCAGGGCGTGACACATTGTTCTGCCATACAAAAAAACTCCTCACTTGTTTAATAATTTGATAATGATCTGCTTAACGCGGATAGATTTTGGGCGGAGTAAACTCTCCTTTTGCCTCTTCCTCCCTAATCACAGCGGGTCTTGCCTTTATCGATGGCGATGACGTAGCGTTCAGCCAGGAGTTGATGGAGAGCGAATTAAATGGTTGGCTGGGATATCCCAGCTTTAGCTTTAGGAGTCAGATTTCACAGCCATAGTCACATAGGCGAAAGCGATATATGACGTGTTCAAGACACCTGGAAACTATGGGGGAAAAACACATGCTGCGACTGTGAAAAAATATTTGTGGATTTTTTTTGTTGTTCATCCAACTCGGAATTCTAAATCGGAAACTCGAGCATCTTTCTAGAGCTCCCGACTTTCCGACCTGAAGATCACTGACGTCCTGATTTGACCTCGTTTATCTCCAAGTTTCCCAGTTGTTTTGAATGCCCCCCATACTCCCAAGTTCATGAGAACTAGGGCTATCTCTGAATGCAATCCATTTCGATGTACGGGGTCCACAGATTGATATATAAGCTAAAATGTTGGTTGGAACCAGTACCAGAACCGCTACTCCTCACTGTAAGGGAGTTTATATCCCAAGAGGGTACGTTGAGTAAAAGTTTAAAAGTGAAGTAAATGAAGAATGGTAGATTTCAGACAATATCTATGGTATCTGTATACACTAGACAAGGAGACATGTTACTCACAGGGGTGTAGACGGGCTGGTAGCCAGGTGGAGCAACGAACATGATGGCTGTCACTCAGAGATCCACAGACAGACAGACGGAGAGACGGAGGAGAGGCGAGTCAGAGAGAACAGGAAATGGTCGCTGCTGAATGGCTAGTCTTATAGGGACAGAGAACCAGGGGAGGGGCTGGTTAGAGGGGCTGGTTAAACAGGTTAGACAGGGTTAGAGACAGAGCTGGGAATGGGGTTTGGCCTGGACCCATATTGTCATACCTGGCCTAGAATACGTTCATGCCTGGAGCTACCAAACATGTAATGTGATGTACTTGAAAAGCCATGAAAAGCCAACTGACATTTACTCCTGAGGGGCTGACCTGTTGCACCCTCGACAACCACTGTTGTTCATCTATGAACATTTGAACATATTGGCCATGTTCTGTTAATAATCTCCACCCGGCACAGCCAGAAGAGGACTGGCCACCCCTCATAGCCTGGTTCCTCTCTAGGTTTCTTCCTAGGGTTCTGGCCTTTCTAGGGAGTTTTTCCTAGCCACCGTGCTTCTACACTTGCATTGCTTGCTGTTTGGGGGTTTTGGACTGGGTTTCTGTACAGCACTTTGAGATATCAGCTGATGTAAAAAGGAATTTATAAATACATTTGATTTGATTTGGTTGAACCTTACCTGGTCTAGGTGGCGTTCTTGCCTGGTGTACGGAAATGAAAATGAAAATGGAATGAGCATGTCATGTCACTTTAGAACTGTATTGAAAAGGCTCTGTGGAAAACATTTCAGAACTTCACATTTCAGCCAAGGAAAATTACAACAACAAAAAATTATTTAAAAAAAATGCAAGATTAAATAATGTATTACTTCAAAAGGATTTCATGTATTCCTAAAAGGAAATAGCATCGGAGCTCCTAGAGTGTGTGACTCCCTTTTCTTTTTAAATGCAAATAGCAGCATTTGTAATGCAAATAGCAACATTGGTTTTTGGCCATACAATCTACCAGAGTGTGCACCTAAGTTCACTGCATCAAATCAAATCAAACTGTATTAGTCAGATGTGCCGAATACAACAGGTGAAGACCTTACCGTGTAATGCAGACTTACAAGCCCTTAACCAGCGATGCAGTTCAATAAATAGAGTTAAGAAAATATATTGTTTTTAAGTAACACAATAAAATAACAATAACAAAGCAGCATACCACCCTGCATACCACTGCTGGCTTGCTTCTGAAGCTAAGCAGGGTTGGTCCTGGTCAGTCCCTGGATGGGAGACCAGATGCTGCTGGAAGTGGTGTTGGAGGGCCAGTAGGAGGCACTCTTTCCTCTGGTCTAAAACATATCCCAATGCCCCAGGGCAGTGATTGGGGACACTGTCCTGTATAGGGTGCCGTCTTTCGGATGGGACGTTAAACGGGTGTCCTGACTCTCTGAGGTCATTAAAGATCCCATGGCACTTATTGTAAGAGTAGGGGTGTTAACCCCGGTGTCCTGGCTAAATTCCCAATCTGGCCCTCATACCATCATGGTCACCTAATAATCCCCAGTTTACAATTGGCTCATTCATCCCCCTCCTCTCCCCTGTAACTTTTCCCCAGGTCGTTGCTGCAAATGAGAACGTGTTCTCAGTCAACTTACCTGGTAAAATAACGGTAAAAAAAATTAATAATAATAAATATATACAGGGGTTACCGGTACCGAGTCAATATGCTGTGGTACAGGTTAGTCCAGGTAATTTGTATATGTTGTTAGGGGTAAAGTGACTATGCATAGATAATAATCAGAGAGTAGCAGCAGTGTAAAAACAAATGTTGCTCAACACTCTTGGCTTGTGGGTAGAAGCTGTTAAGCTTGCTGTGTGGGGGGTAGAAGCTGTTAAGCTCGCTGTGTGGGGGGTAGAAGCTGTTAAGCTTGCTGTGTGGGGGGTAGAAGCTGTTAAGCTTGCTGTGTGGGGGGTAGAAGCTGTTAAGCTTGCTGTGTGGGGGGGTAGAAGCTGTTAAGCTTGCTGTGTGGGGGGTAGAAGCTGTTAAGCTTGCTGTGTGGGGGGTAGAAGCTGTTAAGCTTGCTGTGTGGGGGGTAGAAGCTGTTAAGCTCGCTGTGTGGGGGGTAGAAGCTGTTAAGCTCGCTGTGTGGGGGGTAGAAGCTGTTAAGCTCGCTGTGTGGGGGGTAGAAGCTGTTAAGCTTGCTGTGTGGGGGGTAGAAGCTGTTAAGCTTGCTGTGTGGGGGGTAGAAGCTGTTAAGCTTGCTGTGTGGGGGGTAGAAGCTGTTAAGCTTGCTGTGTGGGGGGTAGAAGCTGTTAAGCTTGCTGTGTGGGGGGTAGAAGCTGTTAAGCTCGCTGTGTGGGGGGTAGAAGCTGTTAAGCTTGCTGTGTGGGGGGTAGAAGCTGTTAAGCTCGCTGTGTGGGGGGTAGAAGCTGTTAAGCTCGCTGTGTGGGGGGTAGAAGCTGTTAAGCTCGCTGTGTGGGGGGTAGAAGCTGTTAAGCTCGCTGTGTGGGGGGTAGAAGCTGTTAAGCTTGCTGTGTGGGGGGTAGAAGCTGTTAAGCTTGCTGTGTGGGGGGTAGAAGCTGTTAAGCTTGCTGTGTGGGGGGTAGAAGCTGTTAAGCTCGCTGTGTGGGGGGTAGAAGCTGTTAAGCTCGCTGTGTGGGGCGTAGAAGCTGTTAAGCTCGCTGTGTGGGGGGTAGAAGCTGTTAAGCTCGCTGTGTGGGGGGGTAGAAGCTGTTACGCTCGCTGTGTGGGGGGTAGAAGCTGTTAAGCTCGCTGTGTGGGGGGTAGAAGCTGTTAAGCTCGCTGTGTGGGGGGTAGAAGCTGTTAAGCTCGCTGTGTGGGGGGTAGAAGCTGTTAAGCTTGCTGTGTGGGGGGTAGAAGCTGTTAAGCTCGCTGTGTGGGGGGTAGAAGCTGTTAAGCTTGCTGTGTGGGGGGTAGAAGCTGTTAAGCTCGCTGTGTGGGGGGTAGAAGCTGTTAAGCTCGCTGTGTGGGGGGTAGAAGCTGTTAAGCTTGCTGTTTGAGGGGTAGAAGCTGTTACGCTTGCTGTGTGGGGGGTAGAAGCTGTTAAGCTCGCTGTGTGGGGGGTAGAAGCTGTTAAGCTCGCTGTGTGGGGGGTAGAAGCTGTTAAGCTTGCTGTGTGGGGGGTAGAAGCTGTTAAGCTTGCTGTGTGGGGGGTAGAAGCTGTTAAGCTTGCTGTGTGGGGGGTAGAAGCTGTTAAGCTTGCTGTGTGGGGGGTAGAAGCTGTTAAGCTCGCTGTGTGGGGGGTAGAAGCTGTTAAGCTCGCTGTGTGGGGGGTAGAAGCTGTTAAGCTCGCTGTGTGGGGGGTAGAAGCTGTTAAGCTCGCTGTGTGGGGGGTAGAAGCTGTTAAGCTCGCTGTGTGGGGGGTAGAAGCTGTTAAGCTCGCTGTGTGGGGGGTAGAAGCTGTTAAGCTCGCTGTGTGGGGGGTAGAAGCTGTTAAGCTCGCTGTGTGGGGGGTAGAAGCTGTTAAGCTCGCTGTGTGGGGGGTAGAAGCTGTTAAGCTCGCTGTGTGGGGGGTAGAAGCTGTTAAGCTCGCTGTGTGGGGGGTAGAAGCTGTTAAGCTTGCTGTGTGGGGGGTAGAAGCTGTTAAGCTCGCTGTGTGGGGGGTAGAAGCTGTTAAGCTTGCTGTGTGGGGGGTAGAAGCTGTTAAGCTCGCTGTGTGGTAGCAGAGAGAAGAGTCCGCGTGTCACGCCCTGACTTTAGTTATCTTAGTTTTCTTTATTATTTTGGTTAGGTCAGGGTGTGACGAGGGTAGTATGTGTGTTTTTGGTCTTGTCTAGGGGTTTTATATACAGTGAGGGAAAAAGTATTTGATCCCCTGCTGATTTTGTACGTTTGCCCACGGACAAAGAAATGATCAGTCTGTAATTTTAATGGTAGGTTTATTTGAACAGTGAGAGACAGAATAACAACAAAAATATCCAGAAAATCGTATGTCAAAAATGTTATAAATTGATTTGCATTTTAATGAGGGAAATAAGTATTTGACCCCCTCTCAATCAGAAAGATTTCTGGCTCCCAGGTGTCTTTCATACAGGTAACGAGCTGAGATTAGGAGCACACTCTTAAAGGGAGTGGTCCTAATCTCAGTTTCTTACCTGTATAAAAGACACCTGTCCACAGAAGCAATCAATCAATCAGATTCCAAACTCTCCACCATGGCCAAGACCAAAGAGCTCTCCAAGGATGTCAGGGACAAGATTGTTGATCTACACAAGGCTGGAATGGGCTACAAGACCATTGCCAAGCAGCTTGGTGAGAAGGTGACAACAGTTGGTGCGATTATTCGCAAATGGAAGAAACACAAAAGAACTGTCAAACTCCCTCAGCCTGGGGCTCCATGCAAGATCTCACCTCGTGGAGTTGCAATGATCATGAGAACGGTGAGGAATCAGCCCAGAACTACACGGGAGGATCTGGTCAATGATCATGAGAACGGTGAGGAATCAGCCCAGAACTACACGGGAGGATCTGGTCAATGATCATGAGAACGGTGAGGAATCAGCCCAGAACTACACGGGAGGATCTGGTCAATGATCATGAGAACGGTGAGGAATCAGCCCAGAACTACACGGGAGGATCTGGTCAATGATCATGAGAACGGTGAGGAATCAGCCCAGAACTACACGGGAGGACCTTGTCAATGATCTCAAAGCAGCTGGGACCATAGTCACCAAGAAAACAATTGGTAACACACTACGCCGTGAAGGACTGAAATCCTGCAGCACCCGCGAGGTCCCCCTGCTCAAGAAAGCACATATACTTGCCCGTCTGAAGTTTGCCAATGAACATCTGAATGATTCAGAGGACAACTGTGTGAAAGTGTTGTGGTCAGATGAGACCAAAATGGAGTTCTTTGGCATCAACTCAACTCGCCGTGTTTGGAGGAGGAGGAATGCTGCCTATGACCCCAAGAAACCATCCCCACCGTCAAACATGGAGGTGGAAACGTTATGCTTTGGGGGTGTTTTTCTGCTAAGGGAACAGGACAACTTCACCGCATCAAAGGGACGATGGACGGGGCCATGTACCGTCAAATCTTGGGTGAAAACCTCCTTCCCTCAGCCAGGATATTGAAAATGGGTCGTGGATGGTTATTCCAGCATGACAATGACAATGACCCAAAACACACGGCCAAGGCAGCAAAGGAGTGGCTCAAGAAGAAGCCCATTAAGGTCATGGAGTGGCCTAGCCAGTCTCCAGACCTTAATCCCATAGAACATCTGTGGAGGGAGCTGAAGGTTCGAGTTGCCAAACGTCAGCCTCGAAACCTTAAACTTCTACTTCCTCCCAATCCCAGGTCCGGGAACACCCCCATCAGTAAAAAAGCTGACTAGCATAGCCTAGCATAGCGTCACAAGTAAATAGTAGCATCTAAATATCATTAAATCACAAGTCCAAGACACCAGATGAAAGATACACATCTTGTGAATCCAGCCATCATTTCTGATTTTTTAAATGTTTTACAGGGAAGACACAATATGTAAATCTGTTAGCTAACCACGATAGCAAAAGACACAACTTTTTTTTCCCACCATTTTTTTCCTGCATAGGTAGCTATCACAATTTCGACCAAATAAAGATATAAATAGCCACTACCCAAGAAACAACTTCATCAGATGACAGTCTGATAACATATTTATTGTATAGCATATGTTTTGTTAGAAAAATTTGCATATTTCAGGTATAAATCATAGTTTACCATTGCAGCCACGATCACAACTCTCACCAAAGCAACTAGAACAACTACAGAGACCATCGTGTATTACCTAATTACTCATCATAAAACATTTCTTAAAAATACGCAGCTTACAACAAATGAAAGACACAGATCTTGTGAATCCAGCCAATATTTAAGATTTTCTAAGTGTTTTACAGCGAAAACACAATATAGCGTTATATTAGCTTACCACAATAGCAAACATCACAACAGCATTGATTCAAGCCAAAAATAGCGATAACGTATAAACCACCAAAATATATTAATTTTTTCACTGACCTGCTCAGAATTATTCAGATGACAGTCCTATAACATCATATTACACAATGCATATGGAGTTTGTTCGAAAATGTGCATATTTAGGGGCACAAATCGTGGTTATACAATGAGAAAAGTAGCCAAGCTGCCCAGAAAATGTTGGGAGAAATCTTTGGAGAGGCACCTATTCTAATCAATAAATAATCATAAACTTCACTAAAAAATACAGGTTGGACAGCAAATGAAAGACCGACCGAATGAAAGACTCCGGAACATTTCCCAGTTCGTGTAATCAAAACAATCTTGAAGTGTAGATTCTTATTGGTCAAGCCATCGTTGAATGGTTCTAGTCACGGGTACATCCTGTTTGAGTTCCTGCCTCTTGGACGGTAGGAGCAAAATCGAGTCGTGGACGGATTTTCCCGAAGGGAGGGCGGGGGAGGGCCCTGTATACATTGACTGCAGCGTGCTGCAAAGATAGAATTTAGGTAGCCTTGTTCTTAAATTAGCTTTGTTAAAATCCACAGCTACAATAAATGCAGCCTCAGGATATACGGTTTCCAGTTTACATAGAGTCCAGTGAAGTTCCTTGAGGGCCGTCGTGGTATTTGCTTGGGGGGGATATACACGGCTGTGACTATAATCGAAGAGAATTCTCTTGGGAGATAATGTAGTCGACATTTGATTATGGGGCATTCTAAGGCAAGGGGGACAAAAGGACTTGAGTTCCTGTATGTTGTTATGATTACACCATGCATTGTTAATCATGAAGCATACACCCCTGCCCTTCTTCTTCCCAGAGAGATGTTTATTTCTGTCGGCGCAAAGTATGAAGAAAGTCGAGAAAGTCGTATTCCTGGTTGTAATATTGGTAAGTTGACGTTGCTCTTATATCCAGTAGTTCTTCCCGGCTGTATGTAATAACACTTAACATTTTCTAGGCTAACAATGTAAGATATAATACACACACAAAAAAAATACTGCGTACTTCCCTAAGGACTCGAAGCTAGACGACCATCTCTGTCGACGCCATCTTGCCATCTTTCTAATACTTTCTTGCATTTTGTAGCTTAGGTTTCTGGCTGTAGTGGCTGCCAAGGACCTGATGTCGACCGGTTGAGGATGCTTCCTTGCATTCTGTCCAACTGTCTTAAAATCGTGACAACCTGGACTGGGGGAGGGGATAAGGCCTGGACTGGGGCAGGGGGGCAAGGCCTGGACTGGGGCAGGGGATAAGGCCTGGACTGGGGCAGGGGATAAGGCCTGGACTGGGGCAGGGGATAAGGCCTGGACTGGGGCAGGGGGGCAAGGCCTGGACTGGGGCAGGGGATAAGGCCTGGACTGGGGCAGGGGATAAGGCCTGGACTGGGGCAGGGGATAAGGCCTGGCCTGAGTTAGGGGATAAGGCCTGGCCTGAGTTAGGGGATAAGGCCTGGACTGGGGCAGGGGATAAGGCCTGGACTGGGGCAGCTAGCCCAGAGAGAGCATTGCATTGTGGATTTTGTAGTCGACTTGAAATGCAGCAGATTTCCACAACGATTTTTCACGTTGCTACTGCCGTTTTCATGACAACAAAATGAATACTGTAAAATGAAATAAAAGGAGTCGGCACTCTATACATATATATAAACTCTCAGTCATTTATTGGGTAAAACACCAACGATTCAGCATCACTGTGCCTTCTTCATGGTCACCCAATAACTTAACGGGAGTTTATATAAACAGTAGAAGAGTGTGCGACTCTTTTAATTAATTTTGATTGCTTTACAGTTTATTCACCGTTAGTCAGCACGCCTACACTAAAAACATTTCTCTGGGTGTGTGCCAGCTCATGCCTTTTATATAACAACAAAATGAAACATTTGTTCACAATTTATTTTCTTCTTCACATATTAGTGTTATTTAACCATGTAAATGAGTGGTTTTGGGTGGATTATTCATGTGAAATAGGGCCGTTTTAGTTTCTGGTTTGCCCCAGAATTAGCTAAGTAACATTGACATAATTAAAGTGTCTCGTTTGCAGAATATGCTTACTGATATGTCTTCCCTTCAGACTCTGGTGTTGGCGACTGCACTTCCTCCCTCACATGGGCCTCAGTCACCTGGGGCCCAGAGAGGGGAGGAGTCAGGAGTGTCTATCACATGTCCCTGTTGCTATGCAGAATATCAGAAAGGGAACATTGTTTCCATAGGGGAATGTGTATCTAGTATGAACCAAGTGAAGGGATGGCGTGAGCGTAGGAACCAATAACATTCCTTCACAGCGTCTGTGTGTCAGCACCCCTCCCCCCCTAGCCCGAGGGGGTTGAGTCTCCCTTTTGGTCCCCTTATCAGGGCGGAGACTAAGTAACGAAATACGTCCCTTTATGTTCTTAGTACTGAAAAAAGCAACAGGTTCTTTGTACTGGAGGCCGAGTGCTGGCACAGGATGTGGGGGGTTGGTGTCTGGAACCATTGTACGGCATCTCTGAGGTTGCACCTATCCTGACCTATCCTGAGATTGTATATTACCCAGAGGCCCACTCCACTCAATGGGCTCTCACTATATTCACCTTCGTGTGGGTATTGTGACCAGCCCCCTTATCAATACGTTTTTTTAAATAAAGTTAATATCCTGATTGGTGATCGACCTTGTCTCTCTCTCTGCCTAAAGAACCTCTTCTGCACATTTTTCGGCTGAAAATAAAAAATGTAATCAAGTGCTACAGAGTGGCACGGCGGTCTAAGGCGCGGCGGTCTAAGGCGCGGCGGTCTAAGGCTCGACGGTCTAAGGCGCGGCGATCTAAGGCTCGGCGGTCTAAGGCTCGGCGGTCTAAGGAGCGGCGGTCTAAGGCGCGGCGATCTAAGGCGCGGCGGTCTAAGGCGCGGCGGTCTAAGGCGCGGCGGTCTAAGGCGCGGCGGTCTAAGGCGCGGCGGTCTAAGGCTCGGCGGTCTAAGGCGCGGCGGTCTAAGGCGCGGCGGTCTAAGGCGCGGCGGTCTAAGGCGCGGCGGTCTAAGGCTCGGCGGTCTAAGGCGCGGCGGTCTAAGGCGCGGCGGTCTAAGGCTCGGCGGTCTAAGGCGCGGCGGTCTAAGGCGCGGCGGTCTAAGGCGCGGCGGTCTAAGGCGCGGCGGTCTAAGGCGCGGCGGTCTAAGACGCGGCGGTCTAAGGCGCGGCGTCTGTGGTAAGTACATGTACAATGAGGCGTCTGTGGTAAGTACATGTACAATGAGGTGTCTGTGGTAAATACATGTACAATGAGGCGTCTGTGGTAAGTACATGTACAATGAGGCGTCTGTGGTAAATACATGGGGGGTACATCCTTCGCCCTTGGATGTGAATGGCTAAAGCTATACATTTGATTAAAACATTTGTTAATTTGTTCGTTTTAATTAATTGTTTGTTTGATTTCTCATAGATTAACTAGTCTAGAATCAGCTCGGCTAGCTAGCTAGCTACAGTATCTCGGCTGATGTCAGTTTACTTATGGGTTGAGTTAAGCTGGCTAGTCATTTCTAACCAGGAACTGGTTAGCTCCTTTGTCGTCTTCCCTCTCAACGGCGAAGAGACACAGAGGCTCCATAACTGAGCTGTTCTACAAAAATACGCTCATCTCTAATGTTAGATGTATATTATGCATATTACAGTGCCCTCCGCTAATATTGGCACCCTTAGTAAATATGAGCAAAATGGGCTGTGAATGTTTTTCATTTTTTGTTTATCCTCTTGGTCTTTCATTCAAACTATTCACAAAAATTGAACCTTTAACTTTTAAAGTAAAATAATTGAAAGAAAAAATACCCAACTAACGTCTGCAATTCTCCAGCTGTGATCCTTGGAGCTTTTTTGGCTCGTCGAACCGTCCTCCTGACTGTGTTTGTGGGCTACAATACCTCCTTTGCCAATTGGCCTGGACCCTTTGTTGCCGATACGTAGCGATCCATCACGACTGGACTGCCGACTTGATTTCCCGATGTGGTCTCAACAGGCTATTCTGTTACGATGTCGGCGAAGAACCATCTGCTAGCCCCGGCCCGCTAGCTTTTCTGAACGCTGTGTTCCCTGCTCACCTAGCGTAGTAGTGACTGCCGAACAGCACCCTGACTCACCTATAGCTGCTCTTTTTACCCTATGATCACTTGGGAGCACAGCTGATGCCCCCTGGACTGTTTCAATAACACGGTACCTCATTTTGTTTACCTGTCGACCCCAGCCTCGAACTCAGGTCCTGTATGTACCTAACTGACCATCTCTGCCCATTCATCGCCTTCTACCCGTTGTTGTCTTAGCTCTCCTCCTCTGTTCCTATGGTGATGTAGAGGTTATTCCAGGCCCTGTAGCCCCCAGTTCCACTCCTATTCCCCAGGCGCTCTCATTTGTTGACTTCTGTAACCGTAAAAGCCTTGGTTTCATGCATGTTAACATCAGAAGCCTCCTCTCTAAGTTTGTTTTACTCACTGCTTTAGCACATTCCGCCAACCCTGATGTCCTAGCCGTGTCTGAATCCTGGCTTAGGAAGGCCACCAAAAATTCTGAAATGTCCATCCCCAACTTAAACATTTTCTGCCAAGATAGAACTGCCAAAGGGGGTGGAGTTGCAATCTACTGCAGAGATAGCCTGCAGAGTTCTGTCATGCTATCCAGGTCTGTGCCAAAACAGTTCGAGCTTCTCCTTATAAAAATCCACCTTTCCAGAAATAAGTCTCTCACTGTTGCCGCTTGTTATAGACCCCCCTCAGCCCCCAGCTGTGCCCTGATCACCATATGTGAATTAATTGCCCCCCATTTATCTTCAGAGTTTGTACTGTTAGGTGACTTAAACTGGGATATGCTTAATACCCCGGCCGTCCTACAATCTAAGCTAGATGACCTCAATCTCACACAAATTATCATGGAACCTACCAGGTACAACCCTAAATCCGTAAACACAGGCACCGTCATAGATACCCTCATAGACATCCTGACCAACCTGCCCTCTGGATACACCTCTGCTGTCTTCAACCAGGATCACAGCGATCACTTCCTCATTCCCTAAGTCCGTAATGGGTCTGCGGTCAAATGACCACCCCTCATCACTGTCAAACGCTCCCTAAACACTTCAGTGAGCAGGTCTTTCTAATCGACCTAGCCAGGGTATCCTGGAAGGATATTGACCTCATTTCGTCATTAGAGGATGCCTGGTTATTCTTTAAAAGTGCTTTCCTCACCATCTTAAATAAGCATGCCCCATTAAAAAAAGGTAGAACTAAGAACAGATATAGACCTTGGTTCACTCCAGATCTGACTGCCCTTGACCAGCACAAAAACATCCTGTGGCATTCTGCATTAGCATCAAATAGCCCCCGCGATATGCAACTTTTCAGTGAAGTTAGGACCCAATACAGACTGGCAGTTAGGAAAGCAAAGCCTAGCTTTTTCAAACAGAAATTTGCATCCTGTAGCACAAACTCCAAACGTTTTGGGACACTGCAAAGTCCATGGAGAATAAGAGCACCTCCTCCCAGCTGCCCAACTGCACTGAGGCTAGGAAACACTGTCACCAGCGATAAATCTACGATGATCAAGAATTTCAATAAGCATTTTTCTACGGCTAGCTATGCTTTCCACCTGGCTACCCCTACCCCGGTCAACAGCTCTGCACCCCCCACAGCAACTTGCCCAAGCCTCCTCCATTTCTCCTTCACCCAAATCCAGATAGCTGATGTTTTGATAGAGCTGCAAAATCTGGACCCCTACAAATCAGCTGGGTTAGACAATCTGGACCCTCTCTTTCTGAAATGATCCGCCGCAATTGTTGCAACCCCTATTACTAGCCTGTTCAACCTCTCTTTAGTATCGTCTGAGATCCCTAAAGATTGGAAAGCTGCTGCGGTCATCCCCCTCTTCAAAGGGGGAGACACTCTAGACCCAAACTGTTACAGACCTATATCTATCCTACCCTGCCTTTCTAAGGTCTTCGAAAGCCAAGTTAACAAACAGATCACCGACCATGTGCTCCAACTGCTCTTAAATGCAAGTAATACTAAATGC
>NC_074697.1:15862537-15892537 GCF_029448725.1 Salvelinus fontinalis | reverse complement strand
TCTGAATGGTTAAGGTTAGGCATTAACTCAATGGTTAAGGTTAGTAATTAACTCTGAATGGTTAAGGTTAGGCATTAACTCTGAATGGTTAAGGTTAGGCATTAACTCTGAATGGTTAAGGTTAGACATTGACTCTGAATGGTTAAGGTCAGGCATTAACTCTGAATGGTTAAGGTCAGGCATTAACTCTGAATGGTTAAGGTCAGGCATTAACTCTGAATGGTTAAGGTTAGTCATTAACTCTGAATGGTTAAGGTTAGTCATTAACTCTGAATGGTTAAGGTTAGTCATTAACTCTGAATGGTTAAGGTTAGACATTAACTCTGAATGGTTAAGGTTAGACATTAACTCTGAATGGTTAAGGTTAGTCATTAACTCTGAATGGTTAAGGTGAGGCATTAACTCTGAATGGTTAAGGTGAGGCATTAACTCTGAATGGTTAAGGTCAGGCATTATGTCACGTTCCTGACCTGTTTTCTGGTGTTTTTTATGTGTGTGATGGTCAGGGCGTGAGTTTTGGGTGGGCAGTCTATGTTTTCCGTTTCTATGTTGGTTTTGGGTTGCCTGGTATGGCTCTTGATTAGAGGCAGGTGTTTTGCGTTTTCCTCTAATTGAGAGTCATATTTAGGTAGGGTGTTCTCACTGTTTGTTTGTGGGTGATTGTCACTGTGTCTGTGTTTGTTGCACCACACGGTACTGTCTCGTCTCGTTCGTTCGTTCGTTCGGTCGGTCGGTCGTTCCTGTTTATGTGTTCCTCGTTTCATGTAAGTTCATAGTTTAGGTCTGTCTAGTTCGTTTTGTAATATTATTCAGTGTTCTTCGTGTGTTTAGTTTCGTCTTGTTAAATAAAGTTCATTATGTATTCACAACCCGCTGCATCTTGGTCAACTCACTCACCGAAAGAGAGCCGTTACACATTAACTCTGAATGGTTAAGGTTAGTCATTAACTCTGAATGGTTAAGGTAATGCTTTGTATAGGCTTAAAATCAAAACCAAAAGCAATATTCAATCACTGGATTTGAACATGCAACATTTGGAATCAGAGGTTTGGTTAAAATCAAAATATAAAAAAACAACTTTCTACCACTGGAGTCGAATGACCTTTGGAATCAGAGGCAGACAAACTGTTGCCCCCTAGTGGCCAGTTCACATGTCATCTCCTGACATCCTCCGACGTGATGGATGGACATTGAATACTGACTTGTATCACGGGTGACTTGCTTGTCCTAGAGGCACCATGCCTCTGATGGGTTAGGGGTTAGGGGATAGGGGTTAGGGGATAGGGGTTAGGGAATAGGGGATAGGGGTTAGGGGACTACAGACTTGTTTGCTCCTAGAGGCACCATGCCTCTGATGGGTTAGGGGTTAGGGGATAGGGGTTAGGGGAAGGGGTTAGGGGGTAGGGTACTACAGACCTGTTAGCTCCTAGAGGCACCATGCCTCTGATGGGTTAGGGGTTAGGGGATAGGGGTTAGGGGATAGGGGTTAGGGGTTAGGGTACTACAGACCTGTTAGCTCCTAGAGGCATCATGCCTCTGATGGGTTAGGGGATAGGGGTTAGGGGATAGGGGTTAGGGAATAGGGGATAGGGGATAGGGGTTAGGGTACTACAGACCTGTTAGCTCCTAGAGGCACCATGCATCTGATGGGTTAGGGGATAGGGGATAGAGGTTAGGGGATAGGGGTTAGGGGATAGGGGACAGGGGTTAGGGTATAGGGGTTAGGGGACTACAGACCTGTTAGCTCCTAGAGGCACCATGCCTCTGATGGGTTAGGGGATAGGGGATAGGGGTTAGGGGATAGGGGTTATGGTATAGGGGATAGGGTTTAGGGGATAGGGGATAGAGGTTAGGGGATAGGGTTTAGGGAATAGGGGATAGGGGTTAGGTTACTACAGACCTGTTAGCTCCTCGAGGCATCATGCCTCTGATGGGTTAGGGGATAGGGGTTCGGGGTTAGGGGATAGGGGATAGGGGTTAGGGTATAGGGGTTAGGGGACTACAGACCTGTTAGCTCCTAGAGGCACCATGCCTCTGATGGGATAGGGGATAGGGGATAGGGGTTAGGGGATAGGGGTTAGGGGACTACAGACCAGTTAGCTCCTAGAGGCACCATGCCTCTGATGGGTTAGGGGATAAGGGTTAGGGTATAGGGGATAGGGGTTAGGGGATAGGGGATAGGGTACTACAGACCTGTTAGCTCCTAGAGGCACCATGCCTCTGATGGGATAGGGGTTAGGGTATAGGGGATAGGGGTTCGGGGTTAGGGGATAGGGGTTAGGGTATAGGGGATAGGGGTTAGGGGACTACAGACCTGTTAGCTCCTAGAGGCACCATGCCTCTGATGGGATAGGGGTTAGGGGATAGGGGTTATGGGATAGGGGTTAGGGGATAGGGGATAGGGGACTACAGACCTGTTAGCTCCTAGAGGCACCATACCTCTGATGGGTTAGGGGATAGGGGTTAGGGGTTAGGGGATAGGGGTTAGGGGTTAGGGGCTAGGGTATAGGGGTTAGGGGATAGGGGTTAGGGGATAGGGGTTAGGGGTTAGGGGTTAGGGGATAGGGTACTACAGACCTGTTAGCTCCTAGAGGCACCATGCCTCTGATGGGTTAGGGGTTAGGGGATAGGGGTTAGGGGTTAGGGGACTACAGACCCGTTAGCTCCTAGAGGCACCATGCCTCTGATGGGTTAGGGGATAGGGGTTAGGGGTTAGGGGATAGGGTACTACAGACCTGTTAGCTCCTAGAGGCACCATGCCTCTGATGGGTTAGGGGTTAGGGGATAGGGGTTAGGGGTTAGGGGTTAGGGGATAGGGGATAGGGGTTAGGGTGTAGGGGTTAGGGTACTACAGACCTGTTAGCTCCTAGAGGCACCATGCCTCTGATGATGATGGTCTTCTTAGGAGACATCCCTCCTGGAATCATGCTGGAGTACGGGACAGACTGATACACATAGGACAGGAGTCAGTTCACTGGCAGCACGTAGTGTATACTGTCTGTATGCATACTAAGGACAAAACAAATCTATCCTGACTCACAGAGATGTTACTTACAGGGTTGTATATTGGCTGTCCATCCATGACCGGTAGGTTCCCACCAGGATAACATCCCTGACCACAAACAGGGATGTTATCACACACACACACACAATGACATCACACACACACACAATGACATCACACACACACACAATGACATCACACACACACACACACACACACACAATGACATCACACACACACACGCACACAAAGACATCACACACACACACACACACAAAGACATCACACACACACACACACACACACACACACACACACACACACACACACACACACACACACACACACACACACACACACACACACACACACACACACACACACACACACACACACACACACACACACCCCTGTCACCTCCCACTGTTACAACCACACAGGTGATAGTACTTACCCCCATGGCACCAGGGTATCCTCCACCCTGTGGATATCCTCCGCCCTGTGGGTATCCTCCGCCCTGTGGGTATCCTCCACCCTGATAAGCATTGACAGACATACAGTATAAATATATGTGATGTTAGTTGATGACACACAGACACATGAACGTAACCAAGTGTGGTACCAACTTACCCCCATCTGATCACCTGGGTATCCGCCTGCAGGATATCCTCCCTGTTGATGGTGTATCAAGTGTTATCCGGAGATTATGACACTCTAAGACACACATTCATGAGGATATATCGCTATGTACAGTCACCCCACAACATTCATGAGGATATATCGCTATGTACAGTCACCCGACAACATTCATGAGGATATATCTCTATGTACAGTCACCCCACAACATTCATGAGGGTATATCGCTATGTACAGTCACCCGACAACATTCATGAGGATATATCTCTATGTACAGTCACCCCACAACATTCATGAGGATATATCTCTATGTACAGTCACCCCACAACATTCATGAGGATATATAGCTATGTACAGTCACCCCACAACATTCATGAGGATATATCGCTATGTACAGTCACCCCACAGTATTCAGACCATCCAGTGGTCTTGTATGGCTTAGTTGGTAGATCATGACACTTACAACGCCAATATGTTGGAATCAATACATATACAATATAAATATATATATATTTGTAATACGTACCGCCATGTTGCCTCCTCCCATTCCACCTGCAGGATATCCACCTCCCATTCCTCCTCCTCCCTGAAGAATACACAGCTTATTCCATTTACATCCGTTCTGCCATATGTGTGTGTGTGTGTCGTGTGTGTTGTGTTGTGTAGCGAGTCCATAGTCACTCCCATTCCACCTGGGTATCTATTGCCTCCTACTTGAGTGCCCTTGCGCAAAAGCAACGACCATTGAGCACTTAATTGAGCAAAGCAATGATAATCATTGTAGGCCTGTGAGTGTGTGTAGGAGTGTGTGTACCGGTGCGTGTGTGTGTGTGTGTGTGTACCGGTGCGTGTGTGTGTGTGCGTGTGTGTGTGTTCTGGCACACAAAAGGGCAAAAGCAAAGACTATTGAGAAAAGGATTATTCATTAAATCCACTTTTTAAAATTCTTTCCTGTTCTCTCATCCCATGTTTTGCTTGTAACTGCTGCCCCAAGCTTAGAACCAATGAATTAACATATAAATGACAGATGATAGAGCAATTATCTTCCCTGTAGGATTTGGGAAGGGTACGCTGACCCTAGATTTGTGGGCAACAGAAGGCAACTTCTACCTTGAAGCCGGTTAAAATACTGCTCCTTGCCACTACCCCCCTGCCCATACCCCCCTTCCCCAGCCCCATACCCCCATTCCCCTACCCTCCTGCCCCATACCCCCCAGCCCCAGCCCCAGCCCCATACCCCCATTCCCCTACCCCCCTGCCCATACCCCCCAGCCCCAGCCCCATACCCCCCTTCCCCTACCCTCCTGCCCCAGACCCTACCCCCCCTGCCCCAGCCCCATACCCCCCTTCCCCTACCCTCCTGCCCCAGATACTACCCCTCTTGCCCCAGCCCCATACCCCCCTCCCCTACCCCCCTGCCCATATCCCCCCTCCCCTGCCCCTATCCCCCAGCCCCATACCCCCCTCCCCTACCCCCCTGCCCCTACCCCCCTGCCCTAACCCCCTGCCCCAGTCTCACCCCGATGACGTTGATGGTCTGGATGGAAACGTCGCCTCCTATCTGCAGGGCGTTGACTCTCTCGACTGGAATACGATGCTTGAACATGTGAAAGTCTCGGCCGTTCACTGTCACCTACGACAAAAAAACACATCAACTATGGTCTAACCCTAACCCATACACAACTATGGTCTAACCCTAACCCATACACAACTATGGTCTAACCCTAACCCATACACAACTATGGTCTAACCCTAACCCATACACAACTATGGTCTAACCCTAACCCATACAGTATCTATACCTACACAGTATCTATATCTAAACACTATCTCTATCTATACAGTATCTATACAGTATCTATCACTATATATATACAGTATCTATTACTATATCTATACAGTATATATATATATACAGTATCTCATATATATACAGTATCTCTATATAGAGTATCTATATCTATACAATATCTATAAAGTATATATATATCTATATACACAGTATCTCTATCTATATACAGTATCTCTATATCTGACCTGGTAACCCTCCTGGTTGATGATGATAACCATCTCGAAGGCGTCTCCCTTGCTAAAAGGCATGTGGTGGGTCTTCTCCTCTGAACCCCATTGCCCGTCCTGGAAGCTGTTGAACACCACCTTGTCCCATCCGTCGAAACGAGGGCTGAAGTGAAAGCCGATATCATTGCCGTCAAATTCCCCACACTGCAGGTTAATGTTGAACCTAGAGGGGGTGTTAGAGAGAACATAAAATGAACAGATTGTACACAGGTAACACGGGTAACACAGCTAACACTGGTAAAACAGCTAACACTGGTAACACTGCTAACACTGCTAACACTGGTAACACTGGTAACACAGCTAACACAGCTAACACAGCTAACACTGGTAACACTGGTAACACAGCTAACACAGCTAACACTGGTAACACTAGTAACACTGGTAACACAGGTAACACTGGTAACACTGGTAACACTGGTAACACAGGTAACACGGGTAACACAGCTAACACAGGTAACACGGGTAACACAGGTAACACAGGTAACACTGGTAACACAGGTTACGCTGGTAACACAGGTAACACAGCTAACACAGGTAACACAGGTAACACTGGTAACACAGGTAACACAGGTAACACTGGTAACACAGCTAACACAGGTAACACGGGTAACACAGGTAACACTGGTAACACAGGTTACGCTGGTAACACAGGTAACACTGCTAACACTGGTAACACTGGTAACACTGGTAACACAGCTAACACAGGTAACACGGGTAACACAGGTAACACAGGTAACACTGGTAACACAGGTTACGCTGGTAACACAGGTAACACAACTAACACAGGCAACACAGGTAACACTGGTAACACAGGTAACACCGGTAACACTGGTAACACAGCTAACACAGGTAACACGGGTAACACAGGTAACACTGGTAACACAGGTTACGCTGGTAACACAGGTAACACTGCTAACACTGGTAACACTGGTAATACAGCTAAAACTGGTAACACTGGTAACACTGCTAACACTGGTAACACAGGTAACACAGGTAACACAGGTAACACAGGTAACACAGGTAACACAGGTAACACTGTTAACATAACTAACACGGGTAACACAACTAACACGGGTAACACGGGTAACACTGGTAACACAGGTAACACAACTAACACTGGTAACACTGGTAACACTGGTAACACAGCTAACACAGCTAACACAGGTAACACAGGTTACACTGGTAATACAGGTAATACAGGTAACACTGGTAATACAGGTAACACTGGTAACACAGGTAACACAGGTAACACAACTAACACAACTAACACACCTAACACAGGTAACACAGATTGTACACAGGTAACACAGGTAACACTGGTAACACTGGTAACACAGGTAACACAGGTAACACAGCTAACACAGCTAACACAGGTAACACTGGTAACACTGGTAACACTGGTAACACTGGTAACACAACTAACACAACTAACACACCTAACACAGGTAACACAGATTGTACACAGGTAACACAGGTAACACTGGTAACACTGGTAACACTGGTAACACTGGTTACACAGGTAACACAGGTAACACAGGTAACACAGCTAACACAGCTAACACAGGTAACACTGGTAACACTGGTAACACAGGTAACACAGCTAACACTGGTAACACAGGTAACACTGGTAAACACAACTAACACTGGTAACACAACTAACACAGGTAACACAACTAACACAGGTAACACAACTAACACAGGTAACACTGGTAACACTGGTAACACTGGTAACACAGGTAACACAACTAACACAACTAACACAGGTAACACTGGTAACACTGGCAACACTGGTAACACAGCTAACACAGGTAACACAGGTAACACTGGTAACACAGGTTACGCTGGTAACACAGGTAACACTGGTAACACTGGTAACACAGGTAACACAGGTAACACTGGTAACACAGGTTACGCTGGTAACACAGGTAACACTGGTAACACCAGTAGGGTCTGGAGTTTTTCCTAACCATTAGAGCTGACCAGACAGAACTCCAGAGCCATTTAATTAATCCACCACGAAATACCAGAAAATTGCCAGAAAGAATCAAACCAGCTCACCTGCTCTTACACTATGATTTAACTGTTACTTTAAAAAAATATATGTTTTCACTGTGTTAAAAGTAGAGGTCGTTTCAGTAGAGGTCGTTTCAGCGCTTCTGATAAACGTGTGTATGCCTTTGCCCTGCCCCCTCTCTCTGATAGCACAAGGATAAACTTCCTTATTGTAACAGGTTCAGCAGGCTGAGGCAGAGAATGTTCTTTCAACGTACATTAGTCATTGTAACTTGGTATACCACTGCAGCAGATTCGCATCATAAACAAAACCACATCCACACTGAACAAAAAAATATAAACGTAACAATTTCATAAGATTTTACTGAGTTTACAGTTCGTGTAAGGAAAGCAGTCAATTGAAATACATTCATTAGGTCCTGTTGGTCACAAAGAAAAGGTAAGGGTATGGATCAGAAGGCCAGTCAGTATCTGGTGTGATCACTATTTGCCTCATGCAGCGAGACACATCTCCTTTGCATTAAGTTGATCAGGCTGTTGATTGTGGCCTGGGGAATGTTGTCCCACTCCTCTTCTTCAACGGCTTTGCGAAGTTGCTGGATATTAGTGGGAACTGGAACACGCTGTCGTACACGTCGATCCAGAGCTTCCCAAACATGCTCAATGGGTGACATGTCTGGTGGGTAGGCAGGCCATGGAAGAACTGAGACATTTTCAGATTCCAGGAATTGAGTACAGATCCTTGCGACATGGGGCCGTGCATTGTAATGATGAAACATGAGGTGATGCGGCGGATGAATGGTACGACAATGGGCCTCAGGATCTTGTCACGGTATCTCTGTGCATTCAAATTGCCATTGATAAAATGCACTTGTGTTCATTGTCTGTAGCTTATGCCTGCCCAATACCATAACCCCACCGCCACCATGGGACACTCTGTTCACAACGTTGACATCAGCAAACCGCTCACCCACACGACGCCGTACACGCTGTCTGCCATCTCTCCAGTACAGTTGAAACCGGGATTCATCTGTGAAGAGCACACTTCTCCAGCGTGCCAGTGGCCATCGAAGGTGAACATTTGCCAACTGAAGTCTGTTATGACTCTGAATTTCAGTCATGTCAAGACCCTTCCCCGCAGGGGAAGAAGCCGGGTGTGGCCCTGGGCTGGTGTGGTTGCACGTGGTCTGTGGTTGTGAGGCTGGTTGGATGTACTTCCAAATGATCTAAAACGACATTGGAGGCTGCTTATGGTTGAGAAATGAACATTCATTTCTCTGGCAACAGCTCTGGTGGACGTACTGCCAAAATCAACATGCCAACTCCCTCAAAACTCTGTTGTGACACAAAACTGCACAATGTAGAGTCGTCTTTTATTGTCCCCAACACAAGGTGCACCTGTGTAATGATCATGCTGTTTAATCAGCTTCTTGATATGCCACACCTGTCAAGTGAATGGATTCCACAGCTGCACCATCGAGAGCATCCTGGCTCATCGCCTGGTATGGCAACTGCTCGAGTTCCGACCGCAAGGCACTACAGAGGGTAGTGCGTACGGCCCAGTACATCACTGGGGCCAAGCTTTCTGGCATCCAGGACCCCTATACCAGGCGGTGTCAGAGGAAGGCCCTAAAAATTTCCAAAGACTCCAAACACCCTAGTCATAGACTGTTCTTTCTGCTACCACATGGTAAGCGGTACCGGAGCGCCAAGTCTAGGTCCAAAAGGCTTCTAAACAGCTTCTACTCCCAAGCCATAATACTCCTGAACAGCTAATCAAATGGCTACCCGGACTATTTGGTCCTCACCTCCATTTTTACTCTGCTGCTACTCTCTGTTTATTATCTATGCATAGTCACTTTACCTCTACCTACATGTACATATTACTTCAGTCACCTCGACTAACCTGTGCCCCATCACATTGACTCTGTACCGGTACCCCCTGTATATAGCCTCCACATTGACTCTGTACCAGAACACCCTGTATATAGCCTCCACATTGACTCTGTACTGGTTGACTCTGTACCGGTACCGGTACCGGTACCCCCCTGGTTGACTCTGTACCGGTACCCCCTGTATATAGCCTCCATATTGACTCTGTACCGGTACACCCTGTATATAGCCTTATTCCTGTTCTTTTATTCTTGCTCCTTAATTATTTTTTATTTGTAATATTTCTATTTTTCTTCTTTATTTGTATTTTTGTATTTATTTTGTATTTATTTTTTTACTTCAGTTTATTTTAGTAAAAACTTTCTTACCACTTATTTTTGTTGAAACGGCATTGTTGGTTAAGGGCTTGTAAGTGAACATTACACTGTGAGGTCTACTACACCTGTTGTATTCAGCATTTCACTGTGAGGTCTACTACACCTGTTGTATTCAGCATTTCACTGTAAGGTCTACTACACCTGTTGTATTCAGCATTTCACTGTATCACATGATCACAGGTAATTATATAGCTTTGACACACCTGTGTCAGTTGATCACAGGTAATTATATAGCCTTGACACACCTGTGATCATGTGACACAGGTGTGTCAGGGCTATATAATTACCTGTGATCATGTGACACAGGTGTGTCAGGGCTATATAATTACCTGTGATCATGTGACACAGGTGTGTCAAAGCTATATAATTACCTGTGATCATGTGACACAGGTGTGTCAGGGCTATATAATTACCTGTGATAATGTGACGCAGGTGTGTCAAGGCTATATAATTACCTGTGATCATGTGACACAGGTGTGTCAGGGCTATATAATTACCTGTGATAATGTGACGCAGGTGTGTCAAGGCTATATAATTACCTGTGGTCATGTGACACAGGTGTGTCAGGGCTATATCATTACCTGTGATCATGTGACACAGGTGTGTCAAGGCTATATCTCCATCACATTTTTATCTGACGAAGGCGTTAGCCGTTACGTTCTGGAGCGTTTTAATAGTGACCTTGTGACTAGCCCACACATTGAATGCTTTTTAACTTTCAAACCCACACGAAGTGCCTGGACTTGGATTCACCCCTCAGCACCTATTAGTGGTCTGGAAATATTCCTCTCCAAGATCACCTGGTTGTTTTGGAATACTCAACCCACCAAGCATTGATGCCGTACTAGGTCTTTTTTGTTGTTGTAATTCATAAAATACTCATTCACAGAAAACAATAAGTCGAAGACGAATATAATTTTTTGTGTCCAGCACATCGTCGTTGATACAGATCCCACAAATGAAGAATGTGTAAAGGATTTCACTTTGTTGTTGACCTTCAAAAGTTACAGTCTGATAATGTGTAGCATAATTCCAATTCTCAGAGGCTGAGTCTCACCTGGTGATCTTGTGAGGGATGACTCCCTGGATGTAAATAGACATCCCTGATCTCAGCCCGCCGTAGATCGGCCCCACATAGGGGATACTCTGCACACGACACACAGTAATAACCGTTTAACAACTATACACAAGTAGAGATGCAAGGCAGTCTGGGAAGTAATAAACGTTTAACAACTATACACAATTATAGATGCAAGGCAGTCTGGGAAATAATAACCGTTTAACAACTATACACAAGTAGAGATGCAAGGCAGTCTGGGAAATAATAACCATTTAACAACTATACACAATTATAGATGCAAGGCAGTCTGGGAACTTTTTTAAGTAGGTAGAGTAAAAGTTTGAAAAGGAAGTAAATGAAGATTGTAGGTACATACAGACAGCCAATGGTTGGGCCTCAGTCAATTCAGAAAGAGAATTGAAATTGGAATTTCAGTGTACCTCCTGAATTGACTGGAATTGAAATTGAATTGACCCCTACCCTGAAGAATGGTAGACAATATCTATGATATCTGTATACACTAGACAAGGAGACATGTTACTCACAGGGTTGTAGACGGGCTGGTAGCCAGGTGGAGCAACGAACATGATGGCTGTCACTCAGAGATCCACAGACAGACAGACGGAGAGACGGAGGAGAGAGAACAGGAAACGGTCGCTGCTGGACGGCTGGTCTTATAGAGACTCAGAACCATGGGAGGGGAGGGGCGAGGAGTCAGGTGAGAGTCAGGGTTAGACAGGGTTAGAGAAAGGGCTAGGAGTGGGGTAGGGCCAGATAGGGCAGGCTACTTGACTAATGATGTTGGACAGGAACCAGAAACCAGGCTACGTGTAATCAGTTTCACATTGTCAACCTTATCACAGGACAGGATGAGTGGTCCAGTCAGACAAAAGATGGCGTGTGTGTGTGTGTGTGTGTGTGTGTGTGTGTGTGTGTGTGTGTGTGTGTGTGTGTGTGTGTGTGTGTGTGTGTGTGTGTGTGTGTGTGTGTGCAACTGTGTACACACATTTGAATGATAGTAAATGGTAGATAAGTGACGTTTGTGTACCGAAGGAGTCTCAACAGTTTGCTTTCTGTAGACAGTCTGGTCTACAACAGTCTGGTCTACAACAGTCTGGTCTACAACAGTCTGGTCTACAACAGTCTGGTCTACAACAGTCTGGTCTACAACAGTCTGGTCTACAACAGTCTGGGGGTCTACAACAGTCTGGTCTACAACAGTCTGGTCTACAACAGTCTGGTCTACAACAGTCTGGTCTACAACAGTCTGGTCTACAACAGTCTGGTCTACAACAGTCTGGTCTACAACAGTCTGGTCTACAACAGTCTGGTCTACAACGGTCTGGAGGTCTACAACAGTCTGGTCTACAACAGTCTGGTCTACAACAGTCTGGTCTACAACAGTCTGGTCTACAACAGTCTGGTCTACAACAGTCTGGGGGTCTACAACAGTCTGGTCTACAACAGTCTGGTCTACAACAGTATAGAAGTCTACAACAGTCTGGTCTACAACAGTGTGGTCTATAACAGTCTGGTCCACAACAGTCTGGTCTACAACAGTCTGGTCTACAACAGTCTGGGGGTCTACAACAGTCTGGAGGTCTACAACAGTCTGGAGGTCTACAACAGTCTGGTCTACAACAGTCTGGTCTACAACAGTCTGGTCTACAACAGTCTGGGGGTCTACAACAGTCTGGTCTACAACAGTCTGGTCTACAACAGTCTGGTCTACAACAGTCTGGTCTACAACAGTCTGGTCTACAACAGTATGGTCTACAACAGTCTGGAGGTCTACAACAGTCTGGGGGTCTACAACAGTCTGGTCTACAACAGTATGGTCTACAACAGTATGGGGGTCTACAACAGTATGGGGGTCTACAACAGTATGGGGGTCTACAACAGTCTGGTCTACAACAGTCTGGTCTACAACAGTCTGGTCTACAATAGTCTGGTCTACAACAGTCTGGAGGTCTACAACAGTCTGGAGGTCTACAACAGTCTGGAGGTCTACAACAGTCTGGCCAACAACAGTCTGGTCCACAACAGTCTGGTCCACAACAGTCTGGTCTACAACAGTCTGGTCCACAACAGTCTGGTCTACAACAGTCTGGTCTACAACAGTCTGGTCTACAACAGTCTGGTCTACAACAGTCTGGTCTACAATAGTCTGGTCTACAACAGTCTGGAGGTCTACAACAGTCTGGAGGTCTACAACAGTCTGGAGGTCTACAACAGTCTGGAGGTCTACAACAGTCTGGTCAACAACAGTCTGGTCCACAACAGTCTGGTCTACAACAGTCTGGTCCACAACAGTCTGGTCTACAACAGTCTGGTCTACAACAGTCTGGTCTACAACAGTCTGGAGGTCTACAACAGTCTGATCTACAACAGTCTGGAGGTCTACAACAGTCGGGTCTACAACAGTCTGGAGTACAAGAGTATAGAAGTCTACAACAGTCTGGTCTACAACAGTCTGGTCTACAACAGTCTGGTCCACAACAGTCTGGTCCACAACAGTCTGGTCTACAACAGTCTGGAGGTCTACAACAGTCTGGTCTACAACAGTCTGGTCCACAACAGTCTGGTCTACAACAGTCTGGTCTACAACAGTCTGGTCTACAACAGTCTGGTCCACAACAGTCTGGTCTACAACAGTATAGAAGTCTACAACAGTCTGATCTACAACAGTCTGGTCTACAACAGTATAGAAGTCTACAACAGTCTGGTCTACAACAGTCTGGTCTACAACAGTCTCAACAGACTGGTCTACAACAGTCTGGTCTATAACAGTCTGGTCCACAACAGTCTGGTCTACAACAGTCTGGTCTACAACAGTCTGGTCTACAACAGTGTGGTCTACAACAGTCTGGTCTACAACAGTCTGGTCTACAACAGTCTGGTCTACAACAGTCTGGTCTACAACAGTCTGGTCTATAACAGTCTGGTCTACAATAGTCTGGTCTACAACAGTCTGGTCTACAACAGTCTGGTCTACAACAGTCTCAACAGACTGGTCTACAACCGTCTGGTCTACAACAGTCTGGTCTACAACAGTCTGGTCTACAACAGTCTGGTCTACAACAGACTGGTCTACAACAGTCTGGTCTACAACAGTCTGGAGGTCTACAACAGTCTGGAGGTCTACAACAGTCTGATCTAGAACAGTCTGGAGTACAAGAGTATAGAAGTCTACAACAGTCTGGTCTACAACAGTCTGGTCTACAACAGTCTGGTCTACAACAGTCTGGTCTACAACAGTCTGGTCTACAACAGTCTGGTCTACAACAGTATAGAAGTCTACAACAGTATGGTCTACAACAGTCTGGTCTACAACAGTATAGAAGTCTACAACAGTATGGTCTACAACAGTCTGGTCTACAACAGTCTGGTCTACAACAGTATAGAAGTCTACAACAGTATGGTCTACAACAGTCTGGTCTACAACAGTCTGGTCTACAACAGTCTGGTCTACAACAGTCTGGGGGTCTACAACAGTCTGGTCTACAACAGTCTGGGGGTCTACAACAGTCTGGTCTACAACAGTCTGGTCCACAACAGTCTGGTCTACAACAGTCTGGTCTACAACAGTCTGGTCTACAACAGTCTGGTCTACAACAGTCTGGTCTACAACAGTCTGGAGGTCTACAACAGTCTGGTCTACAACAGTCTGGGGGTCTACAACAGTCTGGTCTACAACAGTCTGGGGGTCTACAACAGTCTGGTCTACAACAGTCTGGTCTACAACAGTCTGGTCTACAACAGTGTGGTCTATAACAGTCTGGTCTACAACAGTCTCAACAGTCTGGTCTACAACAGTGTGGTCTACAACAGTCTGGTCTACAACAGTCTGGTCTACAACAGTCTGGTCTACAACAGACTGGTCTACAACAGTCTGGAGGTCTACAACAGTCTGGTCTACAACAGTCTGGGGGTCTACAACAGTCTGGTCTACAACAGTCTGGGGGTCTACAACAGTGTGGTCTACAACAGTCTGGTCTACAACAGTCTGGTCTACAACAGTCTGGTCCACAACAGTCTGGTCCACAACAGTCTGGTCTACAACAGTCTGGAGGTCTACAACAGTCTGGTCTACAACAGTCTGGTCTACAACAGTCTGGAGGTCTACAACAGTCTGGAGGTCTACAACAGTCTGGTCTACAACAGTCTGGTCTACAACAGTCTGGTCTACAACAGTCTGGTCTACAACAGACTGGTCAACAACAGTCTGGTCCACAACAGTCTGGTCTACAACAGTCTGGAGGTCTACAACAGTCTGGTCTACAACAGTCTGGTCTACAACAGTCTGGAGGTCTACAACAGTCTGATCTACAACAGTCTGGAGGTCTACAACAGTCTGGTCTACAACAGTCTGGAGGTCTACAACAGTCTGATCTACAACAGTCTGGTCCACAACAGTCTGGTCTACAACAGTCTGGTCTACAACAGTCTGGTCTACAACAGTCTGGTCTACAACAGTCTGGTCTACAACAGTCTGGTCTACAACAGTCTGGAGACTACAACAGTCTGATCTACAACAGTCTGGAGGTCTACAACAGTCGGGTCTACAACAGTCTGGAGTACAAGAGTATAGAAGTCTACAACAGTCTGGTCTACAACAGTCTGGTCTACAACAGGCTGGTCTACAACAGTCTGGAGGTCTACAACAGTCTGGTCTACAACAGTCTGGTCTACAACAGTCTGGTCTACAACAGTCTGGTCTACAACAGTCTGGTCTACAACAGTATAGAAGTCTACAACAGTATAGAAGTCTACAACAGTATAGAAGTCTACAACAGTCTGGTCTACAACAGTCTGGTCTACAACAGTCTGGAGGTCTACAACAGTCTGGTCTACAACAGTCTGGTCTACAACAGTCTGGTCTACAACAGTCTCAACAGTCTGGTCTACAACAGTGTGGTCTATAACAGTCTGGTCTACAACAGTCTGGTCTACAACAGTCTGGTCTACAACAGTCTGGTCCACAACAGTCTGGTCTACAACAGTCTGGTCTACAACAGTCTGGTCTACAACAGTCTGGTCTACAACAGTCTGGAGGTCTACAACAGTCTGGTCTACAACAGTCTGGTCTACAACAGTCTGGAGGCCTATAGAAAGGCAATGACACCTTCTGCTATCACTTCAATGGGATCAGAGCTGCTATGGAGACTTCCTGCAGTATTGTTGCGTGGGCTGTAACAATACTGTACGTATCCTCTGTTAGTGAAACATGGGTGTGTCCAGTGACGTTTTATGAGTTGTTGGATCTTGTAATTGTTTCATGATGTAATTGTGTTATTTAATGAAGATAAACCTCTGCCAAAACAATGGTTGAGGAATAAATAGGGATTAACTGAGCATCGTGTTAGCAAATACTCAACCCTGACACTTATAGTGCAATAGTGACACCATGGAGTATTGCCAAGGCCTCGTGGTCAGGGTTTGGGTGAATTCAGAATGGAAACCAAATTCCAATTCCTCATTTTCTTCATTGAAAACCATTGGAAAGAATTTGAATTTCAGTGTACTTCCTGAATTGACTGGATTTGAAATGGAATTGACCTCAATCCCGCTCTAGGTTGGATTTACTTTTGGGTCAGGTAGTTGACAAGAAGTAAAAACTGTTCAGTATCTCCCCTTCCTTTATCTTCTCCGCCCCATCTGCTTTGCGCTTGAAGGAGAAACTGTTCAGTATCTCTCCTTCCTTTATCTTCTCCGCCCCATCTGCTCTGAGCTAGAAGGAGAAACTGTTAAGTATCTCCCCTTCCTTTATCTTCTCCGCCCCATCTGCTCTGAGCTAGAAGGAGAAACTGGTAAGGATCTCCCCTTCCTTTACCTTCTCCGCCCCATCTGCTCTGAGCTTGAAGGAGAACCTGTTAAGTATCTCCCCTTCCTTTACCTTCTCCGCACCATCTGCTCTGCGCTAGAAGGAGAAACTGCACTATAACCTCATTAGACGGGTGGAGGAGGGAGCGTTGATATTAGCCACTAGAACCATGAATGGAATAACAGATTAATGATTGATAATAGTTAATCATTAATATAACATAAACATAGGTTTCCCTTCTTAAAGAGAACACACCCCTCATGCACACACAAAACACACACACAGCAGACACACACAAAACACACACACATACACACAGCAGACACACACACACACACACCCACACACATAACACACACACAAAACACACACACAGACATACAGCAGACACACACAAAACACACACACAGGAGACACACACATAAAACACACACATATACATACAGCAGACACACACAAAACACACACACACACACACACACACACACACACACACACACACACACACACACACACACACACACACACACACACACACACACACAGACACACACACACACACACACACACACACAGACGAGGAAGGATTTGCCAATTCATCTTAAAATAATCTGTTCAATTTATTAATCTTGTATTGAACCACAGGATTCAGTCAGGCAACAACATTCTACTAGTCAACAGGTCAACATTCTAATAGTCAACAGGTCAACATTCTAATAGTCAACAGGTCAACATTCTAATAGTCAACATTCTAATAGTCAACATTCTAATAGTCAACAGGTCAACATTCTAATAGTCAACAGGTCAACATTCTAATAGTCAACAGTTTAATAGTCAACAGGTCAACATTCTAATAGTCAACAGGTCAACATTCTAATAGTCAACAGGTCAACATTCTAATAGTCAACAGGTCAACATTCTAATAGTCAACAGTTTAATAGTCAACAGGTCAACATTCTAATAGTCAACAGTTTAATAGTCAACAGGTCAACATTCTAATAGTCAACAGTTTAATAGTCAACAGGTCAACATTCTAATAGTCAACAGGTCAACATTCTAATAGTCAACAGGTCAACATTCTAATAGTCAACAGGTCAACATTCTAATAGTCAACAGGTCAACATTCTAATAGTCAACAGTTTAATAGTCAACAGGTCAACATTCTAATAGTGAACAGGTCAACATTCTAATAGTCAACAGAAGTCAATAGGTCAACAGTTTAATAGTCAACAGGAGTCAACAGGTCAACATTCTAATAGTCAACAGGTCAACATTCTAATAGTCAACAGGTCAACATTCTAATAGTCAACAGGTCAACATTCTAATAGTCAACAGTTTAATAGTCAACAGGTCAACATTCTAATAGTCAACAGGAGTCAACAGGTCAACATTCTAATAGTCAACATTCTAATAGTCAAGGGGCCAACAGGTTAACATTCCAGTAGTCAACAGGAGTCAACAGGTCAAGACTCTTATAGTCAATAGGAGTCAACAGGTCAACATTCTAATAGTCAACAGGTCAGCATTCTAATAGTCAACAGGTCAACATTCTAATAGTCAACATTCTAATAGTCAAGGGGCCAACAGGTTAACATTCCAGTAGTCAACAGGAGTCAACAGGTCAAGACTCTTATAGTCAATAGGAGTCAACAGGTCAGCATACTTATAGTCAACAGGTGATCTCAGTACTAATACATCATCACAGCCCTCCGTGGATCACCACACATACAGTTATCCACCTGCATGTGAATTACACACACACACACACACACACACACACACACACACACACACACACACACACACACACACACACACACACACACACACACACACACACACACACACACACACACACACACACACACACACACACACACACACACACACACACACACACCGCTGTGTTGACACACTCCAGGAGCCACGTCTCCTCCTAGCACTAGTTAGTAAGGACATTACTCAACGTGGATAGAGTGTGTATGAGTTAGCCTGTGTGTGTGTGTGATGGTGTATAATGTTTTTCCATCTGTTTTCTTATTCTAGACCTGTCTGACATCACGCGTGAGGTTTTACTTCCAGAGAAAAATTTAATAATATGCACATATTTCCTAAAAAAATAACCATGATATTCTAACCTGCGAAGAAGAAACACAAAAGCGGTTCAGTTATCTTCTGACTGCAAACTGGTTACATTATCTCTGTTCAGTTATCTTCTGACTGCAAACGGGTTACATTATCTCTGTTCAGTTATCTTCTGACTGGAAACTGGTTACATTATCTCTGTTCAGTTATCTTCTGACTGCAAACTGGATACATTATCTCTGTTCAGTTATCTTCTGACTGCAAACGGGTTACATTATCTCTGTTCGGTTATCTTCTGACTGCAAACTGGTTACATTATCTCTGTTCAGTTATCTTCTGACTGCAAACGGGTTACATTATCTCTGTTCAGTTATCTTCTGACTGGAAACTGGTTACATTATCTCTGTTCAGTTATCTTCTGACTGCAAACTGGTTACATTATCTCTGTTCAGTTATCTTCTGACTGCAAACGGGTTACATTATCTCTGTTCAGTTATCTTCTGACTGCAAACTGGTTACATTATCTCTGTTCAGTTATCTTCTGACTGCAAACTGGTTACATTATCTCTGTTCGGTTATCTTCTGACTGCAAACTGGTTACATTATCTCTGTTCAGTTATCTTCTGACTGCAAACTGGTTACATTATCTCTGTTCGGTTATCTTCTGACTGCAAACTGGTTACATTATCTCTGTTCGGTTATCTTCTGACTGCAAACTGGTTACATTATCTCTGTTCGGTTATCTTCTGACTGCAAACTGGTTACATTATCTCTGTTCGGTTATCTTCTGACTGCAAACTGGTTACATTATCTCTGTTCGGTTATCTTCTGACTGCAAACTGGTTACATTATCTCTGTTCAGTTATCTTCTGACTGCAAACTGGTTACATTATCTCTGTTCGGTTATCTTCTGACTGCAAACTGGTTACATTATCTCTGTTCAGTTATCTTCTGACTGCAAACTGGTTACATTATCTCTGTTCGATTATCTTCTGACTGCAAACTGGTTACATTATCTCTGTTCAGTTATCTTCTGACTGCAAACTGGTTACATTATCTCTGTTCGGTTATCTTCTGACTGCAAACTGGTTACATTATCTCTGTTCAGTTATCTTCTGACTGCAAACTGGTTACATTATCTCTGTTCGGTTATCTTCTGACTGCAAACTGGTTACATTATCTCTGTTCGGTTATCTTCTGACTGCAAACTGGTTACATTATCTCTGTTCAGTTATCTTTTTAACCCTTATTTATTCATCGTATCATATTATTCACTGTGAACAAAGTAGCTGAGACGGCCTTAAATAAAACATACATTTATGTTATTTATTTGATGTTAATATGTAATTTGTTAGTCCGGCCCTTCTGAGTAGCGCTGTCCTTATTACACTACGGCCAACATGTAGAGTAGACATGAATAAATACAATAATGACTTATCACTGTATTAGCCCTATTACCTGTGCATTAAGATGGTACAGAACACATGTCAGCCCACTGTCAATACGACGGGGCTATAAGACGTGTCTTTAGGAGAGTTGTCTCTAGGAGAGATGTCTTTTGGAGAGATGTCTTTAGGAGAGATGTCTTTAGGAGAGATGTCTCTAGGAGAGATGTCTTTAGGAGAGATGTCTTTAGGAGAGATGTCTTTAGGATAGTTGTCTCTAGGAGAGATGTCTCTAGGAGCGATGTCTTTAGGAGAGATGTCTCTAGGAGAGATGTCTTTAGGAGAGATGTCTTTAGGAGAGATGTCTTTAGGAGAGACGTCTCTAGGATAGTTGTCTCTAGGAGCGATGTCTTTAGGAGAGATGTCTCTAGGAGAGATGTCTTTAGGAGAGGTCTTTAGGAGAGATGTCTTTAGGAGAGATGTCTTTAGGAGAGGTCTCTAGGAGAGATGTCTCTAGGAGAGATGTCTTTAGGAGAGATGTCTCTAGGAGAGATGTCTTTAGGAGAGACGTCTCTAGGATAGTTGTCTCTAGGAGCGATGTCTTTAGGAGAGATGTCTTTAGGAGAGATGTCTCTAGGAGAGATGTCTCTAGGAGAGATGTCTCTAGGAGAGATGTCTTTAGGAGAGATGTCTTTAGGAGAGACGTCTCTAGGATAGTTGTCTCTAGGAGCGATGTCTTTAGGAGAGATGTCTTTAGGAGAGATGTCTCTAGGAGAGATGTCTCTAGGAGAGATGTCTCTAGGAGAGATGTCTTTAGGAGAGATGTCTTTAGGAGAGATGTCTCTAGGAGAGATGTCTTTAGGAGAGATGTCTTTAGGAGAGTTGTCTTTAGGAGAGTTGTCTTTAGGAGAGATGTCTTTAAGAGAGATGTCTCTAGGAGAGATGTCTTCAGGAGAGATGTCTTTTGGAGAGATGTCTTTAGGAGAGATGTCTTTAGGAGAGATGTCTTTAGGAGAGATGTCTTTAGGATAGTTGTCTCTAGGAGAGATGTCTCTAGGAGAGTTGTCTTTAGGAGAGATGTCTTTAGGAGAGATGTCTCTAGGAGAGATGTCTTTAGGAGAGATGTCTTTAGGAGAGATGTCTTTAGGAGAGATGTCTTTAGGAGAGATGTATTTTGGATAGATGTCTTTAGGAGAGATGTCTCTAGGAGAGATGCCTTTAGGAGAGTTGTCTTTAGGAGAGATGTCTTTAGGAGAGATGTCTCTAGGAGAGATGTCTTTAGGAGAGATGTCTTTAGGAGAGATGTCTTTAGGAGAGATGTCTTTAGGAGAGATGTCTCTAGGAGAGATGTATTTAGGAGAGATGTCTCTTGGAGAGTTGTCTCTAGGAGAGTTGTCTCTAGGAGAGATGTCTTTAGGAGAGGTCTTTAGGAGAGATGTCTTTAGGAGAGTTGTCTCTAGGAGAGATGTCTTTAGGAGAGTTGTCTTTAGGAGAGGTCTATAGGAGAGATGTCTTTAGGAGAGATGTCTTTAGGAGAGATGTCTCTAGGAGAGATGTCTTTAGGAGAGTTGTCTCTAGGAGAGATGTCTCTAGGAGAGATGTATCTAGGAGAGATGTCTTTAGGAGAGATGTCTTTAGGAGAGATGTCTTTAGAAGAGTTGTCTAGGAGAGATGTCTTTAGGAGAGATGTCTTTAGGAGAGATGTCTTTAGGAGAGATGTCTTTAGGAGAGATGTCTTTAGGAGAGATGTCTTTAGGAGTTGGAGGAGTGCATGAGTATAAGGTAAGTAACCCAGACATCCCCTCTATATGTAGACATTATCATAGTGTTTTATTTGTCCCTGTGTGGTCTGTGGTAGCCAATAGGAACACTGTGTGGTCTGTGGTAGCCAATAGGAACACTGTGTGGTCTGTGATAGCCAATAGGAACACTGTGTGGTCTGTGGTAGCCAATAGGAACACGTTGTGGTCTGTGGAAGCGAATAGAAACACTGTGCCGTCCGTGTCAGCCAATAGGATCTCTACATCAGATCACACAGGTCACAGACAGGATTGTCTAAAGTCATCATATTGTCCTGTAGGATCAGACAACCTGCCTCTAACCTTACAGCATGTACCTCGCTGTTCACTCCAGAGTGACTGCTAATGACCAGAGATCAACATCAGTTATAAAATCTCTAGAGAAAAACAAGAGAGGAGAGAGAAGAGACCTGGGGGTGTGTGACTGCTCCCTAGTGGACAGAAGCGGCACTGCTATGAAATGCTCTTCCCCCCCCACTGATCATTATCAAGCAGTGGGGAAAATACACCAACAATTACAGAAATAGCTAATTAAAGGCATACAAAAAAAATCAAGGCATTCTTACATGAGGACATTAATGACATTTATATTAATACAATCTCAAACAAGAGCGATTATAATAATATTAAGGAAAAGAGCATTACTTAAGACATTATAGCACGTTTGTTTACCATGAGAGTTAGGCACTATGCTGTATTCAGCTCTACAGAAACACACACTGACAGAGAGGCAGCGCTGTGTGTGTGTATGTGTGTGTGTGTTTAAATTCAGTCTAGACAGCATATCTATATTCCACACAGAAAAAGGCCATGAAGTGTATTTACAGGGTTAAAAGCCCTTGGGACTCTTCATCTCCTCTGGTCATATCATCTTATTCAGTCTATCAGAATATTGCTGCATGCGTGTCAAGACAAGAGATCACAGAGAAATATGACACAGGAGCAACCTTCAAACACACATCTATTCCCTAATACCTTCTATATTTCCTTAACTTTCTCCTTCTCTCCCCCCCCCCCCCCCCCCCCTCTCTCTCACTCTCTCCCAGACAGACAGGATTTATCCGACTAGGCCAGCTGATCCTCATACGTCTTCCTGAAACAGTCTCCAGCAGGGAAGAAGTCCCAGCATCTCTCTTGATACATCTTCCACACATAAGACTCCTGTTGGAGGGAGAGAGAGAGAGGGAGTGAGAGAGAGGACAGGGAGGGAAAAGAAAATAGGAAGATGATAAATGGGAGAAAATGGGAGACAGGAAGTGTTTAAAGACAAACAGACAGCCAGACAGACAGCCAGACAGAGCCAGACAAACAGAGTGGAAGTGTTTAAAGACAAACAGACAGCCAGACAGACAGCCAGACAGAGCCAGACAAACAGAGTGGAAGTGTTTACAGACAGACAGACAGACAGACAGACAGACAGACAGACAGACAGACAGACAGACAGACAGACTGTTAAGACATTGGCGCGGAGAAAAGCACCAGGAATGGACGGTTTTCTATGTAACATTTTTGGGACAAAGTAGCGCCCCTATTTACACAAATATCACTCAAGTAAGTGCTTCCTAGTTCCATGTATCAAACAGTTATTAAAGTTATATTAAAACCAGGACAATCTGGAGTCCCCTGCTGATTACAGACCCATACGTCTAATAGAATGGTGAAAATCTGGAGTCCCCTGCTGATTACAGACCCATACGTCTAATAGAATGGTGAAAATCTGGAGTCCCCTGCTGATTACAGACCCATACGTCTAATAGAATGGTGAAAATCTGGAGTCCCCTGCTGATTACAGACCCATACGTCTAATAGAATGGTGAAAATCTGGAGTCCCCTGCTGATTACAGACCCATACGTCTAATAGAATGGTGAAAATCTGGAGTCCCCTGCTGATTACAGACCCATACGTCTAATAGAATGGTGAAAATCTGGAGTCCCCTGCTGATTACAGACCCATACGTCTAATAGAATGGTGAAAATCTGGAGTCCCCTGCTGATTACAGACCCATACGTCTAATAGAATGGTGAAAATCTGGAGTCCCCTGCTGATTACAGACCCATACGTCTAATAGAATGGTGAAAATCTGGAGTCCCCTGCTGATTACAGACCCATACGTCTAATAGAATGGTGAAAATCTGGAGTCCCCTGCTGATTACAGACCCATACGTCTAATAGAATGGTGAAAATCTTACCAGACTTGATACATACAATACATGACCAAAGTATGTGGACACCTGCTCGTCGAACATCGCATTCCAAATTCGTGGGCATTAATATTGAGTTGCCCCCCCCCCCCCCCCCCCCCTTTGCTGCTATAACAGCCTCCACTCTTCTGGGAAGTCATTAATATAGAGTTGGTCCCCCCCCCCCCTTTGCTGCTATAACAGCCACCACTCTTCTGGGAAGTCATTAATTTGGAGTTGGTCCTCCCTTTGCTGCTATAACAGCCTCCACTCTTCAGGGAAGTCATTAATATGGAGTTGGTCCCCCCTTTGCTGCTATAACAGCCTCCACTCTTCAGGAAAGTCATTAATATGGAGTTGGTCCCCCCTTTGCTGCTATAACAGCCTCCACTCTTCTGGGAAGTCATTAACATTGAGTTGGTCCCCCCCCTTTGCTGCTATAACAGCCACCACTCTTCTGGGAAGTCATTAATATTGAGTTGGTCCCCCCCCCCCTTTGCTGCTACAACAGCCTCCACTCTTCTGGGAAGTCATTAATATAGAGTTGGTCCCCCCCCCCCTTTGCTGCTATAACAGCCACCACTCTTCTGGGAAGTCATTAATTTGGAGTTGGTCCTCCCTTTGCTGCTATAACAGCCTCCACTCTTCAGGGAAGTCATTAATATGGAGTTGGTCCCCACTTTGCTGCTATAACAGCCTCCACTCTTCTGGGAAGGCTTTCCACTAATTGTGGGAACATTGCTGGGGGGACTTGCTCCCATTCAGCCACAAGAGATTAGGCCTGGCTCGCAGTCGGCGTTCCAATTCATCCCAAAGGTGTTCGATGGGGTGGAGGTCCGGGCTCTTGGCAGTCCAGTCAAATTCTTCCACACTGATCTCGACAAACCATTTCTGTATGGACCTCGGTTTGTGCACGGGGCATTGTCATGCTGAAACAGGAAAGGTCCTTCCCCAAAGTGTTGCCACAAAGTTAGAAGCACAGAATCGTCTAGAATTTCATTAAGTGCTGTAGAGTTAAGATTTCCCTTCACTGGAACTAAGGGGCCCGAACCATGAAAAACAGTCCAGACCGTTATTCCTCCTCCACCAAACTTTACAGTTGGCATTATGCATTCGGGCAGGTAGCGTTCTCCTGCCCCCCCCCCCAAACCCAGATTCATCACTCCAGAGAACGTGTTTCCACTGCTCCAGAGTCCATTGGCGACGAGTTTTACACCACTTCAGCCGACGCTTGGCATTGCACATGGTGATCTTAAGCTTGTGTGCGGCTGCTCGGCCACGGAAACCCATTTCATGAAGCTCCCGACTAACAGTTCTTGTGCTGATGTTGCTTCCAGAGGCAGTTTGGAACTCGGTAGTGAGCGTTACAACCGAGGACAGACGATTTTTACACTTCACAATAACAGCACTTACAGTTGACCAGGGCAGCTTTAGCAGGGAAACTAACTTGTTGGAAAGGTGGCATCCTATGAAAGTCACTGAGCTCTTCAGTAAGGCCACTCTACTGCCAATGTTTGTCTATGGAGATTGCGTGGCTGTGTGCTCAGCAACGGGTGTGCCTGAAATAGCCGAATCCAGTGATTTGAAGGGGTGTCCACATACTTTTGTATATATAGTGCATCAATCAAACAAGGTTTATTACAAATAGACACAAACAAATACAAGAACACGTTTCAGTGTAATATAATATGCTAAGGGCCCCGTGTGGCTCAGTTGGTAGAGCATGGCGCTTGCAACGCCAGGGTTGTGGGTTCGATTCCCACGGGGGGCCAGTACAAAAAAAAGTATGAATGTATGTACTTGTAAGTCGCTCTGGATAAGAGCGTCTGCTAAATGACTTAAATGTAAATGTAAAAAAATGATATAGATTTAGCGGCCGATGATGCCGAAAAGGCTTTTAACCCTCTTGAATGGCCTTTTCCATTCAAAACATTGGAAGCTTTCACATTTCCAGCTAAAATAATAAATACAATTAAAATATTAGCTACCTGCAGATTCATGCAGGGTAGTAACGTCATGAGTTGGGATTATGGTTCATTGTTTAGCTAGCTAGCTAGCTCACTACATGTCTTTACAAAAGACTCCACTATGCAAGTAACCATTTCAGTAGAATGTTAATGATGTCAGTGTGACAACTGTCGATAGACTTAGCCTGGTAAATTCGCTCTGGCTATCTACTCCGATTTCAGAGCCCTCTCGTCTGAGTGGGCCAGAGCGTTCTCGTCTGAGTGGGCCAGAGCCCTCTCGTCTGAGTGGGCCAGAGCGTTCTCGTCTGAGTGGGCCAGAGCGCTCTCGTCTGAGTGGGCCAGAGCCCTCTCGTCTGAGTGGGCCAGAGCGCTCTCGTCTGAGTGGGCCAGAACCCTCTCGTCTGAGTGGGCCAGAGCGCTCTCGTCTGAGTGGGCCAGAGCGCTCTCGTCTGAGTGGGCCAGAGCGCTCTCGTCTGAGTGGGCCAGAGCCCTCTCCTCTGAGTGGGCCAGAGCCCTCTCCTCTGAGTGGGCCAGAGCCCTCTCGTCTGAGTGGGCAAGAGCGTTCTCGTCTGAGTGGGCAAGAGCGTTCTCGTCTGAGTGGGCCAGAGCGCTCTCCTCTGAGTGGGCCAGAGCCCTCTCGTCTGAGTGGGCCAGAGCGCTCTCCTCTGAGTGGGCCAGAGCCCTCTCCTCTGAGTGGGCCAGAGCGCTCTCCTCTGAGTGGGCCAGAGCGCTCTCCTCTGAGTGGGCCAGAGCCCTCTCCTCTGAGTGGGCCAGAGCCCTCTCGTCTGAGTGGGCAAGAGCGTTCTCGTCTGAGTGGGCCAGAGCGCTCTCGTCTGAGTGGGCCAGAGCCCTCTCGTCTGAGTGGGCCAGAGCGCTCTCCTCTGAGTGGGCCAGAGCGCTCTCCTCTGAGTGGGCCAGAGCGCTCTCCTCTGAGTGGGCCAGAGCGCTCTCCTCTGAGTGGGCCAGAGCGCTCTCCTCTGAGTGGGCCAGAGCGCTCTCCTCTGAGTGGGCCAGAGCGCTCTCCTCTGAGTGGGCCAGAGCCCTCTCCTCTGAGTGGGCCAGAGCCCTCTCGTCTGAGTGGGCCAGAGCGCTCTCGTCTGAGTGGGCCAGAGCGCTCTCCTCTGAGTGGGCCAGAACCCTCTCGTCTGAGTGGGCCAGAGCGCTCTCCTCTGAGTGGGCCAGAGCGTTCTCGTCTGAGTGGGCCAGAGCGCTCTCCTCTGAGTGGGCCAGAGCGTTCTCCTCTGAGTGGGCCAGAGCGCTCTCGTCTGAGTGGGCCAGAGCCCTCTCGTCTGAGTGGGCAAGAGCCCTCTCGTCTGAGTGGGCAAGAGCGTTCTCGTCTGAGTGGGCCAGAGCGCTCTCGTCTGAGTGGGCCAGAGCCCTCTCGTCTGAGTGGGCCAGAGCGCTCTCCTCTGAGTGGGCCAGAGCCCTCTCCTCTGAGTGGGCCAGAGCGCTCTCCTCTGAGTGGGCCAGAGCGCTCTCCTCGGAGTGGGCCAGAGCCCTCTCCTCTGAGTGGGCCAGAGCCCTCTCGTCTGAGTGGGCAAGAGCGTTCTCGTCTGAGTGGGCCAGAGCGCTCTCGTCTGAGTGGGCCAGAACCCTCTCGTCTGAGTGGGCCAGAGCGCTCTCGTCTGAGTGGGCCAGAGCGCTCTCCTCTGAGTGGGCCAGAGCCCTCTCCTCTGAGTGGGCCAGAGCGCTCTCCTCTGAGTGGGCCAGAGCGCTCTCCTCTGAGTGGGCCAGAGCGCTCTCCTCTGAGTGGGCCAGAGCCCTCTCCTCTGAGTGGGCCAGAGCCCTCTCGTCTGAGTGGGCCAGAGCGCTCTCGTCTGAGTGGGCCAGAGCGCTCTCCTCTGAGTGGGCCAGAACCCTCTCGTCTGAGTGGGCCAGAGCGCTCTCCTCTGAGTGGGCCAGAGCGCTCTCCTCTGAGTGGGCCAGAGCGTTCTCGTCTGAGTGGGCCAGAGCGCTCTCGTCTGAGTGGGCCAGAGCGCTCTCGTCTGAGTGGGCCAGAGCGCTCTCGTCTGAGTGGGCCAGAGTGCTCTCCTCTGAGTGGGCCAGAACCCTCTCGTCTGAGTGGGCCAGAGCGCTCTCCTCTGAGTGGGCCAGAGCGCTCTCCTCTGAGTGGGCCAGAGCGCTCTCCTCTGAGTGGGCCAGAGCGTTCTCGTCTGAGTGGGCCAGAGCGCTCTCGTCTGAGTGGGCCAGAGCCCTCTCGTCTGAGTGGGCCAGAGCGCTCTCGTCTGAGTGGGCCAGAGCGCTCTCGTCTGAGTGGGCCAGAGCGCTCTCGTCTGAGTGGGCCAGAACGCTCTCGTCTGAGTGGGCCAGAGCCCTCTCGTCTGAGTGGGCCAGAGCGCTCTCGTCTGAGTGGGCCAGAGCGCTCTCGTCTGAGTGGGCCAGAGCGCTCTCGTCTGAGTGGGCCAGAGCGCTCTCGTCTGAGTGGGCCAGAGCGCTCTCGTCTGAGTGGGCCAGAGCCCTCTCGTCTGAGTGGGCCAGAGCGCTCTCGTCTGAGTGGGCCAGAGCGCAGAATAACTGATGAATTTACAAACGCTCAACATCCGTTGAATATGGACGGTGTCAGAAAACGTTGGCAAAATAGTTTTAATTGTTGCCAGCAGCACAGTTGCCGTCACCAACACTCTGGATAACATGTAAACAGACTAACCAGCTCTGCTAGGGGGAGTAAAATGGTCAGAGTGAGGTGTTCTCTCATTATGAAAACAGCCTAACCTGCTCTGCTAGGGAGAGTAACATGGTCAGAGTGATGTGATCTCTCATTATGAAAACAGCCTAACCAGCTCTGCTAGGGGGAGTAACATGGTCAGAGTGAGGTGTTCTCTCATTTGTGTCTGGAAATGTAGCTATTAGCTAGCCAACGTTAGCCAGTTAGCTTGGGTGCTTGACTGCTGTTAGGGCAGAACGCCTGGATCAACCCTTAAATAGATGGGTGGGGCTAAGGCTTAAGAGGGTGTGAACAATGCTGAATGGGTGTAGACAAAGTAGGGCTCTCCAATAGTAGTACCAACATATTCAAAGGCCTTTTTTTCTCAAAAGTGGGGTTACAAGTTAATCAACTTTCAAAGCACAATTACATTCCCATTGTTCCTCAACTGTAGTGTATGTAGTGTACAAAGTCTCTACTTCATCCAATGTAAAAACAGAATTTCAAATTTTGCTACATAAGACGGATTTGAGCCGGTCGGTCACGTTGACTCATTTCACAATGTTCAATGTCTGCTTTTTTTTTTACCCATCTACCAATAAGTGTCCTTCTTTGCGAGGCATTGGAAAACCTCTCTGGTCTTTGTGGTTGAATCTGTGTTTGAAATCTACTGCTCGACTGAGGGAACTTACAGATAATGGTATGTGTTGGGTAGAGAAATTAGGTAGTCTTTCAAAAATCACGTTAAACACTATTATTGCACACAGAGTGAGTCCATGCAACTTATTATGTGATTTGTTAAACACAATTTTACTCCTGAACTTATTTAGACTTGACATAACAAAGGGGTTAAATACCTATTGACCTCAAGACATCATTATTTGTATGAATTTGTACACATTTCTAAAAACATAATTCCACTTTGACATTATGGGGTCTTGTGTGTAGGCCAGTGACACAAAATATTAATTTGATCAATTTTAAATGCAGGCTGTCACATCACAAAATGTGGAACAAAGGGGTATGAACACTTTCTGAAGACACTGTAGACAG
>NC_074697.1:15825037-15860037 GCF_029448725.1 Salvelinus fontinalis | reverse complement strand
CGGTAGAGGGAGGGAGGGAGGGAGGGAGGTAGGGAGGGTGGGAGGTAGGGAGGGAGGTAGAAAGAAGGCGGTAGAGGGAGGGAGGGAGGTAGGGAGGTAGGGAGGGAGGTAGGGAGGGAGGTAGAAAGAAGGCGGTAGGGAGGGAGGGAGGGTGATTGAAGGTCAGTAACTCACAAATACATTTTCTAACTCGGCAAGTCAGTTAAGAACAAATTCTTATTTACAATGACGGCCTACCCCGGCCAAACCCAGACCAATTGTGCACCGCCCTATGGAACTCCCAATCACTGCAGGATGTGATACAGCCTGGATTCAAACCAGGAACTGTAGTGACACCTCTTGCACTGAGATGCAGTGCCTTAGACCGGTGCGCCACTCGGGAGCCCATAACTTTGGAGGACGATTGTTTCAGGTAATATCATCAGTAAAGCCACAGGAGATTTGACTCACGGTCATCATGTCATCACACTTCATGTCCGGTTCATCCTCGTCCTCGCTCATGTTGTAGAACTTCCTAAAGAAGTTGAAAGCCACGACGGTGTAGAGATACACCACCACAGCTAGTAGACCCACAGTCATCATCAGCTACAGAGGGAGAGAGAGAGATATAGGGAGGACTACAGTTAGATCTCGTATGTTTATTCACACTCGTGGGTCTGATGGGAGAAACTACATTTGACTGGGTGGTTACCTGTTTGCCGTTGTGTGTGACGGAGGAGAGGATGGTGCGTAAATCCTTCACACCAACGGCGATGTCCATCAAGTGACAGGCGTAGAAGAAGTTGTTGAAGTGTCCCAGCAGAGACATGACCATGTACCAGACTAGATAGAGGAACGTCTAGAAGAGGGCGTACAATATCAGTATTAGAGTTGCGAAGCTACCGGTACTTTACCAAAGTTACTGGAATCTTCAGTAATGTTGGTAATTAACAGAAAGTCTATGGTAATCTATAGTTACTTTGGTAATTTATACTTGAATAACTTTTTAAAAAACATATTCACATAAATTATATATTTTTTTATATCTGAGTTCGTGTTGTCCATGTGTTTCTAGTAGATAGACCATATGGTTCAAGAGAAAATAGCCTAATTAATGAAAAAAGCATCTTAATCAACAATGGCATTATTTTCAATTAACTCTGCAACTCTTCCAACTATTGCATTTTTTTTCACAAATGCCACCAGTTTGATGCAGAAACATTGTCCCCAAAAAATACATACTGACATAGTAAAATAAATAAAAGTGCATAAAAAATTACATGTTACTCGTTTCAGAAAACTAGGCGTATGTCACACGTCTCTACTTCACAGGAGAGGCATTTGAGTGTAAACTTTTTTTATTTTATCAAAATGCGTTTTTTTTTTAGGCAGAAATGCATTCTGGAACATGTGAACTTTCATGTGCCTTAATAACAAACGTGTAAATACAAAATACAATTATTAAATTACGAACCAAGTTGGTTTGGCCTCGGAAAAAGTGAGCAACCTTCCCACTAGCCATGATTGGCTGAGATAATGAGTGGGCTGGACATAACGAGAGATGAGTTCGGTCTGCCGTGTAGACCGAACTTCTGTGTATAATATGAGCTGGTCAGTATGTGTAGGCAATCCTTTCTAACGCGGCTTTTTTTGAAAGATATCACGTAGTAGAACTTCTGAAGTGTCGCTCTCCACTTTCTGGAGGAACGAGTTTTGAAATAAGTGGAATTAGATAGTGCGTAATATTGGAAGATTCTGGCGTTTGATTATGTAGATGGAGTCAAACAGAGAACTCACAGAAGGCTGTTGTATAAAACACCTGTTGTATAAAACACCGGATTACATCTTCAAACTAAGGGCAACCATGGCATCCGTGACAGAGGGGGAGAAGCGTCCGTCCATGTATAAGGGTAAGATAGCTAGCTACATTTTTAGATATTACAAATTTCTAATTCTGTCAGAAAGTCATTTTCATTTCAAGTTAATGTGTACTGTTAGCTAGCTAGCTTACGTTAGCCGGCTGGCTCGCTAGCTAACGTTACGTGTATGATCTGTGTAGTTATATTATTCGTATCTCAGAGCCATTTGCATTGCTAGTTATAGCTTAATGTTAGCTAGCTAACATTGAACCTGGTTGGTGAGCTATCTGCTGATTCATGCAGTAACGTCATGAGTTGGGATTATGGTTCATTGTTCAGCTAGCTAGCTACATATCTAAACAAAAGACTCCACTACGCAAGTAACTATTTCAATAGACTGTTTATGATGTCACTGTGACAACTGTCGATAGACTTAGCTGGTAAATTCGCTTTGGCTATCTACTCCGATTTTAGAGCGCTCTCATCTGAATGTGCCAGAGGGCAGAATAACTGATGCATTTATGAACGCTCAACACCCGTTGAATATGGCCGGTGTCTGTAAACCGTTGGCAAAAAAGCGCAATAAAATTGTTGCAAGCAGCACAGTTGCAGTCACCAACACTCTGGATAACATAAAAACAGCCTCACCAGCTTTGCTAGCGCGAGTAAAATGGTCAGAGTGAGCTGTTCTCTCATTTGTGTCTGGAAGTAGCTAGCAAGCTAGCCAACGTTAGCCATTTAGCTTGAGTGCTTGACTGCTGTTGTTAGGTCAGAATGCTCAGATCATCCCTAGTCCTCGGCCAGAGCATCCAGTGTGCGCACTGAACGCTCCGAGAGCGAAATGCTGAGTTTACGAATGGACAATCTGACAACGCTCTGAGTTTACAAACGCCCAGAGCGCACACTGCCACTCCAGATTAAATTTACGAACACACCCGTAGTATAAAACAGCCTTTAGTCTTGAAATCTTTGGTTGTTTAGTACACTACCGTACTCCTTCTGTTTAGCACATGGCCTCACATGTGAATCCTTAAAGAGCTGGGTGGGTCTAAGGCTTTAGAGGGTGTGAACGATGCTTAATGTGTGTAGACAAAGAAGAGCTCTCCAGTAGGTGTACCAAAACATTCACATTTTCTCAAAGTGAGGTCACAAGTTTATCAACTTTTAAAGCAGAATTACTTTCCCATTGTTCCTCAACTGCAGTGTATGATATATAATTGTCTAGCTCTGAGTCTCTACTTTTATCTAATGTTTATGTTTATCTAATGTTATCTAATGTCACATTTTCAAATTTTGCTACATCGGTCACATATAAAAGATATATATAAAAGATATTTCATGCTGAAACCCTCATATTAAACACCAATAGTATTCACTAAGTTGATGGTTGGAATTTAGGATAATGTTTCACAGCTTTGTCAATCTATTTTTTATTTAAAAATCATCTTATGTCATTAATTCATATATTTTACATTTGATAAGGCCACACAGAGGGCAAGATATACTTATAGACACCTGTACAAATCTGATGTACCCGAAAAATGGCCACTAAATGTCTCGTGACAGATTACATAAAATCCTTGAAAGATACCAACATTCTGGTAGTTTACTGTTAAACTTCAAAAGTCTCCAGTAATATACCCTCCCTTTGCAACCATAATCAGCAGCATAGGATCCGTACTACTGCAGTACTACAGCAATACCACAGACAGAGAAATGGCCAAGTACCACACTAGATACAGGAATGTCTAGAAAACTTCACCATTCACTGGACTTGTTACAATACTACAGCACGGTCCAGTATCGACTTACGTTGTCAGTGAAGACCACCCCGAACTTCCAAATCTGGTATTTGATGTCAATGGAGATAATCCTATGGAGAAAACAACACGTTTACTTCCCAGCAAACACACACAACTACCACATAACTACCTCACAAAGCTGTCTCAATGTTGACTTCAGATTCTTACAAGTTCAACCAGTTGTATGTGCTTGTACATTGCTTGTTTGTTGGGCAAATGATTTACTAGTGAATTTTGTATAATGTACTGTATGCTTTCTGCAGATCGGGTGGGGGGGGGTATTTTACGTACCAGCTTAACATGCCACTTTCTGGTTCGTGTTTCTTCTCTTGTGTCATGGCGCTGACGTCCAGAGAGGCCAGGTCCATCCCAAGCAGCTCTGCGATCCTCTCCCTACCGTATATGTCCCCGTACTTAGCAAGCACCTTTGTCTTCACAAACTTGTCCCAGTAGTTGTTAGGGAATGACCTGTGTGGAAAATAAACATACTTTGAGAGAAGGGTCAGGGTTGGAAGATGGGTGTATCAATGCTATCTTTTTATTCCTTTTTATATTCTCATTGAATCTAAAAGAGATGGGGGGTGTTTTTTTGTTTTGTTTTTACAATCACAAATAAAAGAGGTATTAGGTGACAGCCTTGTCTGGTTCCACCTTAAATCACTAAACTGATGTAACAATGAAGACGTTTACATGCACACAATAATACAATTATTGTGAATAGTCAGAGACATATAATAGTTAAATTTAAATGTTTACATCCTTTACAGGAAGAATGACTTCACTAACAATACTGTTTACATGGACACATCTAAAATCACACTACGTGATGGGACGCTACGTGATGGGACACTACGTGATGGGACGCTACGTGATGGGACGCTACGTGATGGGACGCTACGTGATGGGACCCTACGTGATGGGACGCTACGTGATGGGACCCTACGTGATGGGACGCTACGTGATGGGACCCTACGTGATGGGACGCTACGTGATGGGACGCTACGTGATGGGACGCTACGTGATATGGACGCTACGTGATGGGACCCTACGTGATGGGACCCTACGTGGTGGAACCCTACGTGATGGGACCCTACGTGATGAGAAGCTACGTGATGGGACCCTACGTGATGGGACCCTACGTGATGGGACCCTACGTGATGGGACCCTACGTGGTGGGACCCTACGTGATGGGACCCTACGTGGTGGGACCCTACGTGATGGGATCCTACGTGATGGGACGCTACGTGATGGGACCCTACGAGGTGGGATCCTACGTGGTGGGAACCTACGTGATGGGACCCTACGTGATGAGAAGCTACGTGATGGGACCCTACGGGATGGGACCCTACGTGATGGGACCCTACGTGGTGGGACCCTACGTGATGGGACCCTACGTGGTGGGACCCTACGTGATGGGACCCTACGTGATGGGACGCTACGTGATGGGACCCTACGTGATGGGACCCTACGTGATGGGACACTACGTGATGGGACGCTACGTGATGGGACCCTACGTGATGGGACCCTACGTGATGGGAAGCTACGTGATGGGACCCTACGTGATGGGACGCTATGTGATGCGACGCTACGTGATGCGACGCTACGTGATGGGACGCTACGTGATGGGACGCTACGTGATGGGACGCTACGTGATGGGACCCTACGTGATGGGACCCTACGTGATGGGACCCTACGTGATGAGACGCTACGTGATGGGACCCTACGTGATGGGACCCTACGTGATGGGACCCTACGTGGTGGGACCCTACGTGATGGGACCCTACGTGGTGGGACCCTACGTTATGGGACGCTACATGATGGGACCCTACGTGATGGCACCCTACGTGATGGGACACTACGTGATGGGACGCTACGTGATGGGACCCTACGTGATGGGACGCTACGTGATGGGAAGCTACGTGATGGGACCCTACGTGATGGGACCCTACGTGATGGGACCCTACGTGATGGGACCCTACGTGATGGGACGCTACGTAATGGGACGCTACGTGATGGGACGCTACGTGATGGGACGCTACGTGATGGGGCCCTACGTGATGGGACCCTACGTGATGGGACGCTACGTGATGGGATAAATGCAGAAAATCAGCAATAAAAACACAAATAAAAAAATTCTAATTTTAATTGTATTTTAATTTATTTATTTTTTATTGTTTTTTTTTTTAAGCCTATTTGGTTCTGGGTTTGGACATATACCTTTTGTATGTGAAAACTAATTCTAAGATGCATACTGTACTTTTTCTGAGCTCATCTTCATTCGCACATAAGATGGAGGCTTGCGCTGTTGACGCTGGCTAACGCGTAGATCAAATACACCGCTGTAATTCTGATGAACATGTTTACGTGTTTTTAATCATTCTAAAGATTTCTCAGAAAAAAACAGATGGTAAAACTTTCGTATGCTTACTTCAACTATGACCTTACACACCGATTAGGATAAGCAGAGTCGTGTGTTTACATGACTAATGCCATACTCGACCTACTGCCATAATCAGTTTATTAATATTGAATTATTAGTGTGTGCATGTAAACATACTCAGTGTCTTTCACCTGACTAGATAACTGATTCAAGGGTTAGGATTTAAATCAGATTCAGGGTTAGGGGTTAGAGGTCAAAGGTCAGGGGTCAGAAGAGTCTTACGGGGTGTTGAGCACCAGTCGGTCCCACTGGCCCTTGATGTCATCGTCTTCTGGTTGCTCGGTGACATAGAGACCATCAAACTCCAGCTTCCTAGCCAGCTCCTTCTCCCTCTTAAAGATGACCAGAGGAACCTGAAGGAAGACACACACCATCAGTAGCTGCTTCTCCCATGGGTGTGTGTGTTTATGTGTGTGTGTGTGTGTATGTGTGTGTGTGTGTGTGTGTGTATGTGTGTTTATGTGTGTGTGTGTGTGTGTGTATGTCTCCCGGGTGGCGCAGTGGTCTAGGGCACTGCATCTCAGTGCTAGCTGCGCCACCAGAGTCTCTGGGTTCGCGCCCAGGCTGGGCTGGGTTCGCGCCCAGGCTCTGTCGCAGCCGGCCGCAACCGGGAGGTCCGTGTGGCGACGCACAATTGGCATAGCGTCGTCCGGGTTAGGGAGGGTTTGGCCGGTAGGGATATCCTTGTCTCAGTATGTAAAAAATGTAATAAAATGTATGCACTCTGGATAAGAGCGTCTGCTAAATGACTAAAATGTAATGTAAAAAAAATGTGTGTGTGTGTGTGTGTGTGTGTGTGTGTGTGTGTGTGTGTGTGTGTGTGTGTGTGTGTGCGTGTGTGTGTGTGTGTGTGTGTGTGTGTGTAGAACACTGTACCTTGAGGCAGTTGTATCCGATGATACAGAGGAAAGCGATGACAGTGTGTGTGATGGCCAGCATGGACAAACAGGGCTGCATGTAACCTGTACTCTCCTCCAAGTAGAAAAAAAATGGTCCTTCCTCCTCATCGTCGTCATCACCACCGTCATCGTCACCACCATCGTCAAATGGATCAATCCCAGAACCACCCTCGTCCACAGCTCCGGAACCCTCGAACAACCCAGAACCCTCGAACGCGGCGGAGCCCTCAAACAGGGCGGACCCCTCAATGTCTTCTGACCCCTCCACTACATCATATCCAACCTTGTAAAACAGGAAGATTAGGTGAGTATAATATCATGTTATTACATATTCTTTTATTATATATTATATTATTATATATTCCACACTATATTGTATTATTCTATATTATTTTATTCTATATTATATTACATTATTATACATTACATTATATTATATTATTCAATATTATATTATATTATTATTCTATGTTATATTATTCTATATTATATTATTCTATATTATATTATTATTCTATATTATATTAGTCTATATTATATCATATTATTCTATATACAATTATTCTATATTATATCATATTATTCTATATTATATTACTATACATTATATTATATTATATTATTCTATATTATATTATATTATTCTATATTATTCTATATTATATTATTCTATATTCTATACTATATTATACATTATTACATTATTCTATATTCTATACTATATTCTACGTTATTATATTATATATTACATTATTCTATACTATACATTATAATATATTTAAATAATATACAAGTCAGTTAAGAACAAATTCTTATTTACAATGACGGCCTAGGAACAGTGGGTTAACTGGTCTAGGAACAGTGGGTTAACTGCCTTGTTTAGGGGCAGAAGGACAGATTTTTACCTTGTCAGCTCAGGGATTCGATCTTGCAACCTTCCGGATACTAGTCCAACGCTCTAACCACTAGCCTACCTGCCGCCCCATATTATATGATTCTATATTATATTATTCTATATTATTCTATATTATATTATACATTATTCTATACTATGTTTCACCTTGTAGAAGAGCAGGATGAAGTTGAGGGCGAAGGCGATGAAGAGAGCCAGGAAGCGCAGGTTATAGAAGTTACGAGACAGATAGTTCTGGTTGGAGACAGAGACACAGGTTATAGAAGTTACGAGACAGATAGTTCTGGTTGGAGACAGAGAAACAGGTTATAGAAGTTACGAGACAGATAGTTCTGGTTGGAGACAGAGAAACAGGTTATAGAAGTTACGAGACAGATAGTTCTGGTTGGAGACAGAGAAACAGGTTATAGAAGTTACGAGACAGATAGTTCTGGTTGGAGACAGAGAAACAGGTTATAGACGTTACGAGACAGATAGTTCTGGTTGGAGACAGAGAAACAGGTTATTGACGTTTACGAGACAAATAGTTCTGGTTGGAGACAGAGAAACAGGTTATAGAAGTTACGAGACAGAGAGTTCTGGTTGGAGACAGAGAAACAGGTTATAGAAGTTACGAGACAGATAGTTTTTTAATTTATTCATAATGTATAGATCATGATTGATAATGTATTGGTAATGTATAGAGCATGATTGAAAATGTATTGGTAACGTATAGATCATGATTGATAATGTATTAATAATGTATAGATCATGATTGATACTGTATTTATAATGTATTGATCATGATTGATAATGCATTGGTAATGTATTGCTACTGATTTATAATGTATTGGTAATGAATTGCTCATGATCGATAATGTATTGGTAATGTATTGATCACGATTGATACTGTATCGATAATGTATTGGTAATGCATTGGTAATGCAATGATCATGATTGGTAATGTATTTGTAATCTATTGATCATGATTAATAATATATTGGTAATCTATTGATCATGATTAATAATGTATGGGTAATGGATCGATAATGTATTGATAGTGTATTGACCATGTTTGATAATGTATCGATAATGTATTGATAATGTAATGATCAGGATTGGTAATGTAATGAGCATGATTGATAATGTATTGGTAATGTATTGGTAATGTAATGATCATGATTGATAATGTATTGATAATGTATTGGTAATAGTCACCATGAATTTGATCCTCTGGATCTCTAGCTCATTCCAAAGCTCATAGCCCTCCTCCGCAGGTTTCTTCTCCTTCTTTGCCTTGGTCTTCAATGTTTCCTCCTTCACTTCCGGTTCTTCCTCTTTTAAAACGGGCTCAGCCTCCTTCTCTGCCTTCTCTCCATTCTCATTGCTGGAGGACAACTCATCAATCAATCAGTAAGTCTGTCAGTCAGTCAGTGAGTCAGTCAGTGAGTCAGAGAGTCAGTCAGTGAGTCAGTTAGTCAGTCAGTGAGTCAGTCAGTGAGTCAGTGAGTCAGTTAGTCAGTCAGTGAGTCAGTCAGTGAGTCAGTCAGTCAGTGAGTCAGTCAGTGAGTCAGTCAGTCAGTCAGTCAGTCAGTCAGTGAGTCAGTCAGTCAGTGAGTCAGTGAGTGAGTGAGTGCGTCAGTCAGTCAGTGAGTCAGTCAGTCAGTCAGTCAGTGAGTCAGTCAGTCAGTCAGTCAGTGAGTCAGTCAGTCAGTCAGTCAGTCAGTCAGTCAGTGAGTCAGTCAGTGAGTCAGTGAGTCAGTCAGTCAGTCAGTCAGTCAGTCAGTCAGTCAGTCAGTCAGTCAGTCAGTCAGTCAGTCAGTGAGTCAGTGAGTCAGTGAGTCAGTGAGTCAGTCCGTCAGTCAGTCAGTGAGGCAGTTAGGCAGTCAGTCAGTGAGTCAGTCAGTCAGTGAGGCAGTGAGTCAGTCAGTCAGTCAGCCAGTGAGCCAAGGAGTCAGTCATTCAGTGAGCCAAGGAGTCAGTCAGTGAGTCAGTGAGTCAGTCAGTAAGTGAGTCAGTCAGTCAGTCAGTCAGTCAGTCAGTCAGTCAGTCAGTCAGTGAGTCAGTCAGTCAGTGAGTCAGTGAGTGAGTGAGCCAGGGAGTCAGTGAGTGAGTCAGTGAGTCAGTCAGTCAGTCAGTCAGTCAGTGAGTCAGTGAGTCAGTCAGTCAGCCAGTCAGTCAGTGAGTCAGTGAGTCAGTGAGTAAACACAATAATTAAAGCAATAAAGAGAAGACTCACTCAGCCTTCTCCTCCTCTGGGGGTGTCTCTTCCTCTGGTTCTGTCTCTTCTCTTTCTTCACCCTCTCCTCCGGACGTTGCTTCCAGCTACAACACACCACACACTGTCAACAACTGGCACAACACACTGTCAACAACTGGCACAACACACTGTCAACAACTAGTACAATACACTGTCAACAACTGGCACAACACACTGTCAACAACTGGCACAACACACTGTCAACAACTGGCACAACACACTGTCAACAACTGGCACAACACACTGTCAACAACTGGCACAACGCACTGTCAACAACTGGAACAACACACTGTCAAAAACTGGCACAACACACTGTCAACAACTGGCACAACACACTGTCAACAACTGGCACAACACACTGTCAACAACTGGCACAACACACTGTCAACAACTGGCACAACACACTGTCAACAACTGGCACAACACACTGTCAACAACTGGCACAACACACTGTCAACAACTGGCACAACACACTGTCAACAACTGGTACAACACACTGTCAACAACTAGTACAACACACTGTCAACAACTGGCACAATACACTGTCAACAACTGGCACAATAGACTGTCAACAACTAGTACAACACACTGTCAACAACTGGCACAATACACTGTCAACAACTGGAACAATACACTGTCAACAACTGGCACAACACACTGTCAACAACTGGCACAACACACTGTCAACAACTGGAACAACACACTGTCAACAACTGGCACAACACACTGTCAACAACTGGCACAGCACACTGTCAACAACTGGCACAGCACACTGTCAACAACTGGCACAACACACTGTCAACAACTGGCACAGCACACTGTCAACAACTGGCACAGCACACTGTCAACAACTGGCACAATACACTGTCGACAACTGGCACAACACACTGTCAACAACTGGCACAACAAACTGTCAACAACTGGCACAACACACTGTCAACAACTGGAACAACACACTGTCAACAACTGGCACAACACACTGTCAACAACTGGCACAACACACTGTCAACAACTGGCACAACACACTGTCAACAACTGGCACAACACACTGTCAACAACTGGAACAACACACTGTCAACAACTGGCACAACACACTGTCAACAACTGGCACAACACACTGTCAACAACTGGAAGAACACACTGTCAACAACTGGAACAACACACTGTCAACAACTGGCACAACTCACTGTCAACAACTGGCACAACACACTGTCAACAACTGGCACAACACACTGTCAACAACTGGCACAACACACTGTCAACAACTGGCACAACACACTGTCAACAACTGGAACAACACACTGTCAACAACTGGCACAACACACTGTCAACAACTGGCACAACACACTGTCAACAACTGGAACAACACACTGTCAACAACTGGAACAATACACTGTCAACAACTGGAACAATACACTGTCAACAACTGGAACAACACACTGCCAACAACTGGCACAACACACTGTCAACAACTGGAACAACACACTGTCAACAACTGGCACAACACACTGTCAACAACTGGCACAACACACTGTCAACAACTGGAACAACACACTGTCAACAACTAGTACAACACACTGTCAACAACTGGCACAACACACTGTCAACAACTGGCACAACACACTGTCAACAACTGGCACAACACACTGTCAACAACTGGCACAACACACTGTCAACAACTGGAACAACACACTGTCAACAACTGGTACAACACACTGTCAACAACTGGAACAATACACTGTCAACAACTGGCACAACACACTGTCAACAACTGGAACAACACACTGTCAACAACTGGAACAATACACTGTCAACAACTGGAACAATACACTGTCAACAACTGGCACAACACACTGTCAACAACTGGAACAACACACTGTCAACAACTGGTACAACACACTGTCAACAACTGGAACAACACACTGTCAACAACTGGTACAACACACTGTCAACAACTGGAACAACACACTGTCAACAACTGGAACAATACACTGTCAACAACTGGAACAATACACTGTCAACAACTGGAACAACACACTGCCAACAACTGGCACAACACACTGTCAACAACTGGAACAACACACTGTCAACAACTGGCACAACACACTGTCAACAACTGGCACAACACACTGTCAACAACTGGAACAACACACTGTCAACAACTAGTACAACACACTGTCAACAACTGGCACAACACACTGTCAACAACTGGCACAACACACTGTCAACAACTGGCACAACACACTGTCAACAACTGGCACAACACACTGTCAACAACTGGAACAACACACTGTCAACAACTGGAACAACACACTGTCAACAACTGGTACAACACACTGTCAACAACTGGAACAACACACTGTCAACAACTGGAACAACACACTGTCAACAACTGGTACAACACACTGTCAACAACTGGCACAACACACTGTCAACAACTGGCACAACACACTGTCAACAACTGGAACAATACACTGTCAACAACTGGAACAACACACTGCCAACAACTGGAACAACACACTGTCAACAACTGGCACAACACACTGTCAACAACTGGCACAACACACTGTCAACAACTGGCACAACACACTGTCAACAACTGGAACAACACACTGTCAACAACTGGAACAATACACTGTCAACAACTGGTACAACACACTGTCAACAACTGGAACAACACACTGCCAACAACTGGAACAACACACTGTCAACAACTGGCACAACACACTGTCAACAACTGGCACAACACACTGTCAACAACTGGAACAACACACTGTCAACAACTGGAACAATACACTGTCAACAACTGGAACAACACACTGTCAACAACTGGAACAACACACTGTCAACAACTGGAACAATACACTGTCAACAACTGGCACAACACACTGTCAACAACTGGAACAACACACTGTCAACAACTGGAACAACACACTGTCAACAACTGGAACAATACACTGTCAACAACTGGCACAACACACTGTCAACAACTGGAACAACACACTGTCAACAACTGGAACAACACACTGTCAACAACTGGAACAACACACTGTCAACAACTGGCACAACACACTGTCAACAACTGGAACAACACACTGTCAACAACTGGCACAGCACACTGTCAACAACTGGAACAACACACTGTCAACAACTGGAACAACACACTGTCAACAACTGGAACAACACACTGTCAACAACTGGAACAATACACTGTCAACAACTGGAACAACACACCGTCAACAACTGGAACAACACACTGTCAACAACTGGAACAATACACTGTCAACAACTGGAACAACACACTGTCAACAACTAGTACAACACACTGTCAACAACTGGAACAACACACTGTCAACAACTGGCACAACACACTGTCAACAACTGGCACAACACACTGTCAACAACTGGAACAACACACTGTCAACAACTGGAACAACACACTGTCAACAACTGGCACAACACACTGTCAACAACTGGCACAACACACTGTCAACAACTGGCACAACACACTGTCAACAACTGGAACAACACACTGTCAACAACTGGCACAACACACTGTCAACAACTGGAACAACACACTGTCAACAACTGGAACAACACACTGTCAACAACTGGCACAACACACTGTCAACAACTGGTACAACATCCTCACAGTCTATCATGTATAAATAATATACAAATAACATAACTAAGGTGGTGAATTTTTTCTTGACCATGTGGCCGGACCAGGTCAGTTTAAGTGGTTAGGAAAACATATACATTTTTATAATACAGTGCCCTCTGTAATTATTGGGACATTTACATATTTTCTTTTTTTTTTGACTGTATACCTCAACAGTTTGAAATCAAACCATGAGTATGAGGTTCAAGTGCACACTGTCAGCTTTAATTTGAGGGTATTTTCATTCATATCGGGTGAACCGTTTAGAAATTACAGCCCTTTTTGTACACAGTCCCCCCATTTTAGGGGACCAAAAGTAGTCAAACCAATTCACTTATATGTGTATTAATGTATAAAAGAACGTGTAGTATTTGTTCCCATATTCCTAGCACACAATGATTACATCAAGCTTATGACTTTACAAACTTGTTGGATGCATTTTCTCTTTGTTTTGGTTGTTTCAGATTATTTTGTGCCCAATAGAAATTAATGGTAAATAATATATCGTGTCAATTTGGAATTTGATTTCAAATCTTAACTTTTGGAGTATAGAGCCAAAAGAAGAAAAACTAGCTGCACTGTTCCAATAATTACAGAGGGTACCGTAACATAATAAATAAATAATAATAATATATAAAACTATCATGGGTGTTTACTAACCAGTTTCCTCTTGAGCAGTGGGGTTCCCTCTGGAGTGGGAGGCTCTACAGTTGTGGTCTCCCCAAAGTCTCCCAGCCCCCCAGGGGTGTCGAACCCAGGCATCCGTCCTCCCTCCTTCTCCTCACCATCCCCTCCCTCCTCTCCTTCCTCTCCTCCTCCCACGTCTCTTTCCTCTCCTCCGTCTATCCCTTCCTGACCCTCATCGGCACCTGGCTCAGGTGGCAGTTCGTCATGCACCTCATCTTGCGTTGGGTCCGGCATGCTGGCCAAGAGCTCAGTCACCGTGATCTTCTTGGCACCCTCTACCAGTTCCCCTCCAAACAGGGTGCTCCAGATCAGCATGAAGAAGCCCTTACACACACTGTAGATGAAAGACAGGATACCAAACAGGATGGTGTAGATGAACGTGGCCAAGCCCACCACCATATCCTTCAGAGTCATCTTTCTAAGCTTGCGGTAGCGCCGCCGCAGATTCTTGAAGGTGAACATGTTGAAGAAGTTCACCACGCTTGTCAGGAAGTCAGAGAACGCCGAGCTGGACTCGGGAGGCATCTCTTCTCCATTTTCGTCCAACTCTCCTCCTCCTCCTCCTTCTTCCTCTTCATCCTCTGAGTCTACCACCTCCTCTTCCTCCTCCTCAGAAATCTGTGAGGCGATGTTCATCTCAAAGATGGTGTCCTCGCAGAAGTTGACAAACAACTCCATCTTCTCGCTCTCCCCGCCCTCGTTGACCACGTCGAAGATGAACTGTCTCTTGGACTCTCTGACCTGCGGCATCTCCCACTGGTTCCTGTTGGCCTCGCTGATCTCAAAATAGATCCTCTCGATCTTCCTGCTGGCTCCCATGATCTCTATCCGGCCAAGGAAGGGTCTAAAGTAGTTGAGGACGCTCTCGGCTTGCTCAAGAAAGTTCTGTAGTCGCGTATCGTGGGGTACGTGCTCAGACAGGTTGGTGAGCAGTACGGCGATATTGAAGCCGATATCCTTGGCCGGCTCCTGGAAACGGTCGGCAAACTCCTCAAAGTTGATCATCTCGTTCTCGTCGGCCTCGGAACAAGACAGAAGGAACTGGATCTCAGACGGAGAGTACTGCTTCTGGCTGTCCATGGCCTGAAAGGAAGCAATCAATTAATTCATTGAAACGTAAATTTGCCTCAGCCATGTGAGTACAACAACACGCACATTTAAAACACAATAAAAATCTGTGTATTTCCATGGTCCATGTTTTCCTTTTGGCAAGTGAGTGGGCAGCTAGGGAAAGATTGTCAGGACATACATTGGGAACTCCAAGGGCACAAAATAGGAAAATACATTCATGTGGTGCCTTGAAGTGTAACCACTTAATGTCCATGCCCTCAACAGAACCACACGCCATGTAGTCAACCTGAAACGAGCCCATTGGCTTGATAATGAACACAGCTGACCTCCATAGGCTCCTTGGTTAGTCATTCAGCTGCTGGTTTCCCCTCACTCAAGGGGAGAGGACTGAGGGAGCGTATAGCTCTGTTTTGGGAACTTAGATTTTATGAACGCTTAAGTTTGATTTTTGAAGAGATGATTAGATTGTAACTTTATAGGCAATAAAAACTATTTTGTTTAGAATTGACTTTGTCTCATGAGCTTTTTTTTTTTTACTAGAAACCTAGTCTAGCTCTAGTCAGTGGCATCACAATACAATGCATATACACTGAATACAAAAACCTTCTCTTTCCACGACACAGACTGACCAGGTGAAACCAGGAGAAAACCATGATCCCGTATTAATGACACTTGTTAAATCCACTTCAATCAGTGTAGATGAAGGGGAGGAGACGGGTTACAGAAGGATTTTTAAGCCTTGAGACAATTAAGAGACATGGGATTGTGTATGTGTGCCTTTCAGAGGGTGAACGGGCAAGACAAAAGATTTAAATGCCTTTGAACGAGGTATGGTAGTAAGTCCAGGCGCACCGGTTTGAGTGTGTCAAAAACTGCAATGCTGCTGGGTTTTTCACGCTCAACCGTTTTCCATATGTATCAAGAATGGTCCAACACCCAAAGGACATCCAGCCAACTTGACACAGCTGTGGGAAGCGTTGGAGTCAACATGGGCCAGCATCCCTGTGGAACGCTTGACACCATGTAGAGTCCATGCCCCGATGAATGGAGGCTGTTCTGATGGCAAAAGGGGGTGCAACCCAATATTAGGAAGGTGTTCCTAATGTTTTGTACACTCAGTGTATACCTTGTAGAAGTCCTTCTTGGAGATGAGGCCACGGGGATCGGTCACGTAGTCTCGGAAGGCGTCAGACCCGGTGATGTCCTTCAGCTTGAGGAACATGTCGAAGAACTTGAGGATCATCTCCACGTTGCTGGAGGACTCCACTAGCATGTCCACCATCTGACGGGCGATGGTGCCGTTCACCACGTTGCCTAGCGACAAGGATCGTCCCCCCCAAAAAAAGCTCATTTGGTTAAAAGCAAATTACAAAGAAGCAAAGTAGAGACTTACAGCACCTCAAATATATTCCAAAACTAGCAGAGAATGTTTAAAAATATAAGCTATTATAGTCTCCAGATATTTCTGGAACTGTTCCTGTAGAAAAATGATATTCCAAGTACAAATACAGTAAAGTACACACACTTAATTATTAAGGGTAAAAACATGTTTTGAGCAAAATAGTGTTTTTTTTACACACAATTGCAAAAAAATTCAAAGGTTTGACAATTCAAAGAGTTGGTCTGATGGTGCACTCTGATGTCATCGGCCTCACCCGTTGTTTGTGGGAACAAAATGTCACCCCCCCCCCCCCACCCCCACTTGTGCTATGTCAGAGGACTCCTGGACCACCTATATTGAGATGTGCCATTTGTTAAGTAAATCAGGTGTTAAATGAGGTTCTAGGGAGGCTGGAGTGGGTCTTTAAGCACCATATCTGGGACCAATGGCTTTTACCTTCCAGTAGAGACAACAGCATCACCACCATGTCTTTCTGCAGGTCCAGGAGTTCCTTCAGCAGACCAATCTGACTGGAGTCCTGCAATAAAGAATGGACACGTACACAAGCATAGAGAGAGACAGTTGTCTCATAAGAATATAATCGTTATTTGTTTCATTAACCATTACTTTGTGTGTCACTGTCCACTGCTAAATATCACAGGTCATAACAGATCTTACAGAGCTGAACCCTGGGCTAAGTTGTGTCCTTAATGAAACGCTTCTTTAGGCCAAGCAGTGGACTAGGTGTAGGGAATCAGGTGACAGAGAGCTGCTGGCACAGAGAGGAAGAAGGTGAGACTGACCTCACCTCGTAGTGGGTTCTACACCTCACCTCGTAGTGTGTTCTACACCTCACCTCGTAGTGGGTTCTACACCTCACCTCGTAGTGGGTTCTACACCTCACCTCGTAGTGGGTTCTACACCTCACCTCGTAGTGGGTTCTACACCTCACTTCGTAGTGGGTTCTACACCTCACCTCGTAGTGGGTTCTACACCTCACCTCGTAGTGGGTTCTACACCTCACCTCGTAGTGGGTTCTACACCTCACCTCGTAGTGGGTTCTACACCTCACCTCGTAGTGGGTTCTACACCTCACCTCGTAGTGGGTTCTAGACCTCACCTCGTAGTGGGTTCTACACCTCACTTCGTAGTGGGTTCTACACCTCACCCCGTAGTGGGTTCTACACCTCACCTCGTAGTGGGTTCTACACCTCACCTCGCAGTGGGTTCTACACCTCACCTCGTAATGGGTTCTACACCTCACCTCGTAATGGGTTCTACACCTCACCTCATAGTGGGTTCTACACCTCACCTCGTAGTGGGTTCTAGACCTCACCTCGTAGTGGGTTCTACACCTCACTTCGTAGTGGGTTCTACACCTCACCTCGTAGTGGGTTCTACACCTCACCTCGTAGTGGGTTCTACACCTCACCTCGTAGTGGGTTCTACACCTCACCTCGTAGTGGGTTCTACACCTTACCTCGTAGTGGGTTCTACACCTCACTTCGTAGTGGGTTCTACACCTCACTTCGTAGTGGGTTCTACACCTCACCCCGTAGTGGGTTCTACACCTCACCTCGTAGTGGGTTCTACACCTCACCCCGTAGTGGGTTCTACACCTCACCTTGTAATGGGTTCTACACTTCACCTCGTAGTGGGTTCTACACCTCACCTCGTAGTGGGTTCTACACCTCACCTCGTAGTGGGTTCTACACCTCACCTTGTAATGGGTTCTACACCTCACCTCGTAGTGGGTTCTACACCTTACCTCGTAGTGGGTTCTACTCCAGAATCGATCCTGGGTTTGCATTTGAACAAATAACACAGATATGCATTTTAAACATCTCATCTCAGGTATCATACACATCATACACATAATAGACACAGAGATGAACAGGTAGACCGACCCATATGGAGGTAGACTGACACATATGGAGGTAGACTGACACATATGGAGGTAGACTGACACATATGGAGGTAGACTGACGCATATGGAGATAGACTGACACATATGGAGATAGACTGACACATATGGAGGTAGACTGACGCATATGGAGATAGACTGACACATATGGAGATAGACTGACACATATGGAGGTAGACTGACACATATGGAGATAGACTGACACATATGGAGGTAGACTGACGCATATGGAGATAGACTGACACATATGGAGATAGACTGACACATATGGAGGTAGACTGACACATATGGAGATAGACTGACCCATATGGAGGTAGACTGACCCATATGGAGGTAGACTGACACATATGGAGGTAGACTGACGCATATGGAGATAGACCGACAAAGAGAGAGATGTGGAGACGGAGAGACAGACAGTGAAACATGAGACACAGACAGACAGACAGACAGACAGACAGACAGACAGACAGACAGACAGACAGACAGACAGTCAGATATGGAGATAGATAGACATTTACATTTACATTTAAGTCATTTAGCAGACGCTCTTATCCAGAGCGACTTACAAGTTGGTGCATTCACCTTATGATATCAAGTGGAACAACCACTTTACAATAGTGCATCTAAATCTTGTAAGGGGGGGGGGGGTTAGAAGGATTACTTTATCCTATCCTAGGTATAGACAGAGAGAGATGTGAAGATGGGGAGACAGACAGTGAGACACGAGACAGACAGACAGACAGACAGACAGACAGACAGACAGACAGACAGCTTTGGAGATAGATAGACTAAGAGAGAGATGTGGAGATGGGGAGACAGACAGTGAGACATGAGACAGACAGACAGCTCTGTCTAAGAGAGGAGGGGAGACACAGTACTGAGCTGACCAGCATAACCTCTCCCCTTCTGTCTGAATACTGGTTGCAGTATGAACATATTCAAAACACCACTGCATACACTAGCTAAGTGGTAACACACGCTGGTCTTTGGGCTCACTCAGTGCAGACCTACACCACCAGCCAACCAGATGGACTGGAAGAAAACACACAGGACTCCCAGGAACTAGTCCGAAGTTCACCACCAGCCAAACAGATGGACTGGAAGAAAACACCCAGGACTCCCAGGAACTAGTCCGAAGTTCACCACCAGCCAACCAGATGGACTGGAAGAAAACCGCCAGGACTCCCAGGAACTAGTCCGAAGTTCACCCCCAGCCAAACAGATGGACTGGAAGAAAACACCCAGGACTCCCAGGAACTAGTCCGAAGTTCACCACCAGCCAACTAGATGGACTGGAAGAAAACCGCCAGGACTCCCAGGAACTAGTCCGAAGTTCACCACTATACTCCAAACAAACCTGGGAGACTGGGGTGACCACTATACTCCTAACAACCCTGGGAGACTGGGGTGACCACTATACTCCTAACAACCCTGGGAGACTGGGGTGACCACTATACTCCTAACAACCCTATGAGACTAGGGTGAACACTATACTCCTAACAACCCTGGGAGACTGGGGTGACCACTATACTCCTAACAACCCTGGGAGACTAGGGTGACCACTATACTCTATACTCCAAACAGCCCTATGAGACTAGGGTGACCACTATACTCCTAACAACCCTATGAGACTAGGGTGACCACTATACTCCAAACAGCCCTATGAGACTAGGGTGACCACTATACTCCTAACAACCCTATGAGACTAGGGTGAACACTATACTCTATACTCCAAACAGCCCTATGAGACTAGGGTGACCACTATACTCCAAACAACCCTGGGAGACTAGGGTGACCACTATACTCCAAACAACCCTGGGAGACTGGGGTGAACACTATACTCCAAACAACCCTGGGAGACTGGGGTGACCACTATACTCCAAAAATGGGCCATTGTGGAAACTGTTCTGTTAGTAGAAACAACATTGTTTAGGTAGAGGTACAGCTGGTAGACAGAGGCTTTTTGGTGGGTGTCAGGAGGAAATCCTTTTCCTTTTCTTTTTTGAAGGTGCAGAAAAACATTATCTAAAGAAAAAAGTATTGCCTTTTAAAAGACAACAAATGAGAAGATGAGGTGAATGAAGATGAAAGATGAAGATCGGTACAGAGGGAAGCGTGCCGTGGAGGAGGATCGAGGGGAAGCGTGGCGTGGAAGAGGATCGAGGGGACGCTTTGGGTGGAGGAGGATCGAGGGGAAGCGTGGGGTGGGGGAGGAGGATCGAGGGGACGTTTTGGGTGGAGGAGGATCGAGGGGAAGCGTGGGGTGGAGGAGGATCGAGGGGACGCTTTGGGTGGAGGAGGATCGAGGGGAAGCGTGGGGTGGAGGAGGATCGAGGGGAAGCGTGGGGTGGAGGAGGATCGAGGGGAAGCGTGGGGTGGAGGAGGATAGAGGGGACGCGTTGGGTGGAGGAGGATCGAGGGGAAGCGTGGGGTGGAGGAGGATCGAGGGGACGCGTGGGGTGGAGGAGGATCGAGGGGAAGCATGGGGTGGAGGAGGATCGAGAGGAAGCGTGGGGTGGAGGAGGATCGAGGGGAAGCGTGGGGTGGAGGAGGATAGAAGGGAAGCGTGGGGTGGAGGAGGATCGAGGGGAAGCGTGGGGTGGAGGAGGATTGAGGGGAAGCGTGGGGTGGGGGAGGATCGAGGGGAAGCGTGGGGTGGAGGAGGATCGAGGGGAAGCGTGGGGTGGAGGAGGATCGAGGGGAAGCGTGGGGTGGAGGAGGATCGAGGGGAAGCGTGTGGTGGAGGAGGATCGAGGGGAAGCGTGGGGTGGAGGAGGATCGAGGGGAAGCGTGGGGTGGAGGAGGATCGAGGGGAAGCGTGGGGTGGAGGAGGATCGAGGGGAAGCGTGTGGTGGAGGAGGATCGAGGGGAAGCGTGGGGTGGAGGAGGATCGAGGGGAAGGGAGGCGTGGAGGGGTCGCAAGGGTAGCTTATTTGAAGAAGTATGGGATGATTACTGAGATGGCTATGGTTGGGATAGCTATGGTTGGGATAGCTATGGTTAAGATGGCTATGGTTGGGATAGCTATGGTTGGGATGGCTATGGTAGAGATGGCTATGGTTGGGATAGCTATGATTAAGATGGCTATGGTTGGGATAGCTATGGTTGGGATGGCTATGGTTGGGATGGCTATGGTTGGGATGGCTATGGTTGGGATAGCTATGATTAAGATGGCTATGATTAAGATGGCTATGGTTGGGATAGCTATGGTTGGGATGGCTATGGTTGGGATAGCTATGGTTGGGATAGCTATGGTTGGGATGGCTATGGTTGGGATAGCTATGGTTGGGATAGCTATGGTTAAGATGGCTATGGTTGGGATAGCTATGGTTGGGATAGCTATGATTAAGATGGCTATGGTTGGGATAGCTATGGTTGGGATAGCTATGGTTGGGATAGCTATGGTTAAGATAGCTATGGTTGGGATAGCTATGATTAAGATGGCTATGGTTGGGATAGCTATGGTTGGGATAGCTATGGTTGGGATAGCTATGGTTAAGATAGCTATGGTTGGGATAGCTATCGTTGGGATAGCTGTGGTTGGGATAGCTATGGTTGGGATAGCTATGGTTGGGATGGCTATGTTTGGGATAGCTATGGTTAAGATGGCTATGGTTGGGATAGCTATGGTTGGGATAGCTATGGTTGGGATAGCTATGGTTGGGATAGCTATGATTGGGATAGCTATGGTTGGGATAGCTATGGTTGGGATAGCTATGGTTGGGATAGCTATGATTAAGATGGCTATGGTTGGGATAGCTATGGTTGGGATAGCTATGATTAAGATGGCTATGGTTGGGATAGCTATGGTTGGGATAGCTATGATTAAGATGGCTATGGTTGGGATAGCTATGTTTGGGATAGCTATGATTAAGATGGCTATGGTTGGGATAGCTGTGGTTGGGATAGCTATGGTTGGGATAGCTGTGGTTGGGATAGCTATGGTTGGGATAGCTATGGTTGGGATAGCTATGGTTGGGATAGCTGTGGTTGGGATAGCTGTGGTTGGGATAGCTGTGGTTGGGATAGCTATTGTTGGGATAGCTGTGGTTGGGATAGCTATGGGTAAGATGGCTATGGTTGGGATAGCTATGGTTGGGATAGCTATGATTAAGATGGCTATGGTTGGGATAGCTATGGTTGGGATAGCTATGGTTGGGATAGCTATGATTAAGATGGCTATGATTAAGATGGCTATAGTTGGGATAGCTATGGTTGGGATAGCTATGGTTGGAATAGCTATGATTAAGATGGCTATGGTTGGGATAGCTATGATTAAGATGGCTATGGTTGGGATAGCTATGGTTGGGATAGCTATGATTAAGATGGCTATGGTTGGGATAGCTATGGTTGGGATAGCTACGATTAAGATGGCTATGGTTGGGATAGCTATGGTTGGGATAGCTGTGGTTGGGATAGCTATGGTTGGGATAGCTATGGTTGGGATAGCTATGGTTGGGATAGCTGTGGTTGGGATAGCTATGGTTGGGATAGCTGTGGTTGGGATAGCTGTGGTTGGGATAGCTGTGGTTGGGATAGCTATGGTTGGGATAGCTGTGGTTGGGATAGCTATGGGTAAGATGGCTATGGTTGGGATAGCTATGATTAAGATGGCTATGGTTGGGATAGCTATGGTTGGGATAGCTATGGTTGGGATAGCTATGGTTGGGATAGCTGTGGTTGGGATAGCTATGGTTGGGATAGCTATGGGGGGTGAAACAAAGATTCTTACGCCAAGTCGAAGTCCGGGGTCAGCTTGCATCTGACAGGGTTATAAAACATGTTAATTAAACGGTTATCCACCAACATTGTTTAGTACTTTTTGTATTTTTGATATCTGTCCCCTAACGTCCTAAAATACAAGTTGGATTTCAAGTTTCACGGCTTTCTCTCAAATTGCTGCGCATCTGTGGTAGCAGGAAGGAGATGAGGTGCAGAGTCAGACAGACAGACAGACAGACAGACAGACAGACAGACAGACAGACAGTGTCAGTCAGTCAGTCAGACAGACAGACAGACAGACAGACAGACAGACAGACAGACAAACAGGCAGAGAGACAGACAGATAGACAGACAGACAGACAGACAGACAGACAGACAGACAGTCAGTCAGTCAGACATACAGACATACAGACATAGAGACATACAGATAGTCAGACAGACAGACAGTCAGACAGACATACAGTCAATCAGACAGACAGACAGTCAGACAGACAGACAGACAGACAGTCAGATAGACAGAGTCAGACAGACAGACAGACAGACAGACAGACAGACAGTCAGACAGACAGACAGTCAGACAGACAGACAGACAGACAGACAGACAGTCAGACAGTCAGTCAGTCAGACAGACAGACAGACAGTCAGACATACAGACAGTCAATCAGACAGACATACAGTCAGACAGACAGACAGACAGACAGATAGTCAGTCAGTCAGACAGACAGACAGACAGACAGTCAGTCAGACAGACAGACAGACAGTCAGACAGTCAGACAGACATACAAACAGTCAGACAGACAGACAGACAGACAGTCAGTCAGACAGACAGACATACAGTCAGTCAGACATACAGTCAGTTATACAGTCAGACATACAGTCAGACAGTCAGTCAGACATACAGTCAGACAGTCAGTCAGACATACAGACAGTCAGTCAGTCAGTCAGTCAGTCAGTCAGTCAGACATACAGTCAGACAGTCAGACAGTCAGACATACAGACAGACAGTCAGACAGACAGATAGTCAGTCAGTCAGACAGACAGACAGTCAGTCAGTCAGACAGACATACAGTCAGACAGACAGACAGTCAGTCAGTCAGACAGACAGTCAGACAGACATACAAACAGTCAGAGAGACAGACAGACAGACAGACAGTCAGTCAGACAGACAGACATACAGTCAGTCAGACATACAGTCAGTTATACAGTCAGACAGACAGACAGTCAGACATACAGTCAGACAGTCAGTTAGACAAACATACTGTCAGTCAGACATACAGACAGACAGTCAGTCAGTCAGTCAGACAGACAGTCAGTTATACAGTCAGACAGACAGTCAGACATACAGTCAGACATACAGTCAGACAGTTAGACAGACAGACAGTCAGTCAGTCAGACATACAGACAGTCAGACATCCAGACTATCTACTATCTAGTCCGTGCCAGCCTAGGACCTACAGGTTGTACTGCATCATTTCACTACTTGATCGTGTCAGCTCCACTCTCCTAGTCATTCTCTATGGTCACACTCAGCCCATTCTCAAATCACTAGTGCAAAGAGCAGGACATAGGCAGGTAGCCTGCAGGTACGTCTTTGTGTGCTTTACCGGATGATTAGGCCCTTTAACATTCCATGTTATGGATGACAACAGAGGAGCACACACAGGCCTGGATGCCAGGCTGAAGGGCCTGGGTTTATAGAGCCAGACAGCCTGTCTATGTGTGTGTGTGTGTGAGCAAGAGAAAGAAATAAAGAGAAAGAAAGAGCTAGAGAGGGACGAGAGCGTTCTAACCTTACGTACACCTACCTACACCTACATACTCCTACATAATACTACATACTCATACATAATCCTACATACTACCGCCTACTCCTACATACTCCTACATACTACCGCCTACTCCTACATACTCCTACATACTACCGCCTACTCCTACATACTCCTACATACTCCTACATACTACCGCCTACTCCTACATACAACCGCCTACTCCTACATACTCCTACATACTCCTACATACTACCGCCTACTCCTAAATACTCCTACATACTACCGCCTACTCCTACATACTACCGCCTACTCCTACATACTCCTACATACTACCGCCTACTCCTACATACTCCTACATACTACCGCCTACTCCTACATACTCCTACATACTACCGCCTACTCCTACATACTCCTACATACCACTACATACTCCTACATACTACCGCCTACTCCTACAAACTCCTACATACCACTACATACTCCTACATACTACCGCCTACTCCTGCATACTCCTACATACACCTACATACTCCTACATACTCCTACATACTCCTACCTACACCTACATAATACTACATACTCCTACATACTCAAACATACCACCGCCTACTCCTACATACTCCTACATACTACCGCCTACTCCTACATACTCCTACATACTACCGCCTACTCCTACATACTCCTACATACTCCTACATACTACCGCCTACTCCTACATACTCCTACATACTACCGCCTACTCCTACATACTCCTACATACTACCGCCTACTCCTACATACTCCTACTACTACCTACTCCTACATACTCCTACATACTACCGCCTACTCCTACATACTCCTACATACTCCTACATACTCCTACATGCTCCTACATGCTCCTACATACTCCTACATACTCCTACATACTCCTACATACTACCACCTACTCCTACATACTCCTACATACTACCACATACTCCTACATACTACCGCCTACTCCTACATACTCCTACATACTACCACCTACTCCTACATACTCCTACATACTACCGCCTACTCCTACATACTCCTACATACTACCGCCTACTCCTACATACTACTACATACTCCGAACCTTTAAGACTCAACTCTGAGACGCGTATCCTGCACTCTGCCAAATATCCTCAATATCCTACCAGTCTAATTTCTGGGAGAGATACTCCACAGAGATAGAAATACTCAAAGCATTGTAAACCCTTGGGGACCAGATGTGTACCATACGTTGTTACCGCTCAAGAGTTAGTGACAGTCAGACAGGGCCTGTTAGAAAAACACGTCATAGTGGCAGATGGACAGTCAATCACTGACTAAATACACACATGGTCAAACCAATATATACACTACGAACACGTGAATCATTTGCATTGTGATACAGAAGAAAATGTGCATGTTTATTAAAGGGAAGGTGGGGGGTGGGGGGGTGGGGGGTATTCAAACGAAGTAAATGTGTGTGTGTGTGTGTGGGGGGGGTGGGGTTCACGCCAGATCTCTTAGTAGTAATGGCGGGGGGGTTCAAGCCAGATCTCTTAGTAGTAATGGCGTGGGGGGGGTTGGGGGTTCACGCCAGATCTCTTAGTAGTAATGGCGTGGGGGGGGGGGGTTCACGCCAGATCTCTTAGTAGTAATGGCGTGGGGGGGGGGGGGGGGGTTCACGCCAGATCTCTTAGTAGTAATGGCGTGGGGGGGGGGGGGTTCACGCCAGATCTCTTAGTAGTAATGGCGTGGGGGGGGGGTTCACGCCAGATCTCTTAGTAGTAATGGCGTGGGGGGGAGGGGGTGAGGGTTCACGCCAGATCTCTTAGTAGTAATGGCGTGGGGGGGGGGGGTGTTCACGCCAGATCTCTTAGTAGTAATGGCGTGGGCTTTAAAGACTAAGGGTTGTTTAACTTTTATCCATTCATATATCAAACCTCTACAAGGAATTACCTGATCAATTAACAGGTGTAGCCCCCCCAGTTGTGAATGTGACCTGTGGGACAGCAAGCTCATTTAAATATTTCACTATAGAAGGAAACTAGTTGTCTATTGACATATGATTACTGTGAACAATGTGCACGAAACCGTTTCCACAAACTGTCAAATATGTGTAAACCGTATCTACTGAGTAATCTACTGTAGCTAGCTGATTCTACTACAGTAATCTACTGTAGCTAGCTGAGTCTACTACAGTAATCTACTGTAACTAGCTGTGTCTACCACAGTAATCTACTGTAGCCAGCTGATTCTACTACAGTAATCTACTGTAGCCAGCTGATTCTACTACAGTAATCTACTGTAGCTAGCTGATTCTACTACAGTAATCTACTGTAGCCAGCTGATTCTACTACAGTAATCTACTGTAGCCAGCTGATTCTACTACAGTAATCTACTGTAGCCAGCTGATTCTACTACAGTAATCTACTGTAGCTAGCTGATTCTACCACAGTAATCTACTGTAGTTAGCTGATTCTACCACAGTAATCTACTGTAGCTATCTGTGTCTACTATCTAGGGAGTAATCTACTGTAGCTAGCTGATTCTACCACAGTAATCTACTGTAGCCAGCTGATTCTACCACAGTAATCTACTGTAGCTAGCTGATTCTACCACAGTAATCTACTGTAGCTAGCTGATTCTACCACAGTAATGTACTGTAGCTAGCTGATTCTACCACAGTAATCTACTGTAGCCAGCTGATTCTACCACAGTAATCTACTGTAGCTAGCTGATTCTACCACAGTAATCTACTGTAGCTAGCTGATTCTACCACAGTAATGTACTGTAGCTAGCTGATTCTACCACAGTAATCTACTGTAGCCAGCTGATTCTACCACAGTAATCTACTGTAGCTAGCTGATTCTACCACAGTAATGTACTGTAGCTAGCTGATTCTACCACAGTAATGTACTGTAGCTAGCTGATTCTACCACAGTAATGTACTGTAGCTAGCTGATTCTACCACAGTAATATACTGTAGCTAGCTGATTCTACCACACTAATCTACTGTAGCTAGCTGATTCTACCACAGTAATCTACTGTAGCTAGCTGATTCTACTGTCTAGGGAATAATCTACTGTAACTATCTGTCTCTACTACAGTAATCTACTGTGGGGGGGGGGGGGGGTATTCAAACAAAGTAAATGTGTGTGTGTGTGGGGGGGGGTCACGCCAGATCTCTTAGTAGTAATGGCGTGGGGGGGGGGGGGTTCACGCCAGATCTCTTAGTAGTAATGGCGTGGGGGGGGGGGGGGGGGTTCACGCTAGATCTCTTAGTAGTAATGGCGTGGGGTTTAAAGACTAAGGGTTGTTTAACTTTTATCCATTCATATATCAAACCTCTACAAGGAATTACCTGATCTAAGAGGACTGGCCACCCCTCATAGCCTGGTTCCTTTCTAGGTTTCTTCCTAGGTTTTGGCCTTTCTAGGGAGTTTTTCCTAGCCACCGTGCTTCTACACCTGCATTGCTTGCTGTTTGGTGTTTTAGGCTGGGTTTCTGTACAGCACTTCGAGATATTAGCTGATGTACGAAGGGCTATATAAAATAAACTTGATTGATTGATTCTACCACAGTAATCTACTGTAGCTATCTGTGTCTACTATCTAGGGAGTAATCTACTGTAGCTAGCTGATTCTACCACAGTAATCTACTGTAGCTAGCTGATTCTACCACAGTAATCTACTGTAGCTAGCTGTGTCTACCACAGTAATCTACTGTAGCCAGCTGATTCTACCAAAGTAATCTACTGTAGCTAGCTGATTCTACTACAGTAATCTACTGTAGCCAGCTGATTCTACCACAGTAATCTACTGTAGCCAGCTGATTCTACCACAGTAATCTACTGTAGCCAGCTGATTCTACCACAGTAATCTACTGTAGCTAGATGATTCTACCGCAGTAATCTACTGTAGCTAGCTGATTCTACCACAGTAATCTACTGTAGCTAGCTGATTCTACCACAGTAATCTACTGTAGCTAGCTGTGTCTACCACAGTAATCTACTGTAGCTAGCTGATTCTACTACAGTAATCTACTGTAGCTAGATGATTCCACCACAGTAATCTACTGTAGCTAGATGATTCTGCCACAGTAATGTACTGTAGCTAGCTGATTCTACCACAGTAATCTACTGTAGCTAGCTGTGTCTACCACAGTAATCTACTGTAGCTATCTGTCTCTACTACAGTAATCTACTGTAGCTAGCTGATTCTACCACAGTAATCTACTGTAGCTAGCTGATTCTACCACAATAATCTACTGTAGCCAGCTGATTCTACCACAGTAATGTACTGTAGCTAGCTGATTCTACCACAGTAATCTACTGTAGCTAGCTGATTCTACCACAGTGATCTACTGTAGCTATCTGTCTCTACTACAGTAATGTACTGTAGCTATCTGCGTCTAGTCTGGGCTGCTCCAGGCAGGTGACGAGGCAGAAACAAGCTGACAAAGAGCAGGCCACACAACAGGGACCAGGCGAGGTGGGAACCAGCTAGGAAACACCCAAATCATTTCATTAAATTAAGTAAAACTCAAATAAATAAATAAATACATACTTTACAACTCTGCTGGGACCATGAGGGGAAAAAGTTCACAAGATTAGTTGGACAGAAAGTCGACATTTGAAGAACGATTTAGACGTAAGGAAAAAATAAGGTATATTCTCGGGCGTAGAAGATCACTAAATAACTGTCCCTACTTTATGCACCAGAGATGAGATATTTTGCATGACTGAAACTATCAGTGCTCAAGACAATGCTCAGAACATATCCTCCGTGAATCTTAACGCTTTTCAGAATTAAATAGTATTAATCTACGTACAATAGTGAGACGTGCATCTCTAGTGGGATGTGAGCATGTACCGTGAGTTAATTAAGGGTCCCAATGCAGTCGTTTTTTTTATCTCAATATCAAATCCTTTATGGGTAACAATGAAATATCTTACTGAGATTTTTTTTTTTTTTAAATGGGTTAAAAATTCAACAAGAATGGCTTTTATTAAGCAAAGGGCAACTTCTCTAGTATGAATTTAGCTTTGAATGTGTGGGAGTGGTCTGAGTGGGGGAGGGGAAAACTGACAACTAGCTGTTATTGGAAGAGAGATTTGGAACTCTCTTTGTTATTGGTCTACTAACTAATTTATCACCCGGTGATGTCACCAGCCAGGCCAAAACTCCATCCCACCAAAAACAGGCAGAAATTCCAGGCGGTCTTTCCCAACAGCTCTTACACTAAAAAATACCATTTATCACAATTTCTAAAATTTCACAGTGTTATTCCAACCTGTGGAAATATTTATAAAAACACAGGAAAATCACACTTTTGACTGCATTGGGCCTTTAATACATAGTGAGTAATTGCCGACGAGACCTTGTCAATTAGATGCATGTATTTCCTGTTTACCCTGACAGAGCTTGAATGTGAGTAAAAACATTCATGAGTGTCTGATAGATAATACAGCTATCGTTCTAAAAAATAAACTACCACACGGCAGATTTGTTTGTTTACCTGAGCCAGCTTCATCATCATGTGAGCAAAGACGTGCAGGAAGCCAACCACAGCGTCCCACAACCTGCTGTGGGCCAAAGACTGCTGGTTCCCCGTACATGGACCCTGAGAGGGTGGGGAAGGAGGGAGAGAGAGACAGAAAGAAAGAGAGAGGAGAGAGAGCGAGAAAGAGAGTAGAGAGGGAGGATAGATAGAGAGAGAGAGAGAGAAGAAAGAGAGTAGAGAAAGAGAGAGGAGAAAGATAGTAGAGAGAGAGAGAGAGCGACAGAGAGAGAGAGCGAGAGAGAGAGAGAGACAGAGAGAGAGAGAGACAGAGAGAGAGAGAGAGACAGAGAGAGAGAGAGAGAGATAGAGGGAGAGAAAGAGAGAGAGTAGAGAGAGAGTAAAGAGAGAGTAGAGAGAGAGTAGAGAGAGAGTAGAGAGAGAGAGAGAGAGAGAGAGACAGAGAGAGAGTAGAGAGAGAGAGAGAGTAGAGAGAGAGGAGAAAGAGAGATTATTTCGATTAATTGATGGATGCTAATTAGCATTTTCTATGAAGGAACAGCAACAAAGCAACAACAACAGAAAGCCCATGAGGTTGATGGACACTCCCTGACTACTACTGTAGGAGGTGTAATCCACCAGGACACCCTTACCTGGATATACTCAGTCAGACTGTTGAACACCTGTTTAGCCACTGTCATGGCCTTGGAGAAGTTCCTCTTTCCTGGCTCGTCTATGATGTCCTTCCCAGAGTAGTACCAGTAGAAATCACTGATAGACTCCTACATAGGACCACGGAGAGAAGGGAAGGGGTCAAAGGTGACACAGGAAGAGAGAAAGAGACATAGAGAGACAGACAGAGACATAGAGAGACAGACAGAGACAGACAGACAGACAGACAGACAGACAGAGAGGGAGAGGGAGAGGGAAAGAAAGAGAGTGGGGGAGACAGAGAGAGAGAGAGAGTGGGGGAGACAAAGAGAGAGAGAGAGAGAGAGAGAGAGAGAGAGAGAGAGAGAGAGAGAGAGAGAGAGAGAGAGAGAGAGAGAGAGAGAGAGAGAGAGAGAGAGAGAGAGAGAGAGAGACGGAGACGGAGAGACGGAGAGACGGAGAGACGGAGAGCGAGAGAGACAGAGAGCGAGAGAGACAGAGAGCGAGAGAGACAGAGAGCGAGAGAGACAGAGAGCGAGAGAGACAGAGAGCGAGAGAGACAGAGAGCGAGAGAGACAGAGAGCGAGAGAGACAGAGAGCGAGAGAGACAGAGAGCGAGAGAGACAGAGAGCGAGAGAGACAGAGAGCGAGAGAGACAGAGAGCGAGAGAGAGAGAGAGAGAGAGAGAGAGAGACAGAGAGAGAGAGAGACAGAGAGCGAGAGAGAGAGAGACAGAGAGCGAGAGAGAGAGAGACAGAGAGCGAGAGAGAGAGAGACAGAGAGCGAGAGAGAGAGAGAGAGGGAGAGGGAAAGAGAGAGAGGGGGAGAGGGAAAGAGAGAGAGGGGGGAGAGGGAAGGAGAGAGAGAGGGGGAGAGGGAAAGAGAGAGAGCGAGAGAGACAGAGAGCGAGAGAGACAGAGAGCGAGAGAGACAGAGAGCGAGAGAGACAGAGAGCGAGAGAGACAGAGAGGCGAGAGAGACAGAGAGCGAGAGAGACAGAGAGCGAGAGAGACAGAGAGCGAGAGAGACAGAGAGCGAGGAGAGACAGAGAGCGAGAGGAGAGAGACAGAGAGCGAGAGAGAGAGAGACAGAGAGCGAGAGAGAGAGAGACAGAGAGCGAGAGAGAGAGAGACAGAGAGCGAGAGAGAGAGAGACAGAGAGCGAGAGAGAGAGAGACAGAGAGCGGAGAGAGAGAGAGACAGAGAGCGAGAGAGAGAGAGACAGAGAGCGAGAGAGAGAGAGACAGAGAGCGAGAGAGAGAGAGCGAGAGAGCGAGAGAGAGAGAGACAGAGAGGCGAGAGAGAGAGAGACAGAGAGCGAGAGAGAGAGAGACAGAGAGCGAGAGAGAGAGAGCGAGAGAGCGAGAGAGAGAGAGCGAGAGGGAGAGGGAGAGGGAAAGAGAGAGAGGGGGAGAGGGAAAGAGAGAGAGAGGGGAGAGGGAAAGAGAGAGAGGGGGAGAGGGAAAGAGAGAGAGGGGGAGAGGGAAAGAGAGAGAGGGGGAGAGGGAAAGAGAGAGGAGGGGGAGAGGGAAAGAGAGAGAGGGGGAGAGGGAAAGAGAGAGAGCGAGAGAGACAGAGAGCGAGAGAGACAGAGAGCGAGAGAGACAGAGAGCGAGAGAGACAGAGAGCGAGAGAGACAGAGAGCGAGAGAGACAGAGAGCGAGAGAGACAGAGAGCGAGAGAGACAGAGAGCGAGAGAGACAGAGAGCGAGAGAGACAGAGAGGCGAGAGCTGAGAGAGACAGAGAGCGAAGAGAGAGAGAGACAGAGAGCGAGAGAGACAGAGAGCGAGAGAGACAGAGAGCGAGAGAGACAGAGAGCGAGAGAGGACAGAGAGCGAGAGAGACAGAGAGCGAGAGCGAGAGAGACAGAGAGCGAGAGAGAGAGCGACAGAGAGCGAGCGAGAGAGAGACAGAGAGCGAGAGAGAGAGAGACAGAGAGCGAGAGAGGAGAGACAGAGAGCGAGAGAGAGGAGAGACAGAGGAGCGAGCGAGAGGAGAGACAGAGAGCGAGAGGAGAGACAGAGAGCGAGAGGAGAGAGAGACAGAGAGCGAGAGAGAGAGAGCGAGAGAGCGAGAGAGAGAGAGACAGGAGAGCGAGAGAGAGAGAGACAGAGAGCGAGAGAGAGAGAGACAGAGAGCGAGAGAGAGAGAAGCGAGAGAGCGAGAGAGAGAGAGCGAGAGAGAGAGGGAAAGAGAGAGAGGGGGAGAGGGAAGAGAGAGAGAGGGGGAGAGGGAGAGAGAGAGAGGGGGAGAGGGAAAGAGAGAGAGGGGGAGAGGGAAAGAGAGAGAGGGGGAGAGGGAAAGAGAGAGAGGGGGAGAGGGAAAGAGAGAGAGGGGGAGAGGGAAAGAGAGAGAGCGGAGAGAAGAGAGCGAGAGAGACAGAGAGCGAGAGAGACAGAGAGCGAGAGAGACAGAGAGCGAGAGAGACAGAGAGCGAGAGAGACAGAGAGCGAGAGAGACAGAGAGCGAGAGAGACAGAGAGCGAGAGAGACAGAGAGCGAGAGCGAGAGAGACAGAGAGCGAGAGAGAGAGAGACAGAGAGCGAGAGAGAGAGAGACAGAGAGCGAGAGAGAGAGAGACAGAGAGCGAGAGAGAGAGAGACAGAGAGCGAGAGAGAGAGAGACAGAGAGCGAGAGAGAGAGAGACAGAGAGCGAGAGAGAGAGAGACAGAGAGCGAGAGAGAGAGAGACAGAGAGCGAGAGAGAGAGAGACGAGAGAGCGAGAGAGAGAGAGCAGAGAGAGAGAGGGAAAGAGAGAGAGGGGGAGAGGGAAAGAGAGAGAGGGGGAGAGAGAGAGAGACAGAGAGCGAGAGAGACAGAGAGCGAGAGAGACAGAGAGCGAGAGAGACAGAGAGCGAGAGAGACAGAGAGCGAGAGCGAGAGAGACAGAGAGCGAGAGAGACAGAGAGCGAGAGAGACAGAGAGCGAGAGAGACAGAGAGCGAGAGAGACAGAGAGCGAGAGAGACAGAGAGCGAGAGAGACAGAGAGCGAGAGAGACAGAGAGCGAGAGAGACAGAGAGCGAGAGAGACAGAGAGCGAGAGAGACAGAGAGCGAGAGAGACAGAGAGCGAGAGAGACAGAGAGCGAGAGAGACAGAGAGCGAGAGAGACAGAGAGCGAGAGAGACAGAGAGCGAGAGAGAGAGAGACAGAGAGAGAGAGAGACAGAGAGAGAGAGAGACAGAGAGAGAGAGAGAGAGAGACAGAGAGCGAGAGAGAGAGAGACAGAGAGCGAGAGAGAGAGAGACAGAGAGCGAGAGAGAGAGAGAGAGGGAGAGGGAAAGAGAGAGAGGGGGAGAGGGAAAGAGAGAGAGGGGGAGAGGGAAAGAGAGAGAGGGGGAGAGGGAAAGAGAGAGAGCGAGAGAGACAGAGAGCGAGAGAGACAGAGAGCGAGAGAGACAGAGAGCGAGAGAGACAGAGAGCGAGAGAGACAGAGAGCGAGAGAGACAGAGAGCGAGAGAGACAGAGAGCGAGAGAGACAGAGAGCGAGAGAGACAGAGAGCGAGAGAGACAGAGAG
>NC_074697.1:15792537-15820037 GCF_029448725.1 Salvelinus fontinalis | reverse complement strand
ACAGACAACACAAGGAACACAGAAATACAGAGAACAAATCGGAGAGAATATCTCTCTATATCAAACACAAAGTCACACAAGTCATGCAACTACAGATCTACTGAACTCTACAAACTCCAGTGAGTGTGTGTGTTGTTGTGTGGTGGAAAAACAAGGGAACCAAATCACATGTACTGGAGACAGAAGTGGAGTGGTTTGCGAAACTATTCACCCCCTTGGCATTTTTACTATTTTGATGCCTTACAGTCTGTAATTAAAATGAGTTTTTGGGGGGTTTGTATCATTTGATTTACACAACATTCCTACCACTTTGAAGATGCAAAATATTTTTTATTGTGAAAAAAACAACAAAAAACAGATCCATAACTATTCACCCCCCCAAAGTCAATACTTTGTAGAGCCACCTTTTGCAGAAATTACAGCTGCAAGTCTCTTGGGTTATGTCTCTATGAGCTTGGCACATCTTGCCACTGGGATTTCTGCCCATTCTTCAAGGCAAAACTGCTCCAGCTCCTTCAAGGTGGATGGTTTCTGCTGATGTACAGCAATCTTTAAGTCATACCACAGATTCTCAATGGGATTAAGGTCTGGGCTTTGACTAGGCCATACCAAGACATTTAAATGTTTCCCCTTAAACCACTCGAGTGTTGCTTTAGTGGGTAGCCTAGTGTTTAGAGCGTTGGACTAGTAACCGAAAGGTTGCAAGATCGAATCCCCGAGCTGACAAGGTAAAAATCTGTCGTTCTGCCCCTGAACAAGGCAGTTAACCCACTGTTCCTAGGCCGTCATTGAAAATAAGAATTTGTTCTTAACTGACTTGCCTAGTTAAATATAGGTAAAATAAATAAAAATTACAGTCATTGTCCTGCTGGAAGGTGAACCTCTGTTCCAGTCTAAAACCTCTGAAAGACTGAAACAGGTTTCCCTCAAGAATTTCCCTGTAATTTAGCGACGTCCATAATTTCTTCAATTCTGACCAGTTTCCCAGTCCCTGCCGATGAAAAACTTCCCCACAGCATGATGCTGCCACCACCATGCTTCACTGTGGGGATGGTATTCTCGGGGTGATGAGAGGTGTTGGGTTTGTGCCATAGCGTTTTCCTTGATGGCCAAAAAGGTCAATTTTTTTCCATATGTTTGGGGGGTCTCCCACATGCCTTTTGGCAAGCACCAAACGTGTTTGCTTATTTTTTTCTTTAAGCAATGTCTTTTTCTGGCCACTCTTCCGTAATGTCCAGCTCAGTGGAGTGTATTGCTTAAAGTGGTACTATGGACAGATACTCCAATCTCCGCTGTGGAGCTTTGCAGCTCCTTCAAGGTTATCTTTGGTCGCTTGTTGCCTCTCTGATTAATGCCCTCCTTGCCCTGTCTGTGAGTTTTGGTGGGCAGCCCTCTCTTGGTAGGTTTGTTGTGGTGCCATATTCTTTCCATTTTTTTATAATGGATTTAATGGTACTCCGTGGGATGTTCAAAGTTTGTGATATTTTTTATAACCCAACCCTGATCTGTACTTCTCCACAACTTTGTCCCTGACCTGTTTGGAGAGCTCCTTGGTCTTCATGGTGCCGCTTGCTTGGTGGTTACCCCTAGCTTAGTGGTGTTGCAGACTCTGTGGCCTTTCAGAACAGGTGTATACATACTGAGATCCTGTGACAGATTATGTGACACTTAGATAGCCTCAAAAAAACCTGGTTAAAATTATAATTTAGAAGTCAGACGAACACACCTAGAAGTTTTGGAATTATAACACATAGCAAGTCTGAAACCAGACAAGTGATTGGCACCATTTTTCTCTTAAAGGAATACCGTGGATTTTGGCAACGAGGCCCTGTATCTACTTCCCCAGTCAGATGAACTTGTGGATAACTGTCACGCCCTGACTTTAGAGATCCTTTTAATTCTCTATTTGGTTAGGTCAGGGTGTGACTAGGGTGGGACATCTATGTTTTCTATTTCTTCGTTGGCCGGGTATGGTTCCCAATCAGAGGCAGCTGTCTATCGTTGTCTCTGATTGGGGATCATACTTAGGCAGCCTTTTTTCCACCTTAGTTTGTGGGATCTTGTTTTTGTGTAGTGCCTGTGAGCACTGCATTTGCTTCACGTATCATTTATCCTTTATTGTTTTTTGTAAGTTTCATTATTAAAGATGTGGAACTCTAAGCACGCTGCACCTTGGACCATTTATTCAACAAACGATCGTGACAATAAAATGTTTATGTCTCTGTGTCCGGTATGAAGGAAGTTAGAGTTAGAGGTACTTACGCCAGCCAATGCTAACTAGCGTTAGCGCAATAATCGGAAGTACTTTTGTTATTTAACCTTTATTTAACTAGGCAAGTCAGTTAAGAACATATTGTTATGACGACCTACCGTTATGACAAACCCTTCCCTAAGACGGACGACGCTGGCCCATTGTACGCCGCCCGATGGGACTCCCAATCACGGCCGGTTGTGATGCACCCTGGGATCAAACCAGGATCTGTAGTGACGCCTCTAGCACTGAGATGCATTGCCTTGGACAGATGCGCCACCCGTGAATATGTGCTAGCATGTTACCTCTAACTTCCTTCATACTGGACACAGAGACATAAAAATGGTATCAACGAGTTCATCTGACTCTGGGGGAAGAACATTGTCACGGCTCCTCCTCTGCAGTGCAGGGGGTGGTTCCTCCTGCAGGCAGAGGAGGGTCGTTAGTGATTGGAGCCACCTGGGCTCAGGGTATAAAACTGCTTACTAATCACCTCTCTCTCTCTCTCTCTCTGCTCCTCCAGGTATGCTCATGATTTGTTTGTTCCTTTTTAGTTTTGCATAGTTTTCACTCAGTCATGTTCACACACACATGTTCATGCATCCATGCACTTTACATACACCTTACATTATGATACATCCACACCTCATTCCTGTTTCTTAGTTTAAGTTAATAGTTTGTTTATAATAAAGAACACTTTTAATTGGCCTATACCTGTTGTTCGTGTCCCCTCATTGTTGTCACAGGCTATGAGCCGGCTTGTGACAACATAAAAGGGCTTCATTTCCAAAATCTCAAAGTATCCCTTTTAAGCTCATTCAATGAATGTTAAAGTAGCATCTTGTGATATTTTCTATCACAGAAAAGCTGTCTTTAATTACACAATAGGGGAAAGTGAAAATAAGTGAAAAAAAAGCACAAGAATGTGAAAAAGTTCAGATGTGATGAATGTCAACCTTGTGTCCAGAGAACACCTTTTGGTAATGTCTTGGTAGGGACAGGGAGAAAGATGACAAGGTGGGGAACTTGGGGCAACGGAAGAATCTCAGTATTTGAGGGGGATGTTTAAATTATGTAAAGAGGCAAATGTCTTAGGAAACAGGGATTTGTCGACTCCCTACTGAGGTTGCAGTTCATTTCAGGTTTGATGAGACACATCAGTACAGTAAGAGACTCATGGCTAGAAAGGATAGGGATTATGTCAAATTGACATTCAATGTAGATTTTTTTTTGTTGCACTTTAGCTAACCCTAACCGTAACCATTTTCCTAACCTTAACCTAATTCTCGTAACCTTCTAGGTTCACTTTCCTAACCTGCTACGTAAGTTGTCCTAACCTGCTACGTAATATGTCCTAACCTGCTACGTAAGATGTCCTAACCTGCTACGTAAGTTGTCCTAACCTGCTACATAAGTTGCCCTAACCTGCTACGTAAGTTGTCCTAACCTGCTACATAAGTTGTCCTAACCTGCTACGTAAGTTGTCCTAACCTGCTACGTAAGATGTCCTAACCTGCTACGTAAGTTGTCCTAACCTGCTACGTAAGATGTCCTAACCTGCTACGTAAGATGTCCTAACCTGCTACGTAAGTTGTTGCTACGTAAGTTGTCCTAACCTGCTACGTAAGTTGTCCTAACCTGCTACATAAGATGTCCTAACCTGCTACGTAAGATGTCCAACCTGCAACGTAAGTTGTCCTAACCTGCTACGTAAGATGTCCTAACCTGCTACGTAAGATGTCCAACCTGCTACGTAAGTTGTCCTAACCTGCTACGTAAGATGTCCAACCTGCTACGTTAGTTGTCCTAACCTGCTACGTAAGATGTCCAACCTGCTACGTAAGTTGTCCTAACCTGCTACGTAAGTTGTCCAACCTGCTACGTAAGTTGTCCTAACCTGCTACGTAAGATGTCCAACCTGCTACGTAAGTTGTCTTAACCTGCTACGTAAGTTGTCCTAACCTGCTACGTAAGTTGTCCTAACCTGCTACGTAAGTTGTCCTAACCTGCTACGTAAGTTGTCCTAACCTGCTACGTAAGTTGTCCTAATCTGCTACGTAAGATGTCCTAACCTGCTACGTAAGTTGTCCTAACCTGCTACGTAAGATGTCCTAACCTGCTACGTAAGATGTCCAACCTGCTACGTAAGTTGTCCTAACCTGCTACGTAAGTTGTCCTAACCTGCTACGTAAGTTGTCCTAACCTGCTACGTAAGATGTCCAACCTGCTACGTAAGTTGTCCTAACCTGCTACGTAAGTTGTCTTAACCTGCTACGTAAGTTGTCCTAACCTGCTACGTAAGTTGTCTTAACCTGCTACGTAAGTTGTCCTAACCTGCTACGTAAGTTGTCCTAACCTGCTACGTAAGTTGTCCTAACCTGCTACGTAAGTTGTCCTAACCTGCTACGTAAGTTGTCTTAACCTGCTACGTAAGTTGTCCTAACCTGCTACGTAAGTTGTCCTAACCTGCTACGTAAGTTGTCCTAACCTGCTACGTAAGATGTCCAACCTGCTACGTAAGTTGTCCTAACCTGCTACGTAAGTTGCCCTAACCTGCTACATAAGTTGTCCTAACCTACTACGTAAGTTGTCCTAACCTGCTACGTAAGTTGTCCTAACCTGCTACGTAAGTTGTCCTAACCTGCTACGTAAGTTGTTGCTACGTAAGTTGTCCTAACCTGCTACGTAATATGTCCTAACCTGCTACGTAAGTTGTCCTAACCTGCTACGTAAGATGTCCTAACCTACTACGTAAGTTGTTGCTACGTAAGTTGTCCTAACCTGCTACGTAAGATGTCCTAACCTGCTACGTAAGTTGTCCTAGCCTGCTACGTAAGATGTCCTAACCTGCTACGTAAGATGTCCTAACCTGCTACGTAAGATGTCCTAACCTGCTACGAAAAGTCAAATCTGACAAAAGCTGTATCCTTTCTAGTCAAAACCCCATGTAACAGTTCTCTGTGATCTCCTCTAGAGAACTTGTCAGGACAAGAAGAAAATGGAAGAAATACTCTCCTTCCTTCTTTTTGCTCAGCCACTGTTCCACGAGTCTTAGAGTTACAGTAGATCTGTAGTACTAGGAAATGCACTCAAGGACCCCCCAAAAAAACTGTCAAAACTTTTCAATCCCTGCTAGTGGACGGATCATGGCCGTTACCGGGGAAACTTAGAGGAAGTGACGCTAGTGAATTTAATTATAATCTTTTGGCAGTTATCCCAGCCTAAAATAACCAGTGATCGGAAAGTTTCGTTTTTTTTTCAGTGACTCCTTGAGTGCGAAATGAAATGTGTATTAACTACACACACCACAGAAAAAGAAAGACCTAGTGAGCTGAATAATAGAAAGAAAGGACAGAAGGAGAGAGAGAGAGGGGGAAAGAAGGAAAGAGACAGAGACACGTCTTATTTACCACGTTCTAGCTTCATATCTGAGAACCGTGAAAAGGTGGGATGGGGGAAAGGAGGGGTATGTAAAGGGTAAAGGGCGGGGTAGAGTGGTGGTGAGGAGAAAGACAAAGAGAGAGCCAAGGTGAGTCCAGTAGCTACAACAATTAAAGCCGTTGTCAGGGATGCATGTACAGTTTCTATACACACCGTCTTGAAGCACAGTGATTCATACAACAGCACCTTTATGAATCTCATACGGTTTCTATCTACTTTAGGACAGCCAACGAATACAGTAAATAAATACACGCTAACACAAACTGCAACCACAGTAAACACCTGTATGCAGTAAAAAGTACAGTGATTCACAGCGAGTAACTACCCTGTAACTAGCCATGTAGCAGATCAGTTTCTACAGTAACTAGACATGTAGCAGATCAGTTTCTACAGTAACTGCCCTGTAACTAGCCATGTAGCAGATCAGTTTGTACAGTAACTAGCCATGTAGCAGATCAGTTTGTACAGTAGCTACCCTGTAACTAGCCATGTAGCAGGTCAGTTTGTACAGTAACTAGCCATGTAGCAGATCAGTTTGTACAGTAGCTACCCTGTAACTAGCCATGTAGCAGATCAGTTTGTACAGTAACTAGCCATGTAGCAGATCAGTTTGTACAGTAGCTACCCTGTAACTAGCCATGTAGCAGATCAGTTTGTACAGTAGCTACCCTGTAACTAGCCATGTAGCAGATCAGTTTGTACAGTAACTAGCCATGTAGCAGATCAGTTTGTACAGTAACTAGCCATGTAGCAGATCAGTTTGTACAGTAGCTACCCTGTAACTAGCCATGTAGCAGATCAGTTTGTACAGTAACTAGCCATGTAGCAGATCAGTTTGTACAGTAGCTACCCTGTAACTAGCCATGTAGCAGGTCAGTTTCTACAGTAACTACCCTGTAACTAGCCATGTAGCAGGTCAGTTTGTGCTGTATATACCCTGTAACTAGCCATGTAGCAGATCAGTTTCTACAGTAACTAGCCATGTAGCAGATCAGTTTCTACAGTAGCTAGCCATGTAGCAGATCAGTTTCTACAGTAACTAGCCATGTAGCAGGTCAGTTTCTACAGTAACTAGCCATGTAGCAGATCAGTTTGTGTTTTATCTACCCTGTAACTAGCCATGTTGCAGATCAGTTTCTACAGTAACTAGCCATGTAGCAGATCAGTTTGTATAGTAACTAGCCATGTAGCAGATCAGTTTCTACAGTAACTAGCCATGTAGCAGATCAGTTTGTATAGTAACTAGCCATGTAGCAGATCAGTTTGTATAGTAACTAGCCATGTAGAAGATCAGTTTGTAAAGTAACTAGCCATGTAGCAGATCAGTTTGTGTTGTAACTAGCCATGTAGCAGATCAGTTTGTGTTGTAACTAGCCATGTAGCAGATCCGTTTCTACAGTAACTAGCCATGTAGCAGATCAGTTTCTACAGTAACTACCCTGTAACTAGCCATGTAGCGGATCAGTTTGTACAGTAACTACCCTGTAACTAGCCATGTAGCAGATCAGTTTCTACAGTAACTAGCCATGTAGAAGATCAGTTTCTACAGTAACTACCCTGTAACTAGCCATGTAGCGGATCAGTTTGTACAGTAACTAGCCATGTGGCAGATCAGTTTGTACAGTAGCTACCCTGTAACTAGCCATGTAGCAGGTCAGTTTGTACAGTAACTAGCCATGTAGCAGATCAGTTTGTACAGTAGCTACCCTGTAACTAGCCATGTAGCAGATCAGTTTGTACAGTAACCAGCCATGTAGCATATCAGTTTGTACAGTAGCTACCCTGTAACTAGCCATGTAGCAGATCAGTTTGTACAGTAGCTACCCTGTAACTAGCCATGTAGCAGATCAGTTTGTACAGTAACTAGCCATGTAGCAGATCAGTTTGTACAGTAGCTACCCTGTAACTAGCCATGTAGCGGATCAGTTTGTACAGTAACTAGCCATGTAGCAGATCAGTTTGTACAGTAGCTACCCTGTAACTAGCCATGTAGCAGATCAGTTTGTACAGTAACTAGCCATGTAGCAGATCAGTTTGTACAGTAGCTACCCTGTAACTAGCCATGTAGCAGGTCAGTTTCTACAGTAACTACCATGTAACTAGCCATGTAGCAGGTCAGTTTGTGCTGTATCTACCCTGTAACTAGTCATGTAGCAGATCAGTTTCTACAGTAACTAGCCATGTAGCAGATCAGTTTCTACAGTAGCTAGCCATGTAGCAGATCAGTTTCTACAGTAACTAGCCATGTAGCAGGTCAGTTTGTACAGTAACTAGCCATGTAGCAGATCAGTTTGTGTTTTATCTACCCTGTAACTAACCATGTAGCAGATCAGTTTCTACAGTAACTAGCCATGTAGCAGATCAGTTTGTATAGTAACTAGCCATGTAGCAGATCAGTTTCTACAGTAACTAGCCATGTAGCAGATCAGTTTGTATAGTAACTAGCCATGTAGCAGATCAGTTTGTATAGTAACTAGCCATGTAGCAGATCAGTTTGTATAGTAACTAGCCATGTAGCAGATCAGTTTGTGTTGTAACTGGCCATGTAGCAGATCAGTTTGTGTTGTAACTAGCCATGTAGCAGATCAGTTTCTACAGTAACTAGCCATGTAGCAGATCAGTTTCTACAGTAACTAGCCATGTAGCATATTAGTTTCTACAGTAACTAGCCATGTAGCAGATCAGTTTCTACAGTAACTAGCCATGTAGCAGATCAGTTTGTGTTGTAACTAGCCATGTAGCAGATCAGTTTGTGTTGTAACTAGCCATGTAGTAGATCAGTTTCTACAGTAACTAGCCATGTAGCAGATCAGTTTCTACAGTAACTAGCCATGTAGCAGATCAGTTTCTACAGTAACTAGCCATGTAGCAGATCAGTTTGTGTTGTAGCTACCCGGTAACTAGCCATGTAGCGGATCAGTTTGTGTTGTAGCTACCCTGTAACTAGCCATGTAGCAGATCAGTTTCTACAGTAACTAGCCATGTAGCAGATCAGTTTGTACAGTAACTAGCCATGTAGCAGATCAGTTTGTACAGTAACTACCCTGTAACTAGCCATGTAGCGGATCAGTTTGTGCAGTAGCTACCCTGTAACTAGCCATGTAGCAGATCAGTTTGTACAGTAACTACCCGGTAACTAGCCATGTAGCAGATCAGTTTCTACAGTAACTAGCCATGTAGCAGATCAGTTTCTACAGTAACTAGCCATGTAGCAGATCAGTTTCTACAGTAACTAGCCATGTAGCAGATCAGTTTGTATAGTAACTAGCCATGTACCAGATCAGTTTTTACAGTAACTAGCCTGTAACTAGCCATGTAGCAGATCAGTTTGTACAGTAACTAGCCATGTAGCAGATCAGTTTGTACAGTGGCTACCCTGTAACTAGCCATGTAGCAGATCAGTTTTTACAGTAACTAGCCTGTAACTAGCCATGTAGAAGATCAGTTTCTATAGTAACTAGCCATGTAGCAGATCCGTTTGTGTTGTAACTAGCCATGTAGCAGATCAGTTTGTGTTGTAACTAGCCTGTAGCTAGCCATGTAGCAGATCAGTTTGTGTTGTAACTACCCTGTAACTAGCCATGTAGCAGATCCGTTTGTACAGTAACTAGGCATGTAGCAGATCATTTTGTACAGTAACTACCCTGTAACTAGCCATGTAGCAGATCAGTTTCTACAGTAACTAGCCATGTAGCAGATCAGTTTGTACAGTAGCTACCCTGTAACTAGCCATGTAGCAGATCAGTTTGTACAGTAACTAGCCATGTAGCATATCAGTTTGTACAGTAGCTACCCTGTAACTAGCCATGTAGCAGATCAGTTTGTACAGTAGCTACCCTGTAACTAGCCATGTAGCAGATCAGTTTGTACAGTAACTAGCCATGTAGCAGATCAGTTTGTACAGTAGCTACCCTGTAACTAGCCATGTAGCGGATCAGTTTGTACAGTAACTAGCCATGTAGCAGATCAGTTTGTACAGTAGCTACCCTGTAACTAGCCATGTAGCAGATCAGTTTGTACAGTAACTAGCCATGTAGCAGATCAGTTTGTACAGTAGCTACCCTGTAACTAGCCATGTAGCAGGTCAGTTTCTACAGTAACTACCCTGTAACTAGCCATGTAGCAGGTCAGTTTGTGCTGTATCTACCCTGTAACTAGTCATGTAGCAGATCAGTTTCTACAGTAACTAGCCATGTAGCAGATCAGTTTCTACAGTAGCTAGCCATGTAGCAGATCAGTTTCTACAGTAACTAGCCATGTAGCAGGTCAGTTTCTACAGTAACTAGCCATGTAGCAGATCAGTTTGTGTTTTATCTACCCTGTAACTAGCCATGTAGCAGATCAGTTTCTACAGTAACTAGCCATGTAGCAGATCAGTTTGTATAGTAACTAGCCATGTAGCAGATCAGTTTCTACAGTAACTAGCCATGTAGCAGATCAGTTTGTATAGTAACTAGCCATGTAGCAGATCAGTTTGTATAGTAACTAGCCATGTAGCAGATCAGTTTGTATAGTAACTAGCCATGTAGCAGATCAGTTTGTGTTGTAACTAGCCATGTAGCAGATCAGTTTGTGTTGTAACTAGCCATGTAGCAGATCAGTTTCTACAGTAACTAGCCATGTAGCAGATCAGTTTCTACAGTAACTAGCCATGTAGCATATTAGTTTCTACAGTAACTAGCCATGTAGCAGATCAGTTTCTACAGTAACTAGCCATGTAGCAGATCAGTTTGTGTTGTAGCTACCCGGTAACTAGCCATGTAGCGGATCAGTTTGTGTTGTAGCTACCCTGTAACTAGCCATGTAGCAGATCAGTTTCTACAGTAACTAGCCATGTAGCAGATCAGTTTGTACAGTAACTAGCCATGTAGCAGATCAGTTTGTACAGTAACTACCCTGTAACTAGCCATGTAGCGGATCAGTTTGTGCAGTAGCTACCCTGTAACTAGCCATGTAGCAGATCAGTTTGTACAGTAACTACCCGGTAACTAGCCATGTAGCAGATCAGTTTCTACAGTAACTAGCCATGTAGCAGATCAGTTTGTACAGTAACTAGCCATGTAGCAGATCAGTTTCTACAGTAACTAGCCATGTAGCAGATCAGTTTGTATAGTAACTAGCCATGTAGCAGATCAGTTTGTACAGTAACTAGCCATGTAGCAGATCAGTTTGTACAGTAGCTACCCTGTAACTAGCCATGTACCAGATCAGTTTTTACAGTAACTAGCCTGTAACTAGCCATGTAGCAGATCAGTTTGTACAGTAACTAGCCATGTAGCAGATCAGTTTGTACAGTGGCTAACCTGTAACTAGCCATGTAGCAGATCAGTTTTTACAGTAACTAGCCTGTAACTAGCCATGTAGAAGATCCGTTTCTATAGTAACTAGCCATGTAGCAGATCCGTTTGTGTTGTAACTAGCCATGTAGCAGATCAGTTTGTGTTGTAACAAGGCATGTAGAAGATCAGTTTCTACAGTAACTAGCCATGTAGCAGATCAGTTTCTACAGTAACTAGCCATGTAGCAGGTCAGTTTCTACAGTAACTAGCCATGTAGCAGATCAGTTTGTGTTGTAACTAGCCTGTAGCTAGCCATGTAGCAGATCAGTTTGTGTTGTAACTACCCTGTAACTAGCCATGTAGCAGATCCGTTTGGACAGTAACTAGGCATGTAGCAGATCATTTTGTACAGTAACTACCCTGTAACTAGCCATGTAGCAGATCAGTTTCTACAGTAACTAGCCATGTAGCAGATCAGTTTGTACACTAACTACCCTGTAACTAGCCATGTAGCAGATCAGTTTGTACAGTAACTAGCCATGTAGCAGATCAGTTTGTACAGTAACTAGCCATGTAGCAGATCAGTTTGTACATTAACTACCCTGTAACTAGCCATGTAGCGGATCAGTTTGTGCAGTAGCTACCCGGTAACTAGCCATGTAGCAGATCAGTTTGTGTTGTAACTAGCCTGTAGAAGATCAGTTTGTGTTGTAACTAGCCTGTAGCTAGCCATGTAGCAGATCAGTTTGTGTTGTAACTACCCTGTAAATAGCCATGTAGCAGATCAGTTTGTGTTGTAACTAGCCTGTAGCAGATCAGTTTGTGTTGTAACTAGCCTGTAGCTAGCCATGTAGCAGATCAGTTTGTGTTGTAACTACCCTGTAACTAGCCATGTAGCAGATCAGTTTGTGTTGTAACTAGCCTGTAGCTAGCCATGTAGCGGATCAGTTTCTACAGTAATTACCCTGTAACTAGCCATGTAGCAGATCAGTTTGTGTTGTAACTAGCCTGTAGCAGATCAGTTTGTGTTGTAACTAGCCTGTAGCTAGCCATGTAGCAGATCAGTTTGTACAGTAACTAGCCTGTAACTAGCCATGTAGCAGATCAGTTTGTACAGTAACTAGCCATGTAGCAGATCAGTTTGTACAGTAGCTACTCTGTAACTAGCCATGTAGCAGATCAGTTTGTACAGTAACTAGCCTGTAACTAGCCATGTAGCAGATCAGTTTGTACAGTAACTACCCTGTAACTAGCCATGTAGCAGATCAGTTTGTACAGTAACTACCCTGTAACTAGCCATGTAGCAGATCAGTTTCTACAGTAACTAGCCTGTAACTAGCCATGTAGCAGATCAGTTTCTACAGTAACTAGCCTTTAACTAGCCATGTAGCAGATCAGTTTGTGTTGTAACTACCCTGTAACTAGCCATGTAGCAGATCAGTTTGTACAGTAACTACCCTGTAACTAGCCATGTAGCAGATCAGTTTCTACAGTAACTAGCCTGTAACTAGCCATGTAGCAGATCAGTTTGTGTTGTAACTACCCTGTAACTAGCCATGTAGCAGATCAGTTTCTACAGTAACTAGCCTGTAACTAGCCATGTAGCAGATCAGTTTGTGTTGTAACTACCCTGTAACTAGCCATATAGCGGATCAGTTTCTACAGTAACTACCCTGTAACTAGCCATGTAGCAGATCAGTTTGTGTTGTAACTAGCCTGTAGCTAGCCATGTAGCAGATCAGTTTGTGTTGTAACTAGCCTGTAACTAGCCATGTAGCAGATCAGTTTCTACAGTAACTAGCCTGTAACTAGCCATGTAGCAGATCAGTTTGTGTTGTAACTAGCCTGTAACTAGCCATGTAGCAGATCAGTTTCTACAGTAACTAGCCTGTAACTAGCCATGTAGCAGATCAGTTTGTGTTGTAACTAGCCTGTAACTAGCCATGTAGCAGATCAGTTTCCACAGTAACTACCCTGTAACTAGCCATGTAGCAGATCAGTTTGTGCTGTAGCTACCCTGTAACTAGCCGTGTAGCAGATCACTTTGTGCTGTAGCTACCCTGTAACTAGCCATGTAGCAGATCAGTTTCCACAGTAACTACCCTGTAACTAGCCGTGTAGCAGATCAGTTTGTGCTGTAGCTACCCTGTAACTAGCCATGTAGCAGATCAGTTTATGTTGTATCTACCCTGTAACTAGCCGTGTAGCAGATCAGTTTGTGCTGTAGCTACCCTGTAACTAGCCATGTAGCAGATCAGTTTGTGCTGTAGCTACCCTGTAACTAGCCATGTAGCAGATCAGTTTGTGCTGTAGCTACCCTGTAACTAGCCGTGTAGCAGATCAGTTTGTGCTGTAGCTACCCTGTAACTAGCCGTGTAGCAGATCACTTTTTGCTGTAGCTACCCTGTAACTAGCCGTGTAGCAGATCAGTTTCTACAGTAACTACCCTGTAACTAGCCGTGTAGCAGATCACTTTGTGCTGTAGCTACCCTGTAACTAGCCATGTAGCAGATCAGTTTGTGCTGTAGCTACCCTGTAACTAGCCGTGTAGCAGATCAGTTTGTGCTGTAGCTACCCTGTAACTAGCCGTGTAGCAGATCAGTTTGTGCTGTAGCTACCCTGTAACTAGCCGTGTAGCAGATCACTTTGTGCTGTAGCTACCCTGTAACTAGCCGTGTAGCAGATCACTTTGTGCTGTAGCTACCCTGTAACTAGCCGTGTAGCAGATCAGTTTGTGCTGTAGCCACCCTGTAACTAGCCGTGTAGCAGATCAGTTTGTGCTGTAGCTACCCTGTAACTAGCCGTGTAGCAGATCAATTTGTGCAGTAACTACCCTGTAACTAGCCATGTAGCAGATCAGTTTCTACAGTAACTAGCCTGTAACTAGCCATGTAGCAGATCAGTTTGTGTTGTAACTACCCTGTAACTAGGCATGTAGCAGATCAGTTTCTACAGTAACTAGCCTGTAACTAGCCATGTAGCAGATCAGTTTGTGTTGTAACTACCCTGTAACTAGCCATATAGCGGATCAGTTTCTACAGTAACTACCCTGTAACTAGCCATGTAGCAGATCAGTTTGTGTTGTAACTAGCCTGTAGCTAGCCATGTAGCAGATCAGTTTGTGTTGTAACTAGCCTGTAACTAGCCATGTAGCAGATCAGTTTCTACAGTAACTAGCCTGTAACTAGCCATGTAGCAGATCAGTTTGTGTTGTAACTAGCCTGTAACTAGCCATGTAGCAGATCAGTTTCTACAGTAATTAGCCTGTAACTAGCCATGTAGCAGATCAGTTTGTGTTGTAACTAGCCTGTAACTAGCCATGTAGCAGATCAGTTTCCACAGTAACTACCCTGTAACTAGCCATGTAGCAGATCAGTTTGTGCTGTAGCTACCCTGTAACTAGCCGTGTAGCAGATCACTTTGTGCTGTAGCTACCCTGTAACTAGCCATGTAGCAGATCAGTTTCCACAGTAACTACCCTGTAACTAGCCGTGTAGCAGATCAGTTTGTGCTGTAGCTACCCTGTAACTAGTCATGTAGCAGATCAGTTTATGTTGTATCTACCCTGTAACTAGCCATGTAGCAGATCAGTTTGTGCTGTAGCTACCCTGTAACTAGCCATGTAGCAGATCAGTTTGTGCTGTAGCTACCCTGTAACTAGCCATGTAGCAGATCAGTTTGTGCTGTAGCTACCCTGTAACTAGCCGTGTAGCAGATCAGTTTGTGCTGTAGCTACCCTGTAACTAGCCGTGTAGCAGATCACTTTGTGCTGTAGCTACCCTGTAATTAGCCGTGTAGCAGATCAGTTTCTACAGTAACTACCCTGTAACTAGCCGTGTAGCAGATCACTTTGTGCTGTAGCTACCCTGTAACTAGCCATGTAGCAGATCAGTTTGTGCTGTAGCTACCCTGTAACTAGCCGTGTAGCAGATCAGTTTGTGCTGTAGCTACCCTGTAACTAGCCGTGTAGCAGATCAGTTTGTGCTGTAGCTACCCTGTAACTAGCCGTGTAGCAGATCACTTTGTGCTGTAGCTACCCTGTAACTAGCCGTGTAGCAGATCACTTTGTGCTGTAGCTACCCTGTAACTAGCCGTGTAGCAGATCAGTTTGTGCTGTAGCCACCCTGTAACTAGCCGTGTAGCAGATCAGTTTGTGTTGTAACTACCCTGTAACTAGCCAAATAGCGGATCAGTTTATACAGTAACTACCCTGTAACTAGCCATGTAGCAGATCAGTTTGTGTTGTAACTAGCCTGTAGCTAGCCATGTAGCAGATCAGTTTGTGTTGTAACTAGCCTGTAACTAGCCATGTAGCAGATCAGTTTCTACAGTAACTAGCCTGTAACTAGCCATGTAGCAGACCAGTTTGTGTTGTAACTAGCCTGTAACTAGCCATGTAGCAGATCAGTTTCTACAGTAACTAGCCTGTAACTAGCCATGTAGCAGATCAGTTTGTGTTGTAACTAGCCTGTAACTAGCCATGTAGCAGATCAGTTTCCACAGTAACTACCCTGTAACTAGCCATGTAGCAGATCAGTTTGTGCTGTAGCTACCCTGTAACTAGCCGTGTAGCAGATCACTTTGTGCTGTAGCTACCCTGTAACTAGCCATGTAGCAGATCAGTTTCCACAGTAACTACCCTGTAACTAGCCATGTAGCAGATCAGTTTGTGCTGTAGCTACCCTGTAACTAGTCATGTAGCAGATCAGTTTATGTTGTATCTACCCTGTAACTAGCCGTGTAGCAGATCAGTTTGTGCTGTAGCTACCATGTAACTAGCCATGTAGCAGATCAGTTTGTGCTGTAGCTACCCTGTAACTAGCCATGTAGCAGATCAGTTTGTGCTGTAGCTACCCTGTAACTAGCCGTGTAGCAGATCAGTTTGTGCTGTAGCTACCCTGTAACTAGCCGTGTAGCAGATCACTTTGTGCTGTAGCTACCCTGTAACTAGCCGTGTAGCAGATCAGTTTCTACAGTAACTACCCTGTAACTAGCCGTGTAGCAGATCACTTTGTGCTGTAGCTACCCTGTAACTAGCCATGTAGCAGATCAGTTTGTGCTGTAGCTACCCTGTAACTAGCCGTGTAGCAGATCAGTTTGTGCTGTAGCTACCCTGTAACTAGCCTTGTAGCAGATCAGTTTGTGCTGTAGCTACCCTGTAACTAGCCGTGTAGCAAATCACTTTGTGCTGTAGCTACCCTGTAACTAGCCGTGTAGCAGATCACTTTGTGCTGTAGCTACCCTGTAACTAGCCGTGTAGCAGATCAGTTTGTGCTGTAGCCACCCTGTAACTAGCCGTGTAGCAGATCAGTTTGTGCTGTAGCTACCCTGTAACTAGCCGTGTAGCAGATCAGTTTGTGCAGTAACTACCCTGTAACTAGCCATGTAGCAGATCAGTTTCTACAGTAACTAGCCTGTAACTAGCCATGTAGCAGATCAGTTTGTGTTGTAACTACCCTGTAACTAGCCATGTAGCAGATCAGTTTCTACAGTAACTAGCCTGTAACTAGCCATGTAGCAGATCAGTTTGTGTTGTAACTACCCTGTAACTAGCCATATAGCGGATCAGTTTATACAGTAACTACCCTGTAACTAGCCATGTAGCAGATCAGTTTGTGTTGTAACTAGCCTGTAGCTAGCCATGTAGCAGATCAGTTTGTGTTGTAACTAGCCTGTAACTAGCCATGTAGCAGATCAGTTTCTACAGTAACTAGCCTGTAACTAGCCATGTAGCAGATCAGTTTGTGTTGTAACTAGCCTGTAACTAGCCATGTAGCAGATCAGTTTCTACAGTAACTAGCCTGTAACTAGCCGTGTAGCAGATCACTTTGTGCTGTAGCTACCCTGTAACTAGCCATGTAGCAGATCAGTTTGTGCTGTAGCTACCCTGTAACTAGCCGTGTAGCAGATCAGTTTGTGCTGTAGCTACCCTGTAACTAGCCGTGTAGCAGATCAGTTTGTGCTGTAGCTACCCTGTAACTAGCCGTGTAGCAGATCACTTTGTGCTGTAGCTACCCTGTAACTAGCCGTGTAGCAGATCACTTTGTGCTGTAGCTACCCTGTAACTAGCCGTGTAGCAGATCAGTTTGTGCTGTAGCCACCCTGTAACTAGCCGTGTAGCAGATCAGTTTGTGCTGTAGCTACCCTGTAACTAGCCGTGTAGCAGATCAGTTTGTGCAGTAACTACCCTGTAACTAGCCATGTAGCAGATCAGTTTCTACAGTAACTAGCCTGTAACTAGCCATGTAGCAGATCAGTTTGTGTTGTAACTACCCTGTAACTAGGCATGTAGCAGATCAGTTTCTACAGTAACTAGCCTGTAACTAGCCATGTAGCAGATCAGTTTGTGTTGTAACTACCCTGTAACTAGCCATATAGCGGATCAGTTTCTACAGTAACTACCCTGTAACTAGCCATGTAGCAGATCAGTTTGTGTTGTAACTAGCCTGTAGCTAGCCATGTAGCAGATCAGTTTGTGTTGTAACTAGCCTGTAACTAGCCATGTAGCAGATCAGTTTCTACAGTAACTAGCCTGTAACTAGCCATGTAGCAGATCAGTTTGTGTTGTAACTAGCCTGTAACTAGCCATGTAGCAGATCAGTTTCTACAGTAATTAGCCTGTAACTAGCCATGTAGCAGATCAGTTTGTGTTGTAACTAGCCTGTAACTAGCCATGTAGCAGATCAGTTTCCACAGTAACTACCCTGTAACTAGCCATGTAGCAGATCAGTTTGTGCTGTAGCTACCCTGTAACTAGCCGTGTAGCAGATCACTTTGTGCTGTAGCTACCCTGTAACTAGCCATGTAGCAGATCAGTTTCCACAGTAACTACCCTGTAACTAGCCGTGTAGCAGATCAGTTTGTGCTGTAGCTACCCTGTAACTAGTCATGTAGCAGATCAGTTTATGTTGTATCTACCCTGTAACTAGCCATGTAGCAGATCAGTTTGTGCTGTAGCTACCCTGTAACTAGCCATGTAGCAGATCAGTTTGTGCTGTAGCTACCCTGTAACTAGCCATGTAGCAGATCAGTTTGTGCTGTAGCTACCCTGTAACTAGCCGTGTAGCAGATCAGTTTGTGCTGTAGCTACCCTGTAACTAGCCGTGTAGCAGATCACTTTGTGCTGTAGCTACCCTGTAATTAGCCGTGTAGCAGATCAGTTTCTACAGTAACTACCCTGTAACTAGCCGTGTAGCAGATCACTTTGTGCTGTAGCTACCCTGTAACTAGCCATGTAGCAGATCAGTTTGTGCTGTAGCTACCCTGTAACTAGCCGTGTAGCAGATCAGTTTGTGCTGTAGCTACCCTGTAACTAGCCGTGTAGCAGATCAGTTTGTGCTGTAGCTACCCTGTAACTAGCCGTGTAGCAGATCACTTTGTGCTGTAGCTACCCTGTAACTAGCCGTGTAGCAGATCACTTTGTGCTGTAGCTACCCTGTAACTAGCCGTGTAGCAGATCAGTTTGTGCTGTAGCCACCCTGTAACTAGCCGTGTAGCAGATCAGTTTGTGTTGTAACTACCCTGTAACTAGCCATATAGCGGATCAGTTTATACAGTAACTACCCTGTAACTAGCCATGTAGCAGATCAGTTTGTGTTGTAACTAGCCTGTAGCTAGCCATGTAGCAGATCAGTTTGTGTTGTAACTAGCCTGTAACTAGCCATGTAGCAGATCAGTTTCTACAGTAACTAGCCTGTAACTAGCCATGTAGCAGACCAGTTTGTGTTGTAACTAGCCTGTAACTAGCCATGTAGCAGATCAGTTTCTACAGTAACTAGCCTGTAACTAGCCATGTAGCAGATCAGTTTGTGTTGTAACTAGCCTGTAACTAGCCATGTAGCAGATCAGTTTCCACAGTAACTACCCTGTAACTAGCCATGTAGCAGATCAGTTTGTGCTGTAGCTACCCTGTAACTAGCCGTGTAGCAGATCACTTTGTGCTGTAGCTACCCTGTAACTAGCCATGTAGCAGATCAGTTTCCACAGTAACTACCCTGTAACTAGCCATGTAGCAGATCAGTTTGTGCTGTAGCTACCCTGTAACTAGTCATGTAGCAGATCAGTTTATGTTGTATCTACCCTGTAACTAGCCGTGTAGCAGATCAGTTTGTGCTGTAGCTACCATGTAACTAGCCATGTAGCAGATCAGTTTGTGCTGTAGCTACCCTGTAACTAGCCATGTAGCAGATCAGTTTGTGCTGTAGCTACCCTGTAACTAGCCGTGTAGCAGATCAGTTTGTGCTGTAGCTACCCTGTAACTAGCCGTGTAGCAGATCACTTTGTGCTGTAGCTACCCTGTAACTAGCCGTGTAGCAGATCAGTTTCTACAGTAACTACCCTGTAACTAGCCGTGTAGCAGATCACTTTGTGCTGTAGCTACCCTGTAACTAGCCATGTAGCAGATCAGTTTGTGCTGTAGCTACCCTGTAACTAGCCGTGTAGCAGATCAGTTTGTGCTGTAGCTACCCTGTAACTAGCCTTGTAGCAGATCAGTTTGTGCTGTAGCTACCCTGTAACTAGCCGTGTAGCAAATCACTTTGTGCTGTAGCTACCCTGTAACTAGCCGTGTAGCAGATCACTTTGTGCTGTAGCTACCCTGTAACTAGCCGTGTAGCAGATCAGTTTGTGCTGTAGCCACCCTGTAACTAGCCGTGTAGCAGATCAGTTTGTGCTGTAGCTACCCTGTAACTAGCCGTGTAGCAGATCAGTTTGTGCAGTAACTACCCTGTAACTAGCCATGTAGCAGATCAGTTTCTACAGTAACTAGCCTGTAACTAGCCATGTAGCAGATCAGTTTGTGTTGTAACTACCCTGTAACTAGCCATGTAGCAGATCAGTTTCTACAGTAACTAGCCTGTAACTAGCCATGTAGCAGATCAGTTTGTGTTGTAACTACCCTGTAACTAGCCATATAGCGGATCAGTTTATACAGTAACTACCCTGTAACTAGCCATGTAGCAGATCAGTTTGTGTTGTAACTAGCCTGTAGCTAGCCATGTAGCAGATCAGTTTGTGTTGTAACTAGCCTGTAACTAGCCATGTAGCAGATCAGTTTCTACAGTAACTAGCCTGTAACTAGCCATGTAGCAGATCAGTTTGTGTTGTAACTAGCCTGTAACTAGCCATGTAGCAGATCAGTTTCTACAGTAACTAGCCTGTAACTAGCCATGTAGCAGATCAGTTTGTGTTGTAACTAGCCTGTAACTAGCCATGTAGCAGATCAGTTTCCACAGTAACTACCCTGTAACTAGCCATGTAGCAGATCAGTTTGTGCTGTAGCTACCCTGTAACTAGCCGTGTAGCAGATCACTTTGTGCTGTAGCTACCCTGTAACTAGCCATGTAGCAGATCAGTTTCCACAGTAACTACCCTGTAACTAGCCGTGTAGCAGATCAGTTTGTGCTGTAGCTACCCTGTAACTAGCCATGTAGCAGATCAGTTTATGTTGTATCTACCCTGTAACTAGCCGTGTAGCAGATCAGTTTGTGCTGTAGCTACCCTGTAACTAGCCATGTAGCAGATCAGTTTGTGCTGTAGCTACCCTGTAACTAGCCATGTAGCAGATCAGTTTGTGCTGTAGCTACCCTGTAACTAGCCGTGTAGCAGATCAGTTTGTGCTGTAGCTACCCTGTAACTAGCCGTGTAGCAGATCACTTTGTGCTGTAGCTACCCTGTAACTAGCCGTGTAGCAGATCAGTTTCTACAGTAACTACCCTGTAACTAGCCGTGTAGCAGATCACTTTGTGCTGTAGCTACCCTGTAACTAGCCATGTAGCAGATCAGTTTGTGCTGTAGCTACCCTGTAACTAGCCGTGTAGCAGATCAGTTTGTGCTGTAGCTACCCTGTAACTAGCCGTGTAGCAGATCAGTTTGTGCTGTAGCTACCCTGTAACTAGCCGTGTAGCAGATCACTTTGTGCTGTAGCTACCCTGTAACTAGCCGTGTAGCAGATCACTTTGTGCTGTAGCTACCCTGTAACTAGCCGTGTAGCAGATCAGTTTGTGCTGTAGCCACCCTGTAACTAGCCGTGTAGCAGATCAGTTTGTGCTGTAGCTACCCTGTAACTAGCCGTGTAGCAGATCAGTTTGTGCTGTAGCTACCCTGTAACTAGCCGTGTAGCAGATCAGTTTGTGCTGTAGCTACCCTGTAACTAGCCGTGTAGCAGATCACTTTGTGCAGTAGCCAACTCATCTGTGGAGATCAACAGTCTGACAGTGTAGAGGGGATGTGTTACATTGAGCTGTTCAGGTGACAGAGCTGTCCTGGTGGTGACGTGTTATCACCATACTCACTTGATCCCTCCTCTGACACCATACCAAGCCCCTCAGCCTTGTTCTGTCGCTCAAAGGCATTCAGGTCTAGAACGCTGCCAACAAACACACATTAGAATCATTAACACACACAAACATTAGAATCATTAACACACACACATCAATCATTAACACACACACATTAGAATCATTAACACACACACATTAGAATCATTAACACACACACATCAATCATTAACACACACACATTAGAATCATTAACACACACAAACATTAGAAACATTAACACAACAAAAGAGTGATCAAATTAAGATCCTACATCTGTACAGCAAACACATTAGAGTCATTACCATCTAATGCATCTTAATTATTTACAGGAAGCACAGATGATAACATGGATTTTAATGATAGCTGATGAGAGATTTGAGTCTAGGCTTAGAGCCATCCAATATTTGTTTTAAATCCACATCAAGTTACACGTACCTGCAGGTACACATAACTAGATGTTTATAGACTTACATACCTGCAGGTACACATAACTAGATGTTTATAGACTTACATACCTGCAGGTACACATAACTAGATGTGTATAGACTTACATACCTGCAGGTACACATAACTAGATGTGTATAGACTTACATACCTGCAGGTACACATGACTAGATAGTTATAGACTTACATACCTGCAGGTACACATGACTAGATAGTTATAGACTTACATACCTGCAGGTACACATAACTAGATGTGTATAGACTTACATACCTGCAGGTCTGCATCAGAGCCTGAATACTCAGGAAGAAGCCCACATCCTTTTTGTCCTTCAGGTAGTCCAGCATCCTCTACAATACAGAGAGACAGAGAGACAGAGAGGGAAAGAGACAGAGAGACAGAGAGGGAGAGAGACAGAGCGACAGAGAGGGAAAGAGACAGAGAGACAGGAAGACAGAGAGACAGGAAGACAGAGAGAAAGGAAGACAGAGAGACAGGAAGACAGAGAGACAGGAAGACAGAGAGACAGAAAGACAGAGAGACAGGAAGACAGAGAGAAAGGAAGACAGAGAGAAAGGAAGACAGAGAGACAGGAAGACAGAGAGACAGGAAGACAGAGAGACAGGAAGACAGAGAGACATAAAGACAGAGAGACAGGAAGACAGAGAGACAGGAAGACAGAGAAACAGAGAGACAGGAAGACAGAGAGACAGGAAGACAGAGAAACAGAGAGACAGGAAGACAGAGAGACAGAGAGACAGGAAACCAGAGAGATAGAGAGACAGGAAGACAGAGAGACAGGAAGACAGAGAGACAGGAAGACAGAGAAACAGGAAGACAGAGAGACAGGAAGACAGAGAAACAGAGAGACAGAGAGACAGGAAGACAGAGAAACAGGAAGACAGAGAAACAGAGAGACAGAGAGACAGAGAGACAGAGAGACAGAGAGACAGGAAGACAGGAAGACAGAGAAACAGGAAGACAGAGAGACAGGAAGACAGAAAGACAGAGAGACAGGAAGACAGAGAGACAGGAAGACAGAGAGACAGAGAGACAGGAAGACAGAGAAACAGAGAGACAGAGAGACAGGAAGACAGAGAAACAGGAAGACAGAAAGACAGAGAGACAGGAAGACAGAGAGACAGGAAGACAGAAAGACAGAGAGACAGGAAGACAGAGAGACAGGAAGACAGAGAGACAAGAAGACAGAGAGACAGGAAGACAGAGAGACAGGAAGACAGGAGGACAGGAGGACAGAGAAACAGAGAGACAGGGAAACAGGAAGGCAGAGAGACAGGGAGACAGGAAGACAGAGACAGGAAGACAGAGAGACAGTAAGACAGAGAGACAGGAAGCCATCAATCAGTCTAATACAGCCATACTCAACAGACAGACTAAAAATATAGAAATATATTTGATATATTGTTATAACTGTTACATGTTCTGTAACAGTTAATTGCAAGAATTGCAGGAAATGAGCTTAAACCTGTTAAACTCTGAGCGGTTGTTTTAGACCTTGAGTTTTACCCACTCCGTCAACTTCGATCAGAAAATTGAAAGTGAAAGATACAGCACTTATCTTTGTGGAATCCCCTTCACCCCCACTTCCCCATCACCCCCCCCTTCCCCATCACCCCCCCTAAAATGATGTCATAATAAGTCATTTCTCTGAATGTCCTTGAGTGGCCCTGCCAGAGCCCGGACTTGAACCCGATCTAACATCTCTGGAGAGACCTGGAAATAGCTGTGCAGCGACGCTCCCCATCCAACCTGACAGAGCTTGAGAGGATCTGCAGAGAAGAATGGGAGAAACTGCCCAAATACAGGTGTGCCAAGCTTGTAGTGTCAAACCCAAGAAGACTCGAGGCTGTAATCGCTGCCAAAGGTGCTTCAACAAAGTACTGATTAAAGGGTCTGAACACTTATGTAAATGTCATATTTCCGTTAGATATTTTATATATCGTTTATTTATTATTATAATATTATTTTTAATACATTTGCAAACATTTCTAAAAAACAATTTTTAGTTTGTCATTATGTGGTATTGTGTGTAGATTGATGAGTAAAGAAGCAACTGTATCCATTTTATAATAAGGCTGTAACGTAACAAAATGGGGAAAAATTCAATGTAGTCTGAATACTTTCCGAATGCACTGTATGTGGCCGGACCGTCTGAAATAGTAGTTGATTACCCCTGGACTAGTACAACAGGTAGTTTTAGTTAGTACACCTGGTCTAGTACAACAGAGGTAGTTTTAGTTAGTACAACAGAGGTAGTTTTAGTTAGTACCCCTGGTCTAGTACAACAGAGGTAGTTTTAGTTAGTACACCTGGTCTAGTACAACAGAGGTAGTTTTAGTTAGTACCCCTGGTCTAGTACAACAGAGGTAGTTTTAGTTAGTACTCCTGGTCTAGTACAACAGAGGTAGTTTTAGTTAGTACTCCTTGTCTAGTACAACAGAGGTAGTTTTAGTTAGTACACCTGGTCTAGTAAAGCAGAGGTAGTTTTAGTTAGTACCCCTGGTCTAGTACAACAGAGGTAGTTTTAGTTAGTACACCTGGTCTAGTACAACAGAGGTAGTTTTAGTTAGTACTCCTGGTCTAGTACAACAGAGGTAGTTTTAGTTAGTACTCCTGGTCTAGTACAACAGAGGTAGTTTTAGTTAGTACTCCTGGTCTAGTACAACAGAGGTAGTTTTAGTTAGTACACCTGGTCTAGTACAACAGAGGTAGTTTTAGTTAGTACTCCTGGTCTAGTACAACAGAGGTAGTTTTAGTTAGTACTCCTGGTCTAGTACAACAGAGGTAGTTTTAGTTAGTACTCCTGGTCTAGTACAACAGAGGTAGTTTTAGTTAGTACAACAGATGTAGTTTTAGTTAGTACCCCTGGACTAGTACAACAGAGGTAGTTTTAGTTAGTACTCCTGGTCTAGTACAACAGAGGTAGTTTTAGTTAGTACTCCTGGTCTAGTACAACAGAGGTAGTTTTAGTTAGTACTCCTGGTCTAGTACAACAGAGGTAGTTTTAGTTAGTACTCCTGGTCTAGTACAACAGAGGTAGTTTTAGTTAGTACTCCTGGTCTAGTACAACAGAGGTAGTTTTAGTTAGTACAACAGATGTAGTTTTAGTTAGTACCCCTGGACTAGTACAACAGAGGTAGTTTTAGTTAGTACTCCTGGTCTAGTACAACAGAGGTAGTTTTAGTTAGTACTCCTGGTCTAGTACAACAGAGGTAGTTTTAGTTAGTACTCCTGGTCTAGTACAACAGAGGTAGTTTTAGTTAGTACAACAGAGGTAGTTTTAGTTAGTACTCCTGGTCTAGTACAACAGAGGTAGTTTTAGTTAGTACCCCTGGTCTAGTACAGCAGAGGTAGTTTTAGTTAGTACCCCTGGTCTAGTACAACAGAGGTAGTTTTAGTTAGTACACCTGGTCTAGTACAACAGAGGTAGTTTTAGTTAGTACTCCTGGTCTAGTACAACAGAGGTAGTTTTAGTTAGTACACCTGGTCTAGTACAACAGAGGTAGTTTTAGTTAGTACTCCTGGTCTAGTACAACAGAGGTAGTTTTAGTTAGTACTCCTGGTCTAGTACAACAGAGGTAGTTTTAGTTAGTACTCCTGGACTAGTACAACAGAGGTAGTTTTAGTTAGTACAACAGGTAGTTTTAGTTAGTACACCTGGTCTAGTACAACAGAGGTAGTTTTAGTTAGTACACCTGGTCTAGTACAACAGAGGTAGTTTTAGTTAGTACAACAGAGGTAGTTTTAGTTAGTACTCCTAGTCTAGTACAACAGAGGTAGTTTTAGTTAGTACTCCTGGACTAGTACAACAGAGGTAGTTTTAGTTAGTACAACAGGTAGTTTTAGTTAGTACTCCTGGTCTAGTACAACAGAGGTAGTTTTAGTTAGTACTCCTGTTCTAGTACAACAGAGGTAGTTTTAGTTAGTACTCCTGGTCTAGTACAACAGAGGTAGTTTTAGTTAGTACACCTGGTCTAGTACAACAGAGGTAGTTTTAGTTAGTACCCCTGGACTAGTACAACAGGTAGTTTTAGTTAGTACACCTGGTCTAGTACAACAGAGGTAGTTTTAGTTAGTACAACAGAGGTACTTTTAGTTAGTACACCTGGTCTAGTACAACAGAGGTAGTTTTAGTTAGTACAACAGAGGTAGTTTTAGTTAGTACTCCTGGTCTAGTACAACAGAGGTAGTTTTAGTTAGTACTCCTGGACTAGTACAACAGAGGTAGTTTTAGTTAGTACTCCTGGACTAGTACAACAGAGGTAGTTTTAGTTAGTAGTCCTAGTCTAGTACAACAGAGGTAGTTTTAGTTAGTACTCCTGGTCTAGTACAACAGAGGTAGTTTTAGTTAGTACTCCTGGACTAGTACAACAGAGGTAGTTTTAGTTAGTACCCCTGGTCTAGTACAACAGAGGTAGTTTTAGTTAGTACTCCTGGTCTAGTACAACAGAGGTAGTTTTAGTTAGTACCCCTGGTCTAGTACAACAGAGGTAGTTTTAGTTAGTACTCCTGGACTAGTACAACAGAGGTAGTTTTAGTTAGTACCCCTGGACTAGTACAACAGAGGTAGTTTTAGTTAGTACTCCTGGTCTAGTACAACAGAGGTAGTTTTAGTTAGTACCCCTGGACTAGTACAACAGAGGTAGTTTTAGTTAGTACTCCTGGTCTAGTACAACAGATGTAGTTTTAGTTAGTACCCCTGGTCTAGTACAACAGAGGTAGTTTTAGTTAGTACACCTGGTCTAGTACAACAGATGTAGTTTTAGTTAGTACCCCTGGACTAGTACAACAGAGGTAGTTTTAGTTAGTACTCCTGGTCTAGTACAACAGATGTAGTTTTAGTTAGTACCCCTGGACTAGTACAACAGAGGTAGTTTTAGTTAGTACACCTGGTCTAGTACAACAGAGGTAGTTTTAGTTAGTACTCCTGGTCTAGTACAACAGAGGTAGTTTTAGAGTAAAATTTGGTTAGGATGAGTTGTACAACAGGGGTAGATAACCTTAGTTAAACCTCTTTTGCTTTCGACCGTCCAGGTTAAACCAGGTAGATGACAAAGAACTCACCTGTTGTACGGCACAGTTGCCTGTGTTGAGGATTGAGATGCCCAGCTTGAGGGTGGAGGACACCATGGCACCCGTCTCACCTGAGACAGAGACATCAAATGTAGTGTACACTCTGCCAACACCCCTCTAATGTAGTGTACACACTGCCAACACCCCTCTAATGTAGTGTACACACTGACAACACCCCTCTAATGTAGTGTACATACTGTCAGCACCCCTCTAATGTAGTGTACACTCTGCAAACACCCCTCTAATGTAGTGTACACACTGCCAACACCCCTCTAATGTAGTGTACACTCTGCCAACACCCCTCTAATGTAGTGTACACTCTGCCAACACCCTCTAATGTAGTGTACACACTGCCAACACCCCTCTAATGTAGTGTACACTCTGCCAACACCCCTCTAATGTAGTGTACACACTGACAACACCCCTCTAATGTAGTGTACACACTGACAACACCCCTCTAATGTAGTGTACATACTGCCAACACCCCTCTAATGTAGTGTACACACTGACAACACCCCTCTAATGTATTGTACACTCTGCCAACACCCCTCTAATGTAGTGTACACTCTGCCAACACCCCTCTAATGTAGTGTACACACTGACAACACCCCTCTAATGTAGTGTACACTCTGCCAACACCCCTCTAATGTAGTGTACATACTGCCAACACCCCT
>NC_074697.1:15720037-15787537 GCF_029448725.1 Salvelinus fontinalis | reverse complement strand
ACACACACACACACACACACACACACACACACAAAATCCTTACAGAAAGTTGCTGAAGACTCACAAAGATGACAATAATACAGTATATGGTAGCATACAATGATACTATCTATTCTACGAAGGACTGTTGATAATATAAAACAACGCAGGCGAGGAGAAAAGCCCTTACAGACAAGTCGTCGATCATGCGGTCTTCAAACTGGTACCCTTCAGTCTGCAGCCAGTTCCTCTTGTACCCATTCAGGAACATGTTGGACCCCCGGTGCCTGTTGGAGAGAACAGGAAGTGACAACAAAGGGAAGTCACAGCGCGTACCAAACGTCAACAAAAATCACGGTACACTATATATACACAGGAGTATGTGGCCACCACCACTTCAAATGAGTCGATTTGTCTATTTCAGCCACATCCGTTGCTGACAGGTGTATAAAATCGAACCAAACAGCCATGCAATCTCCTTAGACAAACATTGGCAGTAGAATGGGCCAAGAAGATCGCAGTGACGTTCAATGACCTTCAATTCCAACAAGTCAGTTCTGTCACTCCTTGTTCTGTTTCACCTGTCTTTGTGATTGTCTCCACCCATCTCCAGGTGACACCTGGTTTCCCAATTAGTCCCTGGGTATTTATGCCTGTGTTCTGTGTTTGTCTGTTGCCAGTTCGTCTTGTCAAGTCAACCAGCGTGTTTTTTCCGTGCTCCTGCTTTTTCCTTATCTCCGTTTTTCCTGTCCTCCCGGTTTTGACCCTTGCCTGCCCTGACACTGAGCCCGCCTGCCTGACCATTCTGCCTGCCCTGACTCTGAGCCCTCCTGCCTGACCATTCAGCCTGCCCTGACACTGAGCCCGCCTGCCTGACCATTCTGCCTGCCCTGACTCTGAGCCCTCCTGCCTGACCATTCAGCCTGCCCTGACCTCGAGCCTTCCTGCCACTCTGTACCTCCTGGACTCTGACCTGGTTTATGATATTTTGCCTGTCCATAACCTGTCTCTTGCCTGCCCCTTGGATTATAATAAATATCAGAGACTCAAACCATCTGCATCTGGGTCTCGCCCGGTATCGCTATAAGTTCCCCAAATTTCTGCCCTGTTAGAAATGCCATGGTCAACTGTAAGGGCTGTTATTGTGAAGTGGAAACGTCTAGGAGCAACAACGGCTCAGTCGCGAAGTGGTAGGCCACACAAGCTCACAGAACCGGACTGCCGAGTGCTGAAGTAAGTAACGCGTAAAAATCGTCTGTCCTAAGTTGCAACACCCTACCGACTTCCAAACTTCCTCTGGAGGCAACGTCAGCACAATAACTGTTTCCGTGGCCGAGCAGCCGCACACAAACCTAAGATCACCATGCGCAATGCCGAGCATTGGCCGGAGTGGTGTAAAGCTCACCGCCATTGGATTCTGGAGCAGTGGAAATGCATTCTCTGGAGTGATGAATCATGCTTCACCATCTGGCAGGCCGACCGACTAGTCTGGGTTTGGCAGATGCCAGGAGTACGCTACCTGCCCAAATACATAGTGCCAACTGTAATGTTTGGTGGAGGAGGAATAATGGTCTGGGGCTGTTTTTCATGGTTCGGACTAGGCCCCTTAGTTCTTAACGCGATGACATTCTAGATGATTCTGTGCTTCCAACTTTGTGTAAACAGTTTGGGGAAGGACCTTTCCTGTTTCAGCATGACAATGCCCCTGTGCACAAAGCAAAGTCCATACAGAAATGGTTTATCTAGATCGGTGTGGAAGAACTTAACTGGCCGGCACAGAGCCCTGACCTAAACCCCATCAAACACCTTTGGGATGAATTGGAACGCCGACTGTGAGCCAGGCCTAATCGCCCAACATCAGTGCCCGACTTCACTAATGCTCTTGTGACTGAATGGAAGCAAGTCCCCGCAGCAATGTTCCAACATCTAGTGGAAAGCCTTCCCAGAAGAGTGGAGGCTGTTATAGCAGCAATGTTCCAGCATCTAGTGGAAAGCCTTCCCAGAAGAGTGGAGGCTGTTATAGCAGCAATGTTCCAACATCTAGTGGAAAGCCTTCCCAGAAGAGTGGAGGCTGTTATAGCAGCAAAGGGGGGACCAACAACATATTAATGCCCATAATTTTTGGAATGAGATGTTTGAAGAGCAGGTGTCCACATACTGTTGGTCATATAGTGTATCAAAGGCCACACTAAAGTCTAACAGCACAGCTCCCTCCATCTTCTTATTATCAATTTCTTTCAGCCAATCATCAGTCATTTGTGTCAATGCAGTACATGTTGAGTGCCCTTCTCTATAAGCATGCTGAACGTATGTTGTTCATTTGTTCACAGAGAAATAACATTGTTTGCTATTAGCCGGCAGCTGATTGGTCGGCTGGTAGAACAGGTAAAAGGCGCTTTACAATTTTTTGGTAGTGCACACAATACTCCATAATGACAAATTGAAAACAGGTTTTTAGAAATTCTTGCAAATGTATTAAAAATAAAAACAGAAACCTTATTTACATAAGTATTCAGACCCTTTGCTATGAGACTCGAAATCGAGCTCTGGTGCATCCTGTTTCCATTGGTCGTCCTTGAGATGTTTCTACAACTTGATTGGAGTCCACCTGTGGTAAATTCAATTGATTGGACATGATTTGGAAAGGCACACACCTGTCTATATAAGGTCCCACAGTTGACAGTGCATGTCAGAGCAAAAACCAAGCCACGAGGTAGAAGAAATTGTCCATAGAGCTCCAAGACAGGATTGTGTCGAGTCACAGATCTGGGGAAGGGTACCAAAAATTGTCTGCAGTGGCCTCCATCATTCTTAAATGGAAGAAGTTTGGAACTGCCAAGATTCTTCCCGGCCAAACTGAGCAATTGGGGAGAGGGGCCTTGGTCAGGGAGTTGACCAAGAACCTGATGGTCACTCTGACAGAGCTCCAGAGCTCCTCTGTGGAGATGGGAGAACCTTCCAGAAGGACAACCATCTCTGCAGCACTCCACCAATCAGGCCTTTATGGTAGAGTGGCCAGACGGAAGCCACACCTAGGTAATAGCACATGACAGCCCGCTTGGAGTTTGCCAAAAGGCACCTAAATACTCTCAAACCATGAAAAATAAGACTCTCTGGTCTGATAAAACCAAGATTGAACTCTTTGGCCTGAATGCCAAGCGTCACATCAGGAGGAAACCTGGCACCATCTCTATGGTGAAGCATGGTGGTGGCAGCATCTTGCTGTGGAGATGTTTTTCAGCAGCAGGGACTGGGAGACTAGTCGGGATCGAGGGAAAGATAAACAGAGCAAAGTACAGAGAGATCCTTGATGAAAACCTGCTCCAGAGCACTCAGGCCCTCAGACTGGGGAGAAGGTTTACCTTCCAACAGGACAACGACCCTAAGCACACAGCCAAGACAATGCAGGAGTGGCTTCGGGACAAGTCTCTGAAGGTCCTTGAGTGGGCCAGCCAGAGCCTGGACTTGAACCCGATCGAACATCTCTGGAAAGATCTGAAAATAGCTTTGCAGCGACGCTCCCCATCCAACCTAACAGAGCTTGAGAGGATCTGCAGAGAAGAATGGGAGAAACTCCCCAAATACAGGTGTGCCAAGCTTGTAGCGTCATACCCAAAAAGACTCAAGGCTGTAATCGCTGCCAAAGGTGCTTCAACAAAACTTTTTTGTTTTTTAACAACAAATTCTATAAACCTGTTTTTATTGTGATGTCATTATGGGGTATTGTGATGTCATTATGGGGTATTGTGATGTCATTATGGGGTATTGTGTGTAGATTGATGAGGGGTTCAACTATTTCATCCATTTTAGAATAAGGCTGTAACGTAACAAAATGTGGAAAAAGTCAAGGGGTCTGAATACTTTCCGAATGCACTGAATATATATTATATATATTATATATTTATATATATTTAATCTGTACATTACATGTACCTTGCCGTCACATGACAAATAGCTGTAAAAATAGAAGTAAAAATGGTTTTATTCTATTTTTCCACTATTTTTCCATATGACCCCCATAAATACCCCCCCCCCCCTGTCTCTCTCTCTACTCTATAGAATTTACTCTTGAAAAGCCCTTTGTTAACATAGAGATTCTGGGAACATCAGAAGGTGGGAAACGGAACCATATTTCGGTAATCCAACCAGTTGAAAATATGCGTTGGGACTTAATGAATATGATGTCAGATCAGTTGGTGTCTGAGACATGATTACTGATGATAGGACGACATAAACTGTATCTTGGAAAGTCTACACATTCTAGTTATCAGAGTCACATGGAATTGTTGTGCAATTTAAATGTTTAAATACGAAACTATTTGTGAAAAGATTAAATGTAATTTTTAGCTTTTTAATGAGAGAACGGTTTGTCAGAAGAACACCACTCTGCTCACTCAGAGGCCCCGCCCAAGTGAACAGACATGGGTCGTAAATTATGAAACATGCCCTTCTTTCACCACTATATAAGCCCTGTTACGAAAATGTAACTTCCTGTTCCAAGGACGTGAGGACTTGCGGTCCCCACGTTGAAAGGACAAAGACCACCTACAGTACTAAGCCAACCTCAGCAAGAACCTAACTAAATTAGCATAGAATTTCAACGTGAAGGTGACGACCTATACGCCGGAAGGATGAATTTCGACTATACCAGCCAGAATATAGCATGAGCATATAGCATGTCAACTTGGTATGAACTTTGAACCCTTATTCACTAAAGAAGTGATACCTCCAAGCCGTCGCGTTAGCACAGCAACTGTAGACGTGGGAGAGGACGGACAGAGTATCTGTTCTACCACACAACGACGGTACTACCAAGTATCCAGTTTACCACCAGAGACATTCTTCAAAGGACCAAAGATCCCTGCTGGGCAACCCTGCCTGCTATCTAATCTGTCTGCTATCGACCAATCTACCAAAGCGCAGCTCAGAGTAAATATTTATTGCATTTTCCTTTTTCAAATGGGCGATAGCATAGCTGCCTACGGCCCGATAGAGACACACAATATTTTTTGTTTCTCAGTCTTCCCGCTTTTTCATTCAAAACCCAACCCCCTTTCTTTGTGTTACCAGACGTCATATCTGTTCCGTCCGCTAGGGACGTTTTCCTTTATGACATCATTTGGAATCAATGTATGATCCATTCTGTCTAGCTGTAATTCTGTGTGATTATTTAGGGATTCGGTAAATAAATAATTAAACCAAATATTGTACTGCTGATTCAACTTGTTAGCCAGTGTTCGGGAAGATAACTTAGAATTTACAACTTTCAGAAGAGACAAAATAAGGTGACGATCAAGTATTGACTGCTATTGAGGTAAAAGATTACCAGGTCTTTAAGAGTTTATTCGGAAGATAACAAACAGCTCTATAAACACTCTTTCGTGGTGCCCCCGACTTTCTAGTCAATTACATTCACCTGATCAGCTTAATCAGGTAATATTAATTACAGAAAAATGATTTTATAGAATATTATGTCATATCACTTAATCCGGCAAAGACACGACAGGGGTGGTATACATATATTTTTTCATGTGATTAGAAATGACGCATGAAATGTTATCTGATAGTTCTTTCGGGCAAATGTTAACGCGGATCTATTACTGAGAAATGAGACCAAAAATCACAACAACAAAAAAGGGCACACTAGCCTCTTACTACACAGAGTAGTGAAGAGTTTGATTGTGATTACCTGGGGATGTTGTAGAGGGGGGACATTCTGAAGCAGGCCACAACAGCTTTACGGCGTTGTTTAGAAAGCAGCTTGTGCCAAACCATCTTCTTAGACTTGTACGGGTGCTCCGTCTGGGGAGAGATACAGAGATTATCACAAGGGTCAAGAGTTTCCCAGACTGATGACAAGGTCGTGAAAACTTCTGGTGTGAAAAGTGTGTGTGTGTGTGTGTGTGTGTGAGTGAATACAGTACTCACCACCTCTATGTGGTAGAGGACAGCGGAGACCTCTTGGACTCTCTTGACCACCTTCTGAGGGTCCTCAGCGTCCTCAGCCTTCCCTGACGTCTCCTTATACAGCGCCATCTGCCAGCGCATTGACGGGTCCTCCACCTACACACAGCCAAAGCGTCAACAAACACACCACATGGTCACAACATGCACAGCACACACAGTATAGACCAACGCCATTGAAATACTAATCCCATTAATATATATATAAGTACCAGTGAAAAGTTTTTCTTTATTTTTAGTATTTTCTACATCGTAGAATAATAGTGAAGACATCAAAATTTATAAAACAACACAATAACCAAAAAAACTGTTAAACAAATCAAAATATATTTTATATTTGAGATTCTTCAAGTAGCCATCCTGATGACAGCTTTGCACTCTCTTGTCATTCTCTCAACCAGATTCATGAGGCAGTCACCTGGAATGCATTTCAATTAACAGGTGTGCCTTGTTAAATGTTAATTTGTGGAATTTCTTTCCTTCTTAATGCGTTTGAGCCAATCAGTTGTGTTGTGACAAGGAAGGGGTGGTATACAGAAGATAGACCTATTTGGTAAAATACCAAGTCCATATTATGGCAAGAACAGCTCAAATAAGCAAAGAGAAACGACACTCCATCATTACTTTAAGACATGGCGGTCAGTCAACGCGGAACATTTCAAGAACTTTTAAAGTTTCTTCAAGTGCAGTCGCAAAAACCATCAAGCGATATGATGAAACTGGCTCTCATGAGGACCGCCACAGGAAAGGAAGACCCAGAGTTACCTCTGCTGCAGAGGATAAGTTCATTAGAGTTACCAGCCTCAGATTGCAGCCCAAATAAATGCTTCACAGAGTTCAAGTAACAGACACATCTCAACATCAACTGTTCAGAGGAGACTGTGTGAATCAGGTTTTCATGGTTGAATTGCTGCAAAGAAACCAGTACTAAAGGACACCAATAAGAAGAAGAGACTTGCTTGGCCAAGAAACACGAGCAATGGACATTAGAGCAGTGTAAATCTGTCCTTTGGTCTGATGAGTCCAAACTGGAGATTTTTTGGCTCCAACCGTTGCGAGATGCAGAGTAGGTGAACGGATGATATTCGCATGTGTGGTTGCCAGCGTGAAGCATGGAGGAGGAGGTGTGATGGTGTAGGGGTGCTTTGCTGGTGACACTGTCTGTGATTTATTTTGAATTCAAGGCACACTTAACCAGCATGGCTACCACAGCATTCTGCAGCGATATGCCATCCCCTTCGGTTTGTGCTTATTGGGACTATCATTTGTCTTTCAACAGGACAATAACCCAAAACACACCTCCAGGCTGTGTAAGGGATATTTGAACAACAAGGAGAGTGATGGAGTGCTGCATCAGATGACCTGGCCTCCACAATCACCTGACCTCAACCCAATTGAGATGGACTGGGATGAGTTGGACTGCAGAGTGAAGGAAAAGCATCCAACAAGTGCTCAGCATATGTGAGAACTCCTTCAAGACTGTAGAAAAAGCATTCCAGGTAAATCTGGTTGAGAAAATGCCAAGAGTGTGCAAACCTGTCATCAATGCAAAGGGTGGCTACTTTGAAGAATCTCAAATATAAAATATATTTTGATTTGTTGAACACTTTTTTTGGTTGTTGGTTACTACATGATTCCATATGTGGTATTTCATAGTGTTGATGTCTTGACTATTATTCTACAATGTAGAAAATAGTAAAAAAAAAAAATTGAATGAGCAGGTGTGTCCAAACTTTTGACTGATGCTGTACCTATACAGGCAATGTATTGTTTGGCACAAAACCTAATCTAGGTCGTGCTCTACTCACCTTGCCCTGCAGATGCATGTTGTTCTGCAGAAACTCTCTCACCTCCTCATCTGTGTCTTTCTGTTAGGGGACAGTCATTAGATATCAAAGTTAAAAGTAAAACATGTGTGATCTCTGAGTGTGTGTTTGTTTTTTGTTTTTCTGTGTGTGTACGTGCGTATGTAAGTGCATGTGTGTGTGTGAGCGTGTATGTGTGTGTGTGTCTTCCACTACCAGGCTGTAGCGTATCTTGGCCAAGTTAATCAGTTCCTGGTCAGCAGGGGAACACATGTTGAGGCCAATAGGAAGCATCTTCTTCAGCGCTGCTACGATCAGAGATGTCTGCACAGAATAGCGGTCCCCCCTTCGCTTCTTCTTGGTACGCTCCACGTCAGAACCTCCAGCCTATAGGAGGAGAAAGTGTGGTCAGACCGTACCATCTCTAGCCTATAGGAGGAGAGAGTTGGGTGAGACCATACCATCTCTAGCCTATAGGAGGAGAGAGTTGGGTCAGCCAATACCATCTCTGCCCAACCCTCTATGTCTCTACGTCTGATGTAGGTACTAGACAAGGTATATCAATATCCCCATTTCTGATTCATTTAGGTACTAGACAAGGCTGCTCTCTATACCCATGTTTACTGTAGGAAGGTACTAGACAAGGCACCCCCATATCCCCATTGCTGTCTGATGTAGGTAGGTGCCCTAAAGGGAAATACATTGTTTCACAAAAATGAAAACAAACTACATTGCTGCTATATGCTTTAATTATGGGTGGTTGGAGTTAAAAACATTTGAAAAGGGGTGGGGAATTGGGGAAATGTGATTGAACTGAACAAGGCTAAGGGAAGAAACAAAACAGCAACATGCTGGAAAGGGAAAAAAAAGGAAAGCAATCATTAACGTCAAACACTAAATCTACAAATACAGCAGTACTAGGGTTGCAAAATTCCAGCTTGCATGATTCCGGATTTCCTGCTAATTCCCTTCTCATTTTGGGAATCTTCCAAATATAATTTTGGGAAAACCTGGGAATTTTGCAAACCTAAGCAATACTAAAACATAATTTATTTTCTCACCAAAGTGCAGCTTGTGCATGTAAGAAGCTGTTAGTGCTAACTATACGTCTGTCCGCTGGAGAGCTACTCTATCTAGTCAAGGGAAAGCTGCTCTATCTAGTCATGGGAAAGCTGCTCTATCTAGTCATGGGAGAGCTCCTCTATCTAGTCATGGGAGAGCTGCTCTATCTAGTCAAGGGAGAGCTGCTCTTTCTAGTCAAGGGAGAGCTGCTCTATCTAGTCATGGGAGAGCTCTATCTAGTCAAGGGATAGCTGCTCTATCTAGTCAAGGGATAGCTGCTCTATCCAGTCAAGGGAGAGCTCCTCTATCTAGTGAAGGGATAACTGCTCTATCCAGTCATGGGAGAGCTCCTCTATCTAGTGAAGGATGAGCTCCTCTATCTAGTCAAGGGAGAGCTCCTCTATCTAGTCAAGGGAGAGCTGCTCTATCCAGTCATGGGAGAGCTCCTCTATCTAGTGAAGGGAGAGCTCCTCTATCTAGTCAAGGGAGAGCTCCTCTATCTAGTCATGGGAGAGCTCTATCTAGTCAAGGGAGAGCTCCTCTATCTAGTCATGGGAGAGCTCCCCTATCTAGTCAAGGGAGAGCTGCTCTATCTAGTCAAGGGAGAGCTCCTCTATCTAGTCATGGGAGAGCTGCTCTATCTAGTCAAGGGAGAGCTGCTCTATCTAGTCAATGGAGTCCTGTGTTAGTAGTGCAGTAGGGTTCTGCTAGGCCCAGCCCACCACTCCACACCAGGTATAGCAGCAGTCTTTGGGGTCAGCTACATTACCCCTGATTTCTGGCCTCTGACCAGATAACAGAGGCTCCTTCAGTAATGAGGTGGTTAGCTCACACCGGGAAATGGGATAGCCGGCCTTAAATATCCCTTACTGGTCGGCTAAATAATATACAACTTAACCTATATAATGCCTCTACATAATGCCATAAAACGTAGAGGTACATTCATAATGCTGTAGGTTTATTCCTAATTTATTTGTACATTACTTAAACAACATTGTGGTTCCGAAACTCTGGAGTGGTACCAGGAAAAATCCTTGTTAAGATTAGAATAGATGAGCCTTCTAAGGTTTATAAGGTATACAACAGGGCTCTACTTTAGGATTATAAGGTATATAACAGGGCTCTACTTTATAACAGGGCTCTACTTTATAACAGGGCTCTACTTTATAACAGGGCTCTACTTTATAACAGGGCTCTACTTTATAACAGGGCTCTACTTTATAACAGGGCTCTACTTTAGGTTTATAAGGTATATAACAGGGCTCTACTTTATAACAGGGCTCTACTTTAGGTTTATAAGGTATATAACAGGGCTCTACTTTATAACAGGGCTCTACTTTATAACAGGGCTCTACTTTATAACAGGGCTCTACTTTATAACAGGGCTCTACTTTAGGTTTATAAGGTATATAACAGGGCTCTACTTTATAACAGGGCTCTACTTTAGGTTTATAAGGTATATAACAGGGCTCTACTTTAGGTTTATAAGGTATATAACAGGGCTCTACTTTAGGTTTATAAGGTATATAACAGGGCTCTACTTTAGGTTTATAAGGTATATAACAGGGCTCTACTTTATAACAGGGCTCTACTTTATAACAGGGCTCTACTTTATAACAGGGCTCTACTTTATAACAGGGCTCTACTTTATAACAGGGCTCTACTTTAGGTTTATTAGGTATATAACAGGGATCTACTTTATAACAGGGCTCTACTTTATAACAGGGCTCTACTTTATAACAGGGCTCTACTTTATAACAGGGCTCTACTTTAGGTTTATAAGGTATATAACAGGGCTCTACTTTAGGTTTATAAGGTATATAACAGGGCTCTACTTTAGGTTCATAAGGTATATAACAGGGCTCTACTTTAGGTTCATAAGGTAGATAACAGGGCTCTACTTTAGGTTTATAAGGTATATAACAGGGCTCTACTTTAGGTTTATAAGGTATATAACAGGGCTCTACTTTATAACAGGGCTCTACTTTATAACAGGGCTCTACTTTATAACAGGGCTCTACTTTATAACAGGGCTCTACTTTATAACAGGGCTCTACTTTATAACAGGGCTCTACTTTATAACAGGGCTCTACTTTATAACAGGGCTCTACTTTATAACAGGGCTCTACTTTAGGTTTATAAGGTATATAACAGGGCTCTACTTTATAACAGGGCTCTACTTTATAACAGGGCTCTACTTTATAACAGGGCTCTACTTTATAACAGGGCTCTACTTTAGGTTTATTAGGTATATAACAGGGCTCTACTTTAGGTTTATAAGGTATATAACAGGGCTCTACTTTAGGTTTATTAGGTATATAACAGGGCTCTACTTTAGGTTTATAAGGTATATAACAGGGCTCTACTTTATAACAGGGCTCTACTTTAGGTTTATAAGGTATATAACAGGGCTCTACTTTATAACAGGGCTCTACTTTAGGTTCATAAGGTATATAACAGGGCTCTACTTTAGGTTCATAAGGTATATAACAGGGCTCTACTTTATAACAGGGCTCTACTTTATAACAGGGCTCTACTTTATAACAGGGCTCTACTTTAGGTTCATAAGGTATATAACAGGGCTCTACTTTAGGTTTATAAGGTATATAACAGGGCTCTACTTTATAACAGGGCTCTACTTTATAACAGGGCTCTACTTTATAACAGGGCTCTACTTTATAACAGGGCTCTACTATATAACAGGGCTCTACTTTATAACAGGGCTCTACTTTATAACAGGGCTCTACTTTATAACAGGGCTCTACTTTATAACAGGGCTCTACTTTATAACAGGGCTCTACTTTAGGTTTATAAGGTATATAACAGGGCTCTACTTTATAACAGGGCTCTACTTTAGGTTTATAAGGTATATAACAGGTCTCTACTTTAGGTTTATTAGGTATATAACAGGGCTCTACTTTAGGTTTATAAGGTATATAACAGGGCTCTACTTTATAACAGGGCTCTACTTTAGGTTTATAAGGTATATAACAGGGCTCTACTTTAGGTTTATTAGGTATATAACAGGGCTCTACTTTAGGTTTATTAGGTATATAACAGGGCTCTACTTTAGGTTTATAAGGTATATAACAGGACTCTACTTTATAACAGGGCTCTACTTTATAACAGGGCTCTACTTTATAACAGGGCTCTACTATATAACAGGGCTCTACTTTAGGTTTATTAGGTATATAACAGGGCTCTACTTTAGGTTTATTATGTATATAACAGGGCTCTACTTTATAACAGGGCTCTACTTTATAACAGGGCTCTACTTTATAACAGGTCTCTACTTTATAACAGGACTCTACTTTATAACAGGGCTCTACTTTATAACAGGACTCTACTTTATAACAGGGCTCTACTTTATAACAGGGATTTACTTTATAACAGGGCTCTACTTTATAACAGGGCTCTACTTTATAACAGGGCTCTACTTTATAACAGGGCTCTACTTTATAACAGGGCTCTACTTTATAACAGGGCTCTACTTTATAACAGGGCTCTACTTTATAACAGGGCTCTACTTTATAACAGGGCTCTACTTTATAACAGGGCTCTACTTTATGTTTATTAGGTATATAACAGGGCTCTACTTTAGGTTTATAAGGTATATAACAGGGCTCTACTTTATAACAGGGCTCTACTTTATAACAGGGCTCTACTTTAGGTTTATTAGGTATATAACAGGGCTCTACTTTATAACAGGGCTCTACTTTATAACAGGGCTCTACTTTATAACAGGGCTCTACTTTATAACAGGGCTCTACTTTAGGTTCATAAGGTATATAACAGGGCTCTACTTTATAACAGGGCTCTACTTTATAACAGGGCCCTACTTTATAACAGGGCTCTACTTTATAACAGGGCTCTACTTTATAACAGGGCTCTACTTTAGGTTCATAAGGTATATAACAGGGCTCTACTTTATAACAGGGCTCTACTTTATAACAAGGCTCTACTTTATAACAGGGCTCTACTTTATAACAGGGCTCTACTTTATAACAGGGCTTTACTTTAGGTTTATAAGGTATATAACAGGGCTCTACTTTATAACAGGGCTCTACTTTAGGTTTATTAGGTATATAACAGGGCTCTACTTTATAACAGGGCTCTACTTTATAACAGGGCTCTACTTTATAACAGGGCTCTACTTTATAACAGGGCTCTACTTTATAACAGGGCTCTACTTTAGGTTCATAAGGTATATAACAGGGCTCTACTTTATAACAGGGCTCTACTTTAGGTTTATTAGGTATATAACAGGGATCTACTTTATAACAGGGCTCTACTTTATAACAGGGCTCTACTTTATAACAGGGCTCTACTTTATAACAGGGCTCTACTTTAGGTTTATAAGGTATATAACAGGGCTCTACTTTAGGTTTATAAGGTATATAACAGGGCTCTACTTTAGGTTCATAAGGTATATAACAGGGCTCTACTTTAGGTTCATAAGGTAGATAACAGGGCTCTACTTTAGGTTTATAAGGTATATAACAGGGCTCTACTTTAGGTTTATAAGGTATATAACAGGGCTCTACTTTATAACAGGGCTCTACTTTATAACAGGGCTCTACTTTATAACAGGGCTCTACTTTATAACAGGGCTCTACTTTATAACAGGGCTCTACTTTATAACAGGGCTCTACTTTATAACAGGGCTCTACTTTAGGTTTATAAGGTATATAACAGGGCTCTACTTTATAACAGGGCTCTACTTTATAACAGGGCTCTACTTTATAACAGGGCTCTACTTTAGGTTTATTAGGTATATAACAGGGCTCTACTTTAGGTTTATAAGGTATATAACAGGGCTCTACTTTAGGTTTATTAGGTATATAACAGGGCTCTACTTTAGGTTTATAAGGTATATAACAGGGCTCTACTTTATAACAGGGCTCTACTTTAGGTTTATAAGGTATATAACAGGGCTCTACTTTATAACAGGGCTCTACTTTAGGTTCATAAGGTATATAACAGGGCTCTACTTTAGGTTCATAAGGTATATAACAGGGCTCTACTTTATAACAGGGCTCTACTTTATAACAGGGCTCTACTTTATAACAGGGCTCTACTTTAGGTTCATAAGGTATATAACAGGGCTCTACTTTAGGTTTATAAGGTATATAACAGGGCTCTACTTTATAACAGGGCTCTACTTTATAACAGGGCTCTACTTTATAACAGGGCTCTACTTTATAACAGGGCTCTACTATATAACAGGGCTCTACTTTATAACAGGGCTCTACTTTATAACAGGGCTCTACTTTATAACAGGGCTCTACTTTATAACAGGGCTCTACTTTATAACAGGGCTCTACTTTAGGTTTATAAGGTATATAACAGGGCTCTACTTTATAACAGGGCTCTACTTTAGGTTTATAAGGTATATAACAGGTCTCTACTTTAGGTTTATTAGGTATATAACAGGGCTCTACTTTAGGTTTATAAGGTATATAACAGGGCTCTACTTTATAACAGGGCTCTACTTTAGGTTTAGAAGGTATATAACAGGGCTCTACTTTAGGTTTATTAGGTATATAACAGGGCTCTACTTTAGGTTTATTAGGTATATAACAGGGCTCTACTTTAGGTTTATAAGGTATATAACAGGACTCTACTTTATAACAGGGCTCTACTTTATAACAGGGCTCTACTTTATAACAGGGCTCTACTATATAACAGGGCTCTACTTTAGGTTTATTAGGTATATAACAGGGCTCTACTTTAGGTTTATTAGGTATATAACAGGGCTCTACTTTACAACAGGGCTCTACTTTATAACAGGGCTCTACTTTATAACAGGTCTCTACTTTATAACAGGACTCTACTTTATAACAGGGCTCTACTTTATAACAGGACTCTACTTTATAACAGGGCTCTACTTTATAACAGGGCTTTACTTTATAACAGGGCTCTACTTTATAACAGGGCTCTACTTTATAACAGGGCTCTACTTTATAACAGGGCTCTACTTTATAACAGGGCTCTACTTTATAACAGGGCTCTACTTTATAACAGGGCTCTACTTTATAACAGGGCTCTACTTTATAACAGGGCTCTACTTTATAACAGGGCTCTACTTTATGTTTATTAGGTATATAACAGGGCTCTACTTTAGGTTTATAAGGTATATAACAGGGCTCTACTTTATAACAGGGTTCTACTTTATAACAGGGCTCTACTTTAGGTTTATTAGGTATATAACAGGGCTCTACTTTATAACAGGGCTCTACTTTATAACAGGGCTCTACTTTATAACAGGGCTCTACTTTATAACAGGGCTCTACTTTAGGTTCATAAGGTATATAACAGGGCTCTACTTTATAACAGGGCTCTACTTTATAACAGGGCCCTACTTTATAACAGGGCTCTACTTTATAACAGGGCTCTACTTTATAACAGGGCTCTACTTTAGGTTCATAAGGTATATAACAGGGCTCTACTTTATAACAGGGCTCTACTTTATAACAAGGCTCTACTTTATAACAGGGCTCTACTTTATAACAGGGCTCTACTTTATAACAGGGCTTTACTTTAGGTTTATAAGGTATATAACAGGGCTCTACTTTATAACAGGGCTCTACTTTAGGTTTATTAGGTATATAACAGGGCTCTACTTTATAACAGGGCTCTACTTTATAACAGGGCTCTACTTTATAACAGCGCTCTACTTTATAACAGGGCTCTACTTTATAACAGGGCTCTACTTTAGGTTCATAAGGTATATAACAGGGCTCTACTTTATAACAGGGCTCTACTTTAGGTTCATAAGGTATATAACAGGGCTCTACTTTAGGTTTATAAGGTATATAACAGGGCTCTACTTTAGGTTTATAAGGTATATAACAGGGCCCTACTTTAGGTTTATAAGGTATATAACAGGGCTCTACTTTAGGTTTATTAGGTATATAACAGGGCTCTACTTTAGGTTTATAAGGTATATAACAGGGCAATACATTAGGTTTATAAGGTATATAACAGGGCTATAATTTAGGTTTATAAGATATACAACAGGCTATACTTTATAACAGGGCAATACATTAGGTTTATAAGATGTTATAGGTAGATTAGGTGAAAGTCACTGTAATATGTACATGTAATGGAGACTACAGGTGTAAACTACAGTGACTACAACAGCTATAGGACTTAAAGGTATGGCAAGATTGAGCAAAGGGAAGACTGATTGTGAGTGCCCCCCGATTTGGGAAATTTATCGCCAAAGCTGAAGAAAAAAAACCCCATCAACAAAACAAAACAAACATAAACAAAACATAACAAACATCAACAAAACAAAACAAACATCAACAAAACAAAAAACATCAACAAAACAAAAAACATCAACAAAACAAAAACAAACAACAAAACAAAACAAACATCCAAAACCAAAACAAACATCAACAAAGTAGAGTGAGCAACACTCCATCATCATTCGCCAATCAGGAACCATCTGAAGGCAAACTCAAACTCCTCAAACCAAGGTCAGCTCATGGGACTGGACTGCAGCAGTAGTCCATGTACTATATATATATAGTCAGTGCTGAGCAGAGTGCCATGAAACCCAAACACTTCAATCTACGGCAGAGAGCTTTCATCAAGCCTCTCCAGACCCTCGATCTCACACACATTAAGGTACATTAAGACACACACTCAATTCACAGTACAGCCTCCCTAGGAAGACCTTATTTATATGTCCATGTTTCAGTCTCTGCTGCAGAATGTGCTGGCTATAGACTAGATGGATGTAATCAGGTGTCTCTGCTGGCTATAGACTAGATGGATGTAATCAGGTGTCTCTAGTGGCTATAGACTAGATGGATGTAATCAGGTCTCTAGTGGCTATAGACTAGATGGGTGTAATCAGGTGTCTCTGCTGGCTATAGACTAGATAGATGTAATCAGGTGTCTCTGCTGGCTATAGACTAGATGGATGTAATCAGGTGTCTCTAGTGGCTATAGACTAGATGGGTGTAATCAGGTCTCTAGTGGCTATAGTCTAGATGGGTGTAATCAGGTCTCTAGTGGCTATAGACTAGATGGATGTAATCAGGTGTCTCTATTGGCCATAGACTAGATGGGTATAATCAGGTGTCTCTGCTGGCTATAGACTAGATGGATGTAATCAGGTGTCTCTGCTGGCTATAGACTAGATGGGTGTAATCAGGTGTCTAGGTGCTATAGACTAGATGGGTGTAATCAGGTGTCTAGGTGCTATAGACTAGATGGGTGTAATCAGGTGTCTCTGCTGGCTATAGACTAGATGGATGTAATCAGGTGTCTCTGCTGGCTATAGACTAGATGGGTGTAATCAGGTGTCTAGGTGCTATAGACTAGATGGGTGTAATCAGGTGTCTAGGTGCTATAGACTAGATGGGTGTAATCAGGTGTCTAGGTGCTATAGACTAGATGGGTGTAATCAGGTGTCTCTGCTGGCTATAGACTAGATGGATGTAATCAGGTGTCTCTAGTGGCTATAGACTAGATGGGTGTAATCAGGTGTCTCTAGTGGCTATAGACTAGATGGGTGTAATCAGGTGTCTCTGCTGGCTATAGACTAGATGGGTGTAATCAGGTGTCTCTATTGGCTATAGACTAGATGGGTGTAATCAGGTGTCTCTAGTGGCTATAGACTAGATGGGTGTAATCAGGTGTCTCTGCTGGCTATAGTCTAGATGGATGTAATCAGGTGTCTCTGCTGGCTATAGACTAGATGGATGTAATCAGGTGTCTCTGCTGGCTATAGACTAGATGGGTGTAATCAGGTGTCTCTATTGGCTATAGACTAGATGGATGTAATCAGGTGTCTCTAGTGGCTATAGACTAGATGGGTGTAATCAGGTGTCTCTAGTGGCTATAGACTAGATGGATGTAATCAGGTGTCTCTGCTGGCTATAGACTAGATGGGTGTAATCAGGTGTCTAGGTGCTATAGACTAGATGGATGTAATCAGGTGTCTAGGTGCTATAGACTAGATAGATGTAATCAGGTGTCTCTGCTGGCTATAGACTAGATGGATGTAATCAGGTGTCTAGGTGCTATAGACTAGATGGATGTAATCAGGTGTCTAGGTGCTATAGACTAGATAGATGTAATCAGGTGTCTAGGTGCTATAGTCTAGATGGGTGTAATCAGGTCTCTAGTGGCTATAGACTAGATGGATGTAATCAGGTGTCTCTGCTGGCTATAGACTAGATGGGTGTAATCAGGTGTCTCTGCTGGCTATAGACTAGATGGATGTAATCAGGTGTCTCTATTGGCCATAGACTAGATGGGTATAATCAGGTGTCTCTGCTGGCTATAGACTAGATGGATGTAATCAGGTGTCTCTATTGGCTATAGACTAGATGGGTGTAATCAGGTGTCTCTATTGGCTATAGACTAGATGGATGTAATCAGGTGTCTCTGCTGGCTATAGACTAGATGGGTGTAATCAGGTGTCTCTAGTGGCTATAGACTAGATGGGTGTAATCAGGTGTCTCTAGTGGCTATAGACTAGATGGATGTAATCAGGTGTCTCTAGTGGCTATAGACTAGATGGGTGTAATCAGGTGTCTCTAGTGGCTATAGACTAGATGGGTGTAATCAGGTGTCTCTAGTGGCTATAGACTAGATGGATGTAATCAGGTGTCTCTGCTGGCTATAGACTAGATGGGTGTAATCAGGTGTCTCTAGTGGCTATAGACTAGATGGATGTAATCAGGTGTCTCTGCTGGCTATAGACTAGATGGATGTAATCAGGTGTCTCTGCTGGCTATAGACTAGATGGATGTAATCAGGTGTCTCTATTGGCTATAGACTAGATGGATGTAATCAGGTGTCTCTAGTGGCTATAGACTAGATGGGTGTAATCAGGTGTCTCTAGTGGCTATAGACTAGATGGATGTAATCAGGTGTCTCTGCTGGCTATAGACTAGATGGATGTAATCAGGTGTCTCTATTGGCTATAGACTAGATGGATGTAATCAGGTGTCTCTATTGGCTATAGACTAGATGGGTATAATCAGGTGTCTCTATTGGCTATAGACTAGATGGATGTAATCAGGTGTCTCTAGTGGCTATAGACTAGATGGATGTAATCAGGTGTCTCTGCTGGCTATAGATTAGATGGGTGTAATCGGTGTTGAATAGTAAGGGAGTGCTTAAGGAGTGCTGTAATGTGTGAGCTATACACGTGAAAGTCAGTGTTTACGTGTGTGTGTGTGTGTGTGTGTGTGTGTGTGTGTGTGTGTGTGTGTGTGTGTGTGTGTGTGTGTGTGTGTGTGTGTGTGTGTGTGTGTGTGTGTGTGTGTGTGTGTGTGTGTGTGTGTGTGTGTGCATTTGTTTTCCGTGTCTGTGTATGTGTGTCTGTCAGTGCGAGTGAGTGTGAGTGTGAGTGTGAGTGTGAGTGTGAGTGTGTGAGCGACAGGGTCTGTGTGTTTCTGCTCTATAGCCGTGCACTAGGAGAGCTTGATGAAGAACCCCCCCACAGTCGGGGTGCCATGCGGTCAGGCCAGCACAGCGGTCACATTACGGTCAGCGTGCACAAACACAGTCTAACCTCTTCCCCGCCGGCCTAGTGGCCCCCCCCGCGTCCACAGAGACACACAGAGACAGAGAAAGAACAGAGTTAACATCCAACAGTTCACCCCTGACCTCTGACCTCTCACCTCCTGACCTCAAGTATTCACAAAGCACCATCAGAGAGTGCTGATCTAGGATCAGGTCTTAATTCATTATAATCTGATCCTAGATCAGAGTGCTGAGCTCCGAAACCTTTGACCTGTCGACACCCAGGTATCCTAACTCCGCCTCCTCAGGCCTCTCCAGACCAGGAAGTGGATATGTTATAGAAGATTTCTTATGTCTTTTTTCATTGGATGAAACATACAAAGCCTTCAGAACGTATTCTTACCCCTTGACTTGGTCCACATTTTGTTGTGTTACAGTCTGAATTCAAAATGGACAATTATTTTAATTTTTTATATCTCACTCATCTACACACATTACCCCATAATTACATTTCTGCAAATGTATTGAAAATGAAATACAGAAATATCTCATTTACATAAGTAATTCAGACGACCGTGAACTGTGAGTCTTTCTGGGTAAGTCTCTAAGAGCTTCGCAAACATGTATTTTACAATATTTGCACATTCATTTTTATTTTTTTATTATTCAAGCTCTGTCAAGTTGGTTGTTGATCATTGTTGACAGCCTTTTTCATGCTGATTGAAGTCAAAACTGTAACTAGGCCACTCAGGAACATTCAATGTCGTCTAGGTTTTCCTCTAGGGTTTGGCCTGTGTTTTAGGTTATTGTCCTGCTGAAAGGTGAATTCATCTCCCAGTGTCTGGTGGAAAGCAGACTGAACCAGGTTTTCCTCTAGGGTTTTGCCTTGTGTTTTAGGTTATTGTCCTGCTGAAAGGTGAATTCATCTCCCAGTGTCTGGTGGAAAGCAGACTGAACCAGGTTTTCAACTAGGATTTGTCCTGTGCATAGTTAAAAAATGTATCCTAAAAAAACTTCCTAGTCCTTGCCAATGACAAGCATACCCATAACATGATGCAGACACCACCATGCTTGAAAGTATGAAGAGGGGTACTCAGTGGATGTGATGTGTTGGATTTGCCCCAAACATAACACTTTGTATTCAGGACATAAAGTTTGTTTTCGTTGCCAATTTTTATTTTTACTTTAGTGCCTTGTTGCAAACAGGGCGTATGTTTTGGAATATTTGTATTCTGTACAGGATTCATTCTTTTCCCTCTGTCATTTAGGTTAGTATTCTGGTGTAACTAAAATATTGTTGATCCATCCTCAGTTTTCTCCTGTCACAGCCATTTAACTATGTAACGGGTTTAAAAATCACCATTGGCCTCATGGTGAAATCCCTGAGCGGTTTCCTTCCTCTCCGGCAACTGAGTTAGGAAGGACGCCTGTATCTTTGTAGTGACTGGGTGTATTGATACACCATCCAAGGTGTAATTAATAACTTCACCATGCTCAAAGGAATATTCAATGTCTGCTTTTTTTTTTTTTACCCATCTACCAATAGGTGCCCTTTGTGAGACATTGGAAAACATCCCTTGTCTTTGTGGTTGAATCTGTGTTTGAAATTCCCTGCTCAGTTGAGGGACCTTACAGATAATTGTATTTGTGGGGTAGAGAGATGAGGTAGTCATACAAAAATCATGTTAAATACTATTATTGCACACAGAGTGAGTCCGTGCAAATTATTACATGAGGTGTTAAGCACTTTTTCATTCCTGAACTTATTTAGGCTCCTTTCCATAACAAAGGGGGGTTGAATACTTATTGACTCAAGACATTTCTGCTTTACTTGTTTAAATAACTTGTAAAACATTTCTAAAAACATAATTCCACTTTGACATGATGTGGTGTTGTGTGTCGGCCAGCGAAACAACATCTCAATTGAATCCATTTTAAATTCAGGCTGTAACACAACAACATGTGGAAGAAAAAAAAGAGTCAATGGGGTGTGAATACTTTCTGAAGGAACTGTCTCTTTGTCTTCTAACCAAGTCTTTAGGACTAGAGGCATTGGTATATTATGAACTGCAAGGGTTGTTTACATGAATAAGGAATAAAATAAACCATATTAGATTGTCTATAATGGTAACATGTTATGAATCGTTGATACCCTTTTACTCATGGTGGATTCAGTCTCACCTTGCTCATCTTACTCTTGCTGTCAGCGGTCAGGAAAGACATGTTGTTGATCTCATTCATCACCACAAAGTTCTGCTCCTCACGCTTGAAGTTCTGGAAAATACAGAACGGAGAAAAAGGGGAATGAATAAGGAGAGAGAGGGAGAGACAGAGAGAAAGGAGAAAAGGGGAATGAATAAAGGAAAGAGAGGGAGAGACAGAGAGAAAGGAGAAAAAGGGGAATGAATAAGGAGAGAGAGGGAGAGACAAAGAGAAAGGAGAAAAAGGGGAATGAATAAGGAGAGAGAGGGAGAGACAGAGAGAAAGGAGAAAAGGGGAATGAATAAAGGAAAGAGAGGGAGAGACAGAGAGAAAGGAGAAAAGGGGAATGAATAAGGAGAGAGAGGGAGAGACAGAGAGAAAGGAGAAAAGGGGAATGAATAAAGGAAAGAGAGGGAGAGACAGAGAGAAAGGAGAAAAAGGGGAATGAATAAGGAGAGAGAGGGAGAAACAAAGAGAAAGGAGAAAAGGGGAATGAATAAGGAGAGAGAGGGAGAGACAGAGAGAAAGGAGAAAAGAGGAATGAATAAGGAGAGAGAGGGAGAAACAGAGAGAAAGGAGAAAAGGGGAATGAATAAGGAGAGAGAGGGAGAGACAGAGAGAAAGGAGAAAAGGATGAATGAATAAAGGAAAGAGAGAAGGAGAGACAGAGAGAAAGGGAGAGGTGTGTATTAGTTGACGAAAAAGGAAGAATGAAAAAAAAGTGAAGGAATAGAGAGACGGGTGAGCGGTGTTTCATCGTACCAAAACATCACTTATGATACCAATATTTTAGAATAATTTAGTTCCGTTTCACATGATACTACCAAATATTTCAGCCCTACCGATCTAAAGAACCAGCTGGTGCCTGTTATAAAATGTTTATAAATTTATGTTTATAAATTTAAAATGTTTACACGTTTTTTTATTTAAAAAATTAAGCAACAGCAACTACTCTCTTGTATGTGCCAGTCCAATAATGTCCACTTCACTACCACGTGCATCTCATGTGTGGCAGCTGTGATCAGCCAGCCACACCCCCTTCCAGCCCTCACTCTAACCACTAGGCAGGTAGCCTAGTAGCTAGAGAGTTGGGCCAGTAAACGAAAGGTTGCTGGATCGAATCCCTGAGCTGACAAGGTAAAAATCTGTCTTTCTGCCCCTGAGCAAGGCAGTTAACCCGCTGTTCCCCGGGCCAAGAGCAAGGCAGTTAACCCACTGTTCCCCGGGCCCTGAGCAAGGCAGTTAACCCACTGTTCCCCGGGCCCTGAGCAAGGCAGTTAACCCACTGTTCCCCGGGCAGTGGAACCAGGTGTGAAGGAAGACAACACAAAACCAATGGAAAATGAAAAGTGGATCAGTGGTGGCTAGAAGGTCGGAGACGTCGACCGCCGAACGCCGCCCGAACAAGGAGAGGGACCAACTTTGGCGGACGTTGTGACAGAAATGAATAAATTCAGCCCTAATCTATGGATTTCACATGACTAGGAATGCATATATGCATCTGTTAGTCACAGGTAGGGGTTGTGGATCAGAAAATCAATCAGTATCTGGTGTGATCGCCATTTGCCTCATGGAGCGGGACACATCTCCTTCACATAGAGTTGATCAGGTTGTTGATTGTGGCCTGTGGAATGTTGATCTCACTCCTCTTCAACGGCTGTGTGAAGTTGCTGGATTATTTGTCAGGAACTGGAACACGCTGTCTTACACGTCGATCCAGAGCATCCCAAACATGCTCAATGGGTGAACTATCTGGTGAGTATGCAGGCCTTGGAAGAACTGGGACAGTTTCAGCTTCCAGAAATTGTGTACAGATCCTTGCGACATGGGGCCAGGCATTATCATGCTGAAACATGAGGTGATGGAGGAGGATGAATGGCACGACAATGGACCTCAGTATGTCGTCACGGTATCTCTGTGCATTCAAATTGCCATCGATAAAATGCAATTGTGTTCGTTGTCTGTAGCTTATGCCTGCCCATATCATAACCCCACCGCCACCATGGGGCAGTCTGTTCACAACATTGACATCAGCAAACCGCTTGCCCACACGACACAATACACGTGGTCTGCAATTGTGAGGCTGGCATTCTCTAATTCTCTAAAAACGACGTTGGATTGCGGCTTATGGTAGAGAAATTAACAATAAATTCTCTGGCAATTGCTCTGGTGGACATTCCTGCAGTCAGCATGCCAATTGCATGCTCTCCCTCAAAAAACTTGAGATATCTGTGACATTGTGTTGTATAGATAAAACTGTACATTTTTAGAGTAGCCTTTTTCTTGTCCCCACAGCACAAGGTGCACCTGTGCAATAATCATGCTGTTTAATCAGCTTCTTGGTATGCCACACCTGTCAGGTGGATGTATTATTTTGGCAAAGGAGAAATGGGTGGGTGTGTGTCTGTGTGTTAAATGAGGTAGGTGGGTGTGTGTCTGTGTGTTAAATGAGGTAGGGGAACTCACATGAGACTTGGACCAGAAGATAAACACCTCTCCAACCATCCTGAAGAGTTCCTCAGCATCTGGGTCTGGACAGGTCAACCATCGAGCCCTGGAACAACAAGATAAGGGTCAGGTGTGTTTCGTGTGTGTGTGTGTGCGTGCGTGATTGTGTGTACACGTGTTAGTTTACGACTCCACAGTACCTGTTGTTATCCACATATCTGATCAGTAGAGGATACAGAGCGTAAAGGTCTCTGCAGAGAACAGCAAACTCATCCCTGATGGTTCCTTCTTCACTGTCCACCTCAGACTTCCCCTCCAGTCTCAGCTGCTCCTCCTCAGCCACCACCTTCCCACTACGTTTCTTCAGTTTCTCCATGGTCGGGATGAAATGAGACTTCAACATCTCAGGCTTGGCTCTGCTAACGATGGGCTGGGCAAACACTGGACAAGGAAAGGACAGGCAGGACACACAGGGCCCATTGTTGAAAGGTCGTTACTCACGTTCATAAAAAAGCAAGGTCAGCAACAGTTGATCTCTGAACACATAACCATGACCTGAAAACGACACCATTTCTAAAACAGGACATCTCCCCTACCAACCAGCCAGTCATCTCCCTCTCCTCTCTCCACCAACCTGCCAGTCATCTCCCTCTCCTCTCTCCACCAACCTGCCAGTCATCTCCCTCTCCTCTCCCCTACCAACCTGCCAGTCATCTCCCTCTCCTCTCCCCACCAACCTGCCAGTCATCTCCCTCTCCTCTCCCCATCAACCTGCCAGTCATCTCCCTCTCCTCTCCCTACCAACCTGCCAGTCATCTCCCTCTCCTCTCCCCACTAACCTGCCAGTCATCTCCCTCTCCTCTCCCTACCAACCTGCCAGTCATCTCCCTCTCCTCTCCCTACCAACCTGCCAGTCATCTCCCTCTCCTCTCCCCACCAACCTGCCAGTCATCTCCCTCTCCTCTCCCCTACCAACCTGCCAGTCATCTCCCTCTCGTCTCCCCCACCAACCTGCCAGTCATCTCCCTCTCCTCTCCCCCACCAACCTTCCAGTCATCTCCCTCTCATCTCCCCTACCAACCTGCCAGTCATCTCCCTCTAAACTCCTCAACCAACCTGCCAGTCATCTCCCTCTCCTCTCCCCCACCAACCTGCCAGTCATCTCCCTCTCCTCTCCCCCACCAACCTGCCAGTCATCTCCCTCTCCTCTCCCCACCAACCTGCCAGTCATCTCCCTGTCCTCCCCCTACCAACCTGCCAGTCATCTCCCTCTCCTCTCCCCTACCAACCTGCCAGTCATCTCCCTCTCCTCTCCTCCACCAACCTGCCAGTCATCTCCCTCTCCTCTCCCTACCAACCTGCCAGTCATCTCCCTCTCCTCTCCCCTACCAACCTGCCAGTCATCTCCCTCTCCTCTCCTCACCAACCTGCCAGTCATCTCCCTCTCCTCTCCCCCACCAACCTGCCAGTCATCTCCCTCTCCCCTACCAACCTGCCAGTCATCTCCCTCTCCTCTCCCCACCAACCTGCCAGTCATCTCCCTCTCCTCTCCCTACCAACCTGCCAGTCATCTCCCTCTCCTCTCCCTACCAACCTGCCAGTCATCTCCCTCTCCTCTCCTCCCCCTACTAACCTGCCAGTCATCTCCCTCTCCTCCCCCTACCAACCTGCCAGTCATCTCCCTCTCCTCTCCCTACCAACCTGTCAGTCATCTCCCTCTCCTCTCCCCTACCAACCTGCCAGTCATCTCCCTCTCCTCTCCCCTACCAACCTGCCAGTCATCTCCCTCTCCTCTCCCCACCAATCTGCCAGTCATCTCCCTCTCCTCTCTCCACCAACCTGCCAGTCATCTCCCTCTCCTCTCCTCACCAACCTGCCAGTCATCTCCCTCTCCTCTCCCCCACCAACCTGCCAGTCATCTCCCTCTCCCCTACCAACCTGCCAGTCATCTCCCTCTCCTCTCCCCACCAACCTGCCAGTCATCTCCCTCTCCTCTCCCTACCAACCTGCCAGTCATCTCCATCTCCTCTCCCCACCAACCTGACAGTCATCTCCCTCTCCTCTCCCTACCAACCTGCCAGTCATCTCCCTCTCCTCTCTCCACCAACCTGCCAGTCATCTCCCTCTCCTCTCCCTACCAACCTGCCAGTCATCTCCCTCTCCTCTCCTCCACCAACCTGCCAGTCATCTCCCTCTCCTCTCCCCTACCAACCTGCCAGTCATCTCCCTCTCGTCTCCCCCACCAACCTGCCAGTCATCTCCCTCTCCTCTCCCCCACCAACCTGCCAGTCATCTCCCTCTCATCTCCCCTACCAACCTGCCAGTCATCTCCCTCTCCTCTCCTCACCAACCTGCCAGTCATCTCCCTCTCCTCTCCCCCACCAAACTGCCAGTCATCTCCCTCTCCTCTCCTCTCCCCTACCAACCTGCCAGTCATCTCCCTCTCCTCTCCCCCACCAACCTGCCAGTCATCTCCCTCTCCTCTCCCCACCAACCTGCCAGTCATCTCCCTGTCCTCCCCCTACCAACCTGCCAGTCATCTCCCTCTCCTCTCCCCTACCAACCTGCCAGTCATCTCCCTCTCCTCTCCTCCACCAACCTGCCAGTCATCTCCCTCTCCTCTCCCTACCAACCTGCCAGTCATCTCCCTCTCCCCTACCAACCTGCCAGTCATCTCCCTCTCCTCTCCCCACCAACCTGCCAGTCATCTCCCTCTCCTCTCCCTACCAACCTGCCAGTCATCTCCCTCTCCTCTCCTCCCCCTACTAACCTGCCAGTCATCTCCCTCTCCTCTCCCTACCAACCTGCCAGTCATCTCCCTCTCCTCTCCTCCCCCTACTAACCTGACAGTCATCTCCCTCTCCTCTCCCTACCAACCTGCCAGTCATCTCCCTCTCCTCTCCCCTACCAACCTGCCAGTCATCTCCCTCTCCTCTCCCCTACCAACCTGCCAGTCATCTCCCTCTCCTCTCCCCCACCAACCTGCCAGTCATCTCCCTCTCCTCTCCCCTACCAACCTGCCAGTCATCTCCCTCTCCTCTCCCTACCAACCTGCCTGTCATCTCCCTCTCCTCTCCCCTACCAACCTGCCAGTCATCTCCCTCTCCTCTCCTCCACCAACCTGCCAGTCATCTCCCTCTCCTCTCTTCCACCAACCTGCCAGTCATCTCCCTCTCCTCTCCTCCACCAACCTGCCAGTCATCTCCCTCTCCTCTCTCCACCAACCTGCCAGTCATCTCCCTCTCCTCTCCCCACCAACCTGCCAGTCATCTCCCTCTCCTCTCTCCACCAACCTGCCAGTCATCTCCCTCTCCTCTCTCCACCAACGTGCCAGTCATCTCCCTCTCCTCTCCCCTACCAACCTGCCAGTCATCTCCCTCTCCTCTCCCCCACCAACCTGCCAGTCATCTCCCTCTCCTCTCCCCTACGAACCTGCCAGTCATCTCCCTCTCTTCTCCCCAACCAACCTGCTAGTCATCTCCCTCTCCTCTCCCCTACCAACCTGCCAGTCATCTCCCTCTCCTCTCCCCCACCAACCTGCCAGTCATCTCCCTCTCCTCTCCCCTACCAACCTGCCAGTCATCTCCCTCTCCTCTCTCCACCAACCTGCCAGTCATCTCCCTCTCCTCTCCCCTACCAACCTGCCAGTCATCTCCCTCTCCTCTCCCCACCAACCTGCCAGTCATCTCCCTCTCCTCTCCCCATCAACCTGCCAGTCATCTCCCTCTCCTCTCCCTACCAATCTGCCAGTCATCTCCCTCTCCTCTCCCCACCAACCTGCCAGTCATCTCCCTCTCCTCTCCCCTACCAACCTGCCAGTCATCTCCCTCTCCTCTCTCCACCAACCTGCCAGTCATCTCCCTCTCCTCTCCCCTACCAACCTGCCAGTCATCTCCCTCTCCTCTCCCCACCAACCTGCCAGTCATCTCCCTCTCCTCTCTCCACCAACCTGCCAGTCATCTCCCTCTCCTCTCTCCACCAACCTGCCAGTCATCTCCCTCTCCTCTCCCCTACCAACCTGCCAGTCATCTCCCTCTCCTCTCCCCACCAACCTGCCAGTCATCTCCCTCTCCACTCCCCATCAACCTGCCAGTCATCTCCCTCTCCTCTCCCTACCAACCTGCCAGTCATCTCCCTCTCCTCTCCCCACCAACCTGCCAGTCATCTCCCTCTCCTCTCCCCTACCAACCTGCCAGTCATCTCCCTCTCCTCTCTCCACCAACCTGCCAGTCATCTCCCTCTCCTCTCCCCTACCAACCTGCCAGTCATCTCCCTCTCCTCTCCCCACCAACCTGCCAGTCATCTCCCTCTCCTCTCTCCACCAACCTGCCAGTCATCTCCCTCTCCTCTCCCCTACCAACCTGCCAGTCATCTCCCTCTCCTCTCCCCACCAACCTGCCAGTCATCTCCCTCTCCTCTCCCTACCAACCTGCCAGTCATCTCCCTCTCCTCTCTCCACCAACCTGCCAGTCATCTCCCTCTCCTCTCCCTACCAACCTGCCAGTCATCTCCCTCTCCTCTCCTCCACCAACCTGCCAGTCATCTCCCTCTCCTCTCCCCTACCAACCTGCCAGTCATCTCCCTCTCGTCTCCCCCACCAACCTGCCAGTCATCTCCCTCTCCTCTCCCCCACCAACCTGCCAGTCATCTCCCTCTCATCTCCCCTACCAACCTGCCAGTCATCTCCCTCTCCTTTCCTCACCAACCTGCCAGTCATCTCCCTCTCCTCTCCCCCACCAACCTGCCAGTCATCTCCCTCTCCTCTCCTCTCCCCTACCAACCTGCCAGTCATCTCCCTCTCCTCTCCCCCACCAACCTGCCAGTCATCTCCCTCTCCTCTCCCCACCAACCTGCCAGTCATCTCCCTCTCCTCTCCTCCACCAACCTGCCAGTCATCTCCCTCTCCTCTCCTCCACCAACCTGCCAGTCATCTCCCTCTCCTCTCCCTACCAACCTGCCAGTCATCTCCCTCTCCTCTCCTCCCCCTACTAACCTGCCAGTCACCTCCCTCTCCTCTCCCTACCAACCTGCCAGTCATCTCCCTGTCCTCCCCCTACCAACCTGCCAGTCATCTCCCTCTCCTCTCCCCTACCAACCTGCCAGTCATCTCCCTCTCCTCTCCTCCACCAACCTGCCAGTCATCTCCCTCTCCTCTCCCTACCAACCTGCCAGTCATCTCCCTCTCCTCTCCTCCCCCTACTAACCTGCCAGTCACCTCCCTCTCCTCTCCCCTACCAACCTGCCAGTCATCTCCCTCTCCTCTCCCCTACCAACCTGCCAGTCATCTCCCTCTCCTCTCCTCCACCAACCTGCCAGTCATCTCCCTCTCCTCTCCCTACCAACCTGCCAGTCATCTCCCTCTCCTCTCCCCACCAACCTGCCAGTCATCTCCCTCTCCTCTCCCCTACCAACCTGCCAGTCATCTCCCTCTCGTCTCCCCCACCAACCTGCCAGTCATCTCCCTCTCCTCTCCCCCACCAACCTTCCAGTCATCTCCCTCTCATCTCCCCTACCAACCTGCCAGTCATCTCCCTCTAAACTCCTCAACCAACCTGCCAGTCATCTCCCTCTCCTCTCCCCCACCAACCTGCCAGTCATCTCCCTCTCCTCTCCCCCACCAACCTGCCAGTCATCTCCCTCTCCTCTCCCCACCAACCTGCCAGTCATCTCCCTGTCCTCCCCCTACCAACCTGCCAGTCATCTCCCTCTCCTCTCCCCTACCAACCTGCCAGTCATCTCCCTCTCCTCTCCTCCACCAACCTGCCAGTCATCTCCCTCTCCTCTCCCTACCAACCTGCCAGTCATCTCCCTCTCCTCTCCCCTACCAACCTGCCAGTCATCTCCCTCTCCTCTCCTCACCAACCTGCCAGTCATCTCCCTCTCCTCTCCCCCACCAACCTGCCAGTCATCTCCCTCTCCCCTACCAACCTGCCAGTCATCTCCCTCTCCTCTCCCCACCAACCTGCCAGTCATCTCCCTCTCCTCTCCCTACCAACCTGCCAGTCATCTCCCTCTCCTCTCCCTACCAACCTGCCAGTCATCTCCCTCTCCTCTCCTCCCCCTACTAACCTGCCAGTCATCTCCCTCTCCTCCCCCTACCAACCTGCCAGTCATCTCCCTCTCCTCTCCCTACCAACCTGTCAGTCATCTCCCTCTCCTCTCCCCTACCAACCTGCCAGTCATCTCCCTCTCCTCTCCCCTACCAACCTGCCAGTCATCTCCCTCTCCTCTCCCCACCAATCTGCCAGTCATCTCCCTCTCCTCTCTCCACCAACCTGCCAGTCATCTCCCTCTCCTCTCCTCACCAACCTGCCAGTCATCTCCCTCTCCTCTCCCCCACCAACCTGCCAGTCATCTCCCTCTCCCCTACCAACCTGCCAGTCATCTCCCTCTCCTCTCCCCACCAACCTGCCAGTCATCTCCCTCTCCTCTCCCTACCAACCTGCCAGTCATCTCCATCTCCTCTCCCCACCAACCTGACAGTCATCTCCCTCTCCTCTCCCTACCAACCTGCCAGTCATCTCCCTCTCCTCTCTCCACCAACCTGCCAGTCATCTCCCTCTCCTCTCCCTACCAACCTGCCAGTCATCTCCCTCTCCTCTCCTCCACCAACCTGCCAGTCATCTCCCTCTCCTCTCCCCTACCAACCTGCCAGTCATCTCCCTCTCGTCTCCCCCACCAACCTGCCAGTCATCTCCCTCTCCTCTCCCCCACCAACCTGCCAGTCATCTCCCTCTCATCTCCCCTACCAACCTGCCAGTCATCTCCCTCTCCTCTCCTCACCAACCTGCCAGTCATCTCCCTCTCCTCTCCCCCACCAAACTGCCAGTCATCTCCCTCTCCTCTCCTCTCCCCTACCAACCTGCCAGTCATCTCCCTCTCCTCTCCCCCACCAACCTGCCAGTCATCTCCCTCTCCTCTCCCCACCAACCTGCCAGTCATCTCCCTGTCCTCCCCCTACCAACCTGCCAGTCATCTCCCTCTCCTCTCCCCTACCAACCTGCCAGTCATCTCCCTCTCCTCTCCTCCACCAACCTGCCAGTCATCTCCCTCTCCTCTCCCTACCAACCTGCCAGTCATCTCCCTCTCCCCTACCAACCTGCCAGTCATCTCCCTCTCCTCTCCCCACCAACCTGCCAGTCATCTCCCTCTCCTCTCCCTACCAACCTGCCAGTCATCTCCCTCTCCTCTCCTCCCCCTACTAACCTGCCAGTCATCTCCCTCTCCTCTCCCTACCAACCTGCCAGTCATCTCCCTCTCCTCTCCTCCCCCTACTAACCTGACAGTCATCTCCCTCTCCTCTCCCTACCAACCTGCCAGTCATCTCCCTCTCCTCTCCCCTACCAACCTGCCAGTCATCTCCCTCTCCTCTCCCCTACCAACCTGCCAGTCATCTCCCTCTCCTCTCCCCCACCAACCTGCCAGTCATCTCCCTCTCCTCTCCCCTACCAACCTGCCAGTCATCTCCCTCTCCTCTCCCTACCAACCTGCCTGTCATCTCCCTCTCCTCTCCCCTACCAACCTGCCAGTCATCTCCCTCTCCTCTCCTCCACCAACCTGCCAGTCATCTCCCTCTCCTCTCTTCCACCAACCTGCCAGTCATCTCCCTCTCCTCTCCTCCACCAACCTGCCAGTCATCTCCCTCTCCTCTCTCCACCAACCTGCCAGTCATCTCCCTCTCCTCTCCCCACCAACCTGCCAGTCATCTCCCTCTCCTCTCTCCACCAACCTGCCAGTCATCTCCCTCTCCTCTCTCCACCAACGTGCCAGTCATCTCCCTCTCCTCTCCCCTACCAACCTGCCAGTCATCTCCCTCTCCTCTCCCCCACCAACCTGCCAGTCATCTCCCTCTCCTCTCCCCTACGAACCTGCCAGTCATCTCCCTCTCTTCTCCCCAACCAACCTGCTAGTCATCTCCCTCTCCTCTCCCCTACCAACCTGCCAGTCATCTCCCTCTCCTCTCCCCCACCAACCTGCCAGTCATCTCCCTCTCCTCTCCCCTACCAACCTGCCAGTCATCTCCCTCTCCTCTCTCCACCAACCTGCCAGTCATCTCCCTCTCCTCTCCCCTACCAACCTGCCAGTCATCTCCCTCTCCTCTCCCCACCAACCTGCCAGTCATCTCCCTCTCCTCTCCCCATCAACCTGCCAGTCATCTCCCTCTCCTCTCCCTACCAATCTGCCAGTCATCTCCCTCTCCTCTCCCCACCAACCTGCCAGTCATCTCCCTCTCCTCTCCCCTACCAACCTGCCAGTCATCTCCCTCTCCTCTCTCCACCAACCTGCCAGTCATCTCCCTCTCCTCTCCCCTACCAACCTGCCAGTCATCTCCCTCTCCTCTCCCCACCAACCTGCCAGTCATCTCCCTCTCCTCTCTCCACCAACCTGCCAGTCATCTCCCTCTCCTCTCTCCACCAACCTGCCAGTCATCTCCCTCTCCTCTCCCCTACCAACCTGCCAGTCATCTCCCTCTCCTCTCCCCACCAACCTGCCAGTCATCTCCCTCTCCACTCCCCATCAACCTGCCAGTCATCTCCCTCTCCTCTCCCTACCAACCTGCCAGTCATCTCCCTCTCCTCTCCCCACCAACCTGCCAGTCATCTCCCTCTCCTCTCCCCTACCAACCTGCCAGTCATCTCCCTCTCCTCTCTCCACCAACCTGCCAGTCATCTCCCTCTCCTCTCCCCTACCAACCTGCCAGTCATCTCCCTCTCCTCTCCCCACCAACCTGCCAGTCATCTCCCTCTCCTCTCTCCACCAACCTGCCAGTCATCTCCCTCTCCTCTCCCCTACCAACCTGCCAGTCATCTCCCTCTCCTCTCCCCACCAACCTGCCAGTCATCTCCCTCTCCTCTCCCTACCAACCTGCCAGTCATCTCCCTCTCCTCTCTCCACCAACCTGCCAGTCATCTCCCTCTCCTCTCCCTACCAACCTGCCAGTCATCTCCCTCTCCTCTCCTCCACCAACCTGCCAGTCATCTCCCTCTCCTCTCCCCTACCAACCTGCCAGTCATCTCCCTCTCGTCTCCCCCACCAACCTGCCAGTCATCTCCCTCTCCTCTCCCCCACCAACCTGCCAGTCATCTCCCTCTCATCTCCCCTACCAACCTGCCAGTCATCTCCCTCTCCTTTCCTCACCAACCTGCCAGTCATCTCCCTCTCCTCTCCCCCACCAACCTGCCAGTCATCTCCCTCTCCTCTCCTCTCCCCTACCAACCTGCCAGTCATCTCCCTCTCCTCTCCCCCACCAACCTGCCAGTCATCTCCCTCTCCTCTCCTCCACCAACCTGCCAGTCATCTCCCTCTCCTCTCCCCACCAACCTGCCAGTCATCTCCCTCTCCTCTCCTCCACCAACCTGCCAGTCATCTCCCTCTCCTCTCCTCCACCAACCTGCCAGTCATCTCCCTCTCCTCTCCCTACCAACCTGCCAGTCATCTCCCTCTCCTCTCCTCCCCCTACTAACCTGCCAGTCACCTCCCTCTCCTCTCCCTACCAACCTGCCAGTCATCTCCCTGTCCTCCCCCTACCAACCTGCCAGTCATCTCCCTCTCCTCTCCCCTACCAACCTGCCAGTCATCTCCCTCTCCTCTCCTCCACCAACCTGCCAGTCATCTCCCTCTCCTCTCCCTACCAACCTGCCAGTCATCTCCCTCTCCTCTCCTCCCCCTACTAACCTGCCAGTCACCTCCCTCTCCTCTCCCCTACCAACCTGCCAGTCATCTCCCTCTCCTCTCCCTACCAACCTGCCAGTCATCTCCCTCTCCTCTCTCCACCAACCTGCCAATCATCTCCCTCTCCTCTCCCCTACCAACCTGCCAGTCATCTCCCTCTCCTCTCCCTACCAACCTGCCAGTCATCTCCCTCTCCTCTCCTCCCCCTACTAACCTGCCAGTCATCTCCTCTCCTCTCCCTACCAACCTGCCAGTCATCTCCCTCTCCTCTCCTCCCCCTACTAACCTGCCAGTCATCTCCCTCTCCTCTCCCTACCAACCTGCCAGTCATCTCCCTCTCCTCTCCCCTACCAACCTGCCAGTCATCTCCCTCTCCTCTCCCCTACCAACCTGCCAGTCATCTCCCTCTCCTCTCCCCCACCAACCTGCCAGTCATCTCCCTCTCCTCTCCCCTACCAACCTGCCAGTCATCTCCCTCTCCTCTCCCCCACCAACCTGCCAGTCATCTCCCTCTCCTCTCCCCTACCAACCTGCCAGTCATCTCCCTCTCCTCTCCCCCACCAACCTGCCAGTCATCTCCCTCTCCTCTCCCCTACCAACCTGCCAGTCATCTCCCTCTCCTCTCCTCCACCAACCTGCCAGTCATCTCCCTCTCCTCTCCTCCACCAACCTGCCAGTCATCTCCCTCTCCTCTCCTCCACCAACCTGCCAGTCATCTCCCTCTCCTCTCTCCACCAACCTGCCAGTCATCTCCCTCTCCTCTCCCTACCAACCTGCCAGTCATCTCCCTCTCCTCTCCCCTACCAACCTGCCAGTCATCTCCCTCTCCTCTCCTCCCCCTACTAACCTGCCAGTCACCTCCCTCTCCTCTCCCTACCAACCTGCCAGTCATCTCCCTCTCCTCTCCCTACCAACCTGCCAGTCATCTCCCTCTCCTCTCCCCACCAACCTGCCAGTCATCTCCCTCTCCTCTCCCCTACCAACCTGCCAGTCATCTCCCTCTCCTCTCTCCACCAACCTGCCAGTCATCTCCCTCTCCTCTCCCCTACCAACCTGCCAGTCATCTCCCTCTCCTCTCCCCACCAACCTGCCAGTCATCTCCCTCTCCTCTCTCCACCAACCTGCCAGTCATCTCCCTCTCCTCTCCCCTACCAACCTGCCAGTCATCTCCCTCTCCTCTCCCCACCAACCTGCCAGTCATCTCCCTCTCCTCTCCCTACCAACCTGCCAGTCATCTCCCTCTCCTCTCTCCACCAACCTGCCAGTCATCTCCCTCTCCTCTCCCTACCAACCTGCCAGTCATCTCCCTCTCCTCTCCTCCACCAACCTGCCAGTCATCTCCCTCTCCTCTCCCCTAACAACCTGCCAGTCATCTCCCTCTCGTCTCCCCCACCAACCTGCCAGTCATCTCCCTCTCCTCTCCCCCACCAACCTGCCAGTCATCTCCCTCTCATCTCCCCTACCAACCTGCCAGTCATCTCCCTGTCCTCTCCTCACCAACCTGCCAGTCATCTCCCTCTCCTCTCCCCCACCAACCTGCCAGTCATCTCCCTCTCCTCTCCTCTCCCCTACCAACCTGCCAGTCATCTCCCTCTCCTCTCCCCCACCAACCTGCCAGTCATCTCCCTCTCCTCTCCCCACCAACCTGCCAGTCATCTCCCTGTCCTCCCCCTACCAACCTGCCAGTCATCTCCCTCTCCTCTCCCCTACCAACCTGCCAGTCATCTCCCTCTCCTCTCCTCCACCAACCTGCCAGTCATCTCCCTCTCCTCTCCCTACCAACCTGCCAGTCATCTCCCTCTCCTCTCCTCCCCCTACTAACCTGCCAGTCACCTCCCTCTCCTCTCCCTACCAACCTGCCAGTCATCTCCCTCTCCTCTCCCCTACCAACCTGCCAGTCATCTCCCTCTCCTCTCCCTACCAACCTGCCAGTCATCTCCCTCTCCTCTCTCCACCAACCTGCCAATCATCTCCCTCTCCTCTCCCCTACCAACCTGCTAGTCATCTCCCTCTCCTCTCCCTACCAACCTGCCAGTCATCTCCCTCTCCTCTCCTCCCCCTACTAACCTGCCAGTCATCTCCCTCTCCTCTCCCTACCAACCTGCCAGTCATCTCCCTCTCCTCTCCTCCCCCTACTAACCTGCCAGTCATCTCCCTCTCCTCTCCCTACCAACCTGCCAGTCATCTCCCTCTCCTCTCCCCTACCAACCTGCCAGTCATCTCCCTCTCCTCTCCCCTACCAACCTGCCAGTCATCTCCCTCTCCTCTCCCCCACCAACCTGCCAGTCATCTCCCTCTCCTCTCCCCTACCAACCTGCCAGTCATCTCCCTCTCCTCTCCCCCACCAACCTGCCAGTCATCTCCCTCTCCTCTCCCCTACCAACCTGCCAGTCATCTCCCTCTCCTCTCCCCCACCAACCTGCCAGTCATCTCCCTCTCCTCTCCCCTACCAACCTGCCAGTCATCTCCCTCTCCTCTCCTCCACCAACCTGCCAGTCATCTCCCTCTCCTCTCCTCCACCAACCTGCCAGTCATCTCCCTCTCCTCTCCTCCACCAACCTGCCAGTCATCTCCCTCTCCTCTCTCCACCAACCTGCCAGTCATCTCCCTCTCCTCTCCCTACCAACCTGCCAGTCATCTCCCTCTCCTCTCCCCTACCAACCTGCCAGTCATCTCCCTCTCCTCTCCTCCCCCTACTAACCTGCCAGTCACCTCCCTCTCCTCTCCCTACCAACCTGCCAGTCATCTCCCTCTCCTCTCCCTACCAACCTGCCAGTCATCTCCCTCTCCTCTCCCCACCAACCTGCCAGTCATCTCCCTCTCCTCTCCCCTACCAACCTGCCAGTCATCTCCCTCTCCTCTCTCCACCAACCTGCCAGTCATCTCCCTCTCCTCTCCCCTACCAACCTGCCAGTCATCTCCCTCTCCTCTCCCCACCAACCTGCCAGTCATCTCCCTCTCCTCTCTCCACCAACCTGCCAGTCATCTCCCTCTCCTCTCCCCTACCAACCTGCCAGTCATCTCCCTCTCCTCTCCCCACCAACCTGCCAGTCATCTCCCTCTCCTCTCCCTACCAACCTGCCAGTCATCTCCCTCTCCTCTCTCCACCAACCTGCCAGTCATCTCCCTCTCCTCTCCCTACCAACCTGCCAGTCATCTCCCTCTCCTCTCCTCCACCAACCTGCCAGTCATCTCCCTCTCCTCTCCCCTACCAACCTGCCAGTCATCTCCCTCTCGTCTCCCCCACCAACCTGCCAGTCATCTCCCTCTCCTCTCCCCCACCAACCTGCCAGTCATCTCCCTCTCATCTCCCCTACCAACCTGCCAGTCATCTCCCTGTCCTCTCCTCACCAACCTGCCAGTCATCTCCCTCTCCTCTCCCCCACCAACCTGCCAGTCATCTCCCTCTCCTCTCCTCTCCCCTACCAACCTGCCAGTCATCTCCCTCTCCTCTCCCCCACCAACCTGCCAGTCATCTCCCTCTCCTCTCCCTACCAACCTGCCAGTCATCTCCCTGTCCTCCCCCTACCAACCTGCCAGTCATCTCCCTCTCCTCTCCCCTACCAACCTGCCAGTCATCTCCCTCTCCTCTCCTCCACCAACCTGCCAGTCATCTCCCTCTCCTCTCCCTACCAACCTGCCAGTCATCTCCCTCTCCTCTCCTCCCCCTACTAACCTGCCAGTCACCTCCCTCTCCTCTCCCTACCAACCTGCCAGTCATCTCCCTCTCCTCTCCCCTACCAACCTGCCAGTCATCTCCCTCTCCTCTCCCTACCAACCTGCCAGTCATCTCCCTCTCCTCTCTCCACCAACCTGCCAGTCATCTCCCTCTCCTCTCCCCTACCAACCTGCCAGTCATCCCCCTCTCCTCTCCCAGTCATCTCCCTCTCCTCTCCCCTACCAACCTGCCAGTCATCTCCCTCTCCTCTCCCCCACCAACCTGCCAGTCATCTCCCTCTCCTCTCCCCTACCAACCTGCCAGTCATCTCCCTCTCCTCTCCCCCACCAACCTGCCAGTCATCTCCCTCTCCTCTCCCCTACCAACCTGCCAGTCATCTCCCTCTCCTCTCCCCCACCAACCTGCCAGTCATCTCCCTCTCCTCTCCCCTACCAACCTGCCAGTCATCTCCCTCTCCTCTCCTCCACCAACCTGCCAGTCATCTCCCTCTCCTCTCCTCCACCAACCTGCCAGTCATCTCCCTCTCCTCTCCTCCACCAACCTGCCAGTCATCTCCCTCTCCTCTCTCCACCAACCTGCCAGTCATCTCCCTCTCCTCTCCCTACCAACCTGCCAGTCATCTCCCTCTCCTCTCCCCTACCAACCTGCCAGTCATCTCCCTCTCCTCTCCTCCCCCTACTAACCTGCCAGTCACCTCCCTCTCCTCTCCCTACCAACCTGCCAGTCATCTCCCTCTCCTCTCCCCTACCAACCTGCCAGTCATCCCCCTCTCCTCTCCCTACCAACCTGCCAGTCATCTCCCTCTCCTCTCCCTACCAACCTGCCAGTCATCTCCCTCTCCTCTCCTCCCCCTACTAACCTGCCAGTCATCTCCCTCTCCTCTCCCTACCAACCTGCCAGTCATCTCCCTCTCCTCTCCTCCCCCTACTAACCTGCCAGTCATCTCCCTCTCCTCTCCCTACCAACCTGCCAGTCATCTCCCTCTCCTCTCCCCTACCAACCTGCCAGTCATCTCCCTCTCCTCTCCCCTACCAACCTGCCAGTCATCTCCCTCTCCTCTCCCCCACCAACCTGCCAGTCATCTCCCTCTCCTCTCCCCTACCAACCTGCCAGTCATCTCCCTCTCCTCTCCCTACCAACCTGCCTGTCATCTCCCTCTCCTCTCCCCTACCAACCTGCCAGTCATCTCCCTCTCCTCTCCTCCACCAACCTGCCAGTCATCTCCCTCTCCTCTCCCCACCAACCTGCCAGTCATCTCCCTCTCCTCTCTCCACCAACCTGCCAGTCATCTCCCTCTCCTCTCTCCACCAACGTGCCAGGCATCTCCCTCTCCTCTCCCCTACCAACCTGCCAGTCATCTCCCTCTCCTCTCCCCCACCAACCTGCCAGTCATCTCCCTCTCCTCTCCCCTACCAACCTGCCAGTCATCTCCCTCTCCTCTCCCCCACCAACCTGCCAGTCATCTCCCTCTCCTCTCCCCTACCAACCTGCCAGTCATCTCCCTCTCCTCTCCCCCACCAACCTGCCAGTCATCTCCCTCTCCTCTCCCTTACCAACCTGCCAGTCATCTCCCTCTCCTCTCCTCCACCAACCTGCCAGTCATCTCCCTCTCCTCTCCTCCACCAACCTGCCAGTCATCTCCCTCTCCTCTCCTCCACCAACCTGCCAGTCATCTCCCTCTCCTCTCTCCACCAACCTGCCAGTCATCTCCCTCTCCTCTCCCCACCAACCTGCCAGTCATCTCCCTCTCCTCTCTCCACCAACCTGCCAGTCATCTCCCTCTCCTCTCTTCACCAACGTGCCAGTCATCTCCCTCTCCTCTCCCCTACCAACCTGCCAGTCATCTCCCTCTCCTCTCCCCCACCAACCTGCCAGTCATCTCCCTCTCCTCTCCCCTACCAACCTGCCAGTCATCTCCCTCTCCTCTCTCCACCAACCTGCCAGTCATCTCCCTCTCCTCTCCCCACCAACATGCCAGTCATCTCCCTCTCGTCTCCCCACCAACATGCCAGTCATCTCCCTCTCGTCTCCCCCACCAACCTGCCAGTCATCTCCCTCTCCTCTCCCCCACCAACCTGCCAGACATCTCCCTCTCCTCTCTCCAGCAACCTGCCAGTCATCTCCCTCTCCTCTCCCCCACCAACCTGCCAGTCATCTCCCTCTCCTCTCCCCACCAACCTGCCAGTCATCTCCCTCTACTCTCCCCAACAACCTGCCAGTCATCTCTCTCTCCTCTCTCCAGCAACCTGCCAGTCATCTCCCTCTCCTCTCCTCCACCAACCTGCCAGTCATCTCCCTCTCCTCTCCCCACCAACCTGCCAGTCATCTCCCTCTCCTCTCCCCACCAACCTGCCAGTCATCTCCCTCTCCTCCCCCTACCAACCTGCCAGACATCTCCCTCTCCTCTCTCCTTCCAACCTCCCAGTCATCTCCCTCTCCTCTCTCCACCAACCTGCCAGTTATCTCCCTTTCCTCTCCCCACCAACCTGCCAGGCGTTTCATCCAGGAGGCTTCGTCTATCCCCAGATTGTTGACTACTATCTTCATGATGCTGCCCAGCAACTGGTTGAGTTGTTCTGAAGTGACGTCAGTACAGAGCTGACCCTCCAGGTCGGGGTAGTTCTCCAGACCTCTTTCCCACCAGCGGGGAAGGTAGTTACACAGCATGGGCAGGGTGATCTCGATAACGTGGGGCATCTCAGTGTAGCGAGCCCCTGACTCTGCCAGGTCCCCGATCTCCTTCATCAGGACATCTAGCTCTGGGATGTCAGTACACAGCTCCTCTACTTGGTTGGGCAGGCCCAGGACTGGCAGGGGTAGAGAGACGAGAGGAGAGGAAAAAAGGAATGGGGCGGGGAGGAGAAGGAGGACAGGAAGGACAGAGAATAAACATATTGTGTCATTGATGCTCTGGGATGTCGGTGCATAGCTCCTCTACGTGCTGGGGGAGGGCGGAAAAATATTGTGTCATTTCTACACTTACAGAGAGAGAGAAGAGAGAGAGAGAGAGAGAAGAGAGGGGGGGAAAGAAAGAGAAAAAGACCAACATGAGAGAAACAAAGGGAGGTAGAGAGAGAGATACGTTAGAGAGATAAAATAGAGAGAGAGAGGTGAGATATACAGAGAAGATATTTATAGATATAGAGAAAGATAGAGATGTAGATAGAGAGACAGATATAGATATAGATAGATATAGACAGAAAGAGATATAGATATAATGACAGATATAGATATAAAGACAGATGTAAATATGGATAGAGACAGATATACATATAGACAGATATAGAGATAGAGACAGATATAGATATAAAGACAAATGTAGATAGAGAAACATACAGTTGAAGTCGGAAGTTTACATACACTTTAGCCAAATACATTTAAAATCAGTTTTTCACAATTCCTGACATTTAATCCTAATAAAAATCCCTGTCTCAGGTCAGTTAGGATCACTACTTTATTTTAAGAATGTGAAATGTCAGAATAATAGTAGAGAGAATTATTTATTTCAGCTTTTATTTCTTTCATCACATTCCCAGTGGGTCAGAAGTTTACAGACACTCACTTAGTATTTGGTAGCATTGCTTTTAATTGTTTAATTTGGGTCAAATGTTTTGGGTAGCCTTCCACAAGCTTCCCACAATAAGTTGGGTGAATTTTGGCCCATTCCTCCTGACAGAGCTGGTGTAACTGAGTCAGGTTTTTAGGCCTCCATGCTCGCACACGCTTTTTCAGTTCTGCCCACAAATTTTCTATAGGATTGAGGTCAGGGCTTTGTGATGGCCACTCCAATACCTTGACTTTGTTGTCCTTAAGCCATTTTGCCACAACTTTGGAAGTATGCTTGGGGTCATTGTGCATTTGGAAGACCTATTTGCGACCAAGCTTTAACTTCCTGACTGATGTCTTGAGATGTTGCTTCAATATATCCACATAATTTTCTTTCCTCATGATGCCATCCATTTTGTGAAGTGCACCAGTCCCTCCTGCAGCAAAGCACCCCCACAACATGGTGCTGCCACCCCGTGCTTCACGGTTGGGATGGTGTTCTTCGGCTTGCAAGCCTCCCCCTTTTTCCTCCAAACATAACAATGGTCATTATTTCATCAGACCAGAGGACATTTCTCCAAAAAGTACGATCTTTGGCCCCATGTGCAGTTTAAAACCGTAATCTGGCTTTTTTATGGCGGTATTGGAGCAGTGGCTTCTTCCTTGCTGAGCGGCCTTTCAGGCTATGTCGATATAGGACTCGTTTTACTGTGGATATAGATACTTTTGTACATGTTTCCTCCAGCATCTTCACGGGGTCCTTTGCTGTTGTTCTGGGATTGATTTGCACTTTTCGCACCAAAGTACGTTCATCTCTAGGAGACAGAATGCGTCTCCTTCCTGAGCGGTATGACGGCTGCGTGGTACCATGGTGTTTATACTTGCATACTATTGTTTGTACAGATGAGCATGGTACCTTCAGGCGTTTGGAAATTGCTCCCAAGGATGAACCAGACTCCATTTTTGTGGAGGCCTTGGCTGATTTCTTTTGATTTTCCCATGATGTCAAGCAAAGAGGCACAGAGTTAAAAGAAAGGCATTGAAATAATCCACAGGTACACCTCCAATTTACTAAAATTATGTCAATTAGCCTATCAGAAGCTTCTAAAGCCATGACATAATTTTCTGGAATTTTCCAAGCTGTTTAAAGGCACAGTCAACTCAGTGTATGTAAACTTCTGACCCACTGGAATTGTGATACAGTAAATTATAAGTGAAATAATCTGTATGTAAACAATTGTTGGAAAAATTACTTGTGTCATGCACAATGTAGATGTCCTAACCGACTTGCCAAAACTATAGTTTGTTCACAAGAAATTTGTGGAGTGGTTGAAAAACAAGTTTTAATGACTCCAACCTAAGTGTATGTAAACTTCCGACTTCAACTGTATATAGAGAGAGACAGAAATATATAGATAGATGGAAGACAGTTACATATATATGGAGAGAGAGATACAGATAGAGAGACAGATATACATGTAGATAGAGAGGCAGATATAGATAGAGGGACAGATACAGATAGAGGGACAGATATAGATAGAGAGACAGATATAGATAGAGGGACAGCTATAGATAGAGGGACAGATATAGATAGAAAGACAGATATAGATAGAGAGAGACAGATATAGATAGAGAGACAGATATAGATAGAGAGACAGATATAGATATAGAGACAGATATAGATATAGAGACAGATATAGATAGAGAGAGACAGATATAGATAGAGGGACAGACACCGATAGAGGGACAGATATAGATAGAAAGACAGATATAGATAGAGAGAGACAGATATAGATAGAGTGACAGATATAGCTAGAGGGACAGATATAGATAACCATTTGTACATTGTTACAACACTGTATCTATATAATATGACATTTGTAATGTCTTTATTGTTTTGAAACTTCTGTATTTGTAATGTTTACTGTTAATTTGTATTGTTTGTTTCACTTTTGTGTATTGTCTACCTCACTTGCTTTGGCAATGTTAACACATGTTTCCCATGCCAATAAAGCCCCTTGAATTGAATTGAATTGAATTGATAGAGGGACAGATCAATAGATTTAGAGATAGATATATAGATTTAGAGACAGACATAGATAGAGAGACAGATATAGATAGAGAGATAGATATACAGATTTAGAGACAGCTATTTCGACATGGAGACATATTTAGATAGGTATGCTCACTGCCTCTCTCTCTGGGTGTCTTCGTGGTGTAGACAGAGTAGGCATTGTACTCGTTGAGGCCGGGCTCCAGGTAGGCTACAGGCATGGCAGCGGCAAGATTTGCCAAACACTCCCCCAGAGCCGGCCTCTGCCTGTAAACAGACACAACAAAACATTATTGGTCTGATGCCCATGGACTGCAAAGTGGGTTAAATAACAGAACAGAAACCTGAACAAACAAACATCAGGATCAGCGATAATAACCAGAGACACTACAAACACTGAGCCCATAGATAATAACACCCACTATTAACACTGAGCCCCATTATATATAGAATATTAACTGCTATAACCACTGAACCCATAATATATAGAATATTAACCACTATAAACACTGAGCCCCATAATATATAGAATAATAACCACTGAGCCCATAATATATAGAATAATAACCACTATAAACACTGAGCCCATAATATATAGAATATTAACCACTACAAACACTGAGCCCATAGATAATAACACCCACTATTAACACTGAGCCCATAGATAATAACCACTATTAACACTGAGCCCATAGATAATAACACCCACTATTAACACTGAGCCCCATAATATATAGAATATTAACCACTATTAACACTGAGCCCCATAATATATAGAATATTAACCACTATAAACACTGAGCCCATAGATAATAACACCCACTATAAACACTGAGCCCATAATATATAGAATAATAACCACTATAAACACTGAGCCCCATAGATAATAACACCCACTACAAACACTGAGCCCAAAGATAATAACACCCACTATTAACACTGAGCCCCATAATATATAGAATATCAACCACTATAAACACTGAGCCCCATAATATATAGAATATTAACCACTATAAACACTGAGCACATAATATATAGAATAATAACCACTATAAACACTGAGCCCCATAGATAATAACACCCACTACAAACACTGAGTCCATAGATAATAACACCCACTATTAACACTGAGCCCATAGATAATAACACCCACTATTAACACTGAGCCCATAGATAATAACACCCACTACAAACACTGAGCCCATAGATAATAACACCCACTATAAACACTGAGCCCATAGATAATAACACCCACTATTAACACTGAGCCCCATTATATATAGAATATTAACCACTATAACCACTGAGCACATAATATATAGAATATTAACCACTATAAACACTGAGCCCCATAATATATAGAATATTAACCACTATAAACACTGAGCCCCATAAAATATAGAATATTAACCTCTATAAACACTGAGCCCCATAATATATAGAATAATAACCACTATAAACACTGAGCCCATAGATAATAACACCCACTATTAACACTGAGCCCATAGATAATAACACCCACTATAAACACTGAGCCCATAGATAATAACACCCACTATTAACACTGAGCCCATAGATAATAACACCCACTATTAACACTGAGCCCCATAATATATAGAATATTAACCACTATTAACACTGAGCCCATAATATATAGAATATTAACCACTATAAACACTGAGCCCATAGATAATAACACCCACTATTAACACTGAGCCCCATAATATATAGAATAACACCCACTATTAACACTGAGCCCCATTATATATAGAATATTAACTGCTATAACCACTGAACCCATAATATATAGAATATTAACCACTATAAACACTGAGCCCCATAATATATAGAATAATAACCACTGAGCCCATAATATATAGAATAATAACCACTATAAACACTGAGCCCATAATATATAGAATATTAACCACTACAAACACTGAGCCCATAGATAATAACACCCACTATTAACACTGAGCCCATAGATAATAACCACTATTAACACTGAGCCCATAGATAATAACACCCACTATTAACACTGAGCCCCATAATATATAGAATATTAACCACTATTAACACTGAGCCCCATAATATATAGAATATTAACCACTATAAACACTGAGCCCATAGATAATAACACCCACTATAAACACTGAGCCCATAATATATAGAATAATAACCACTATAAACACTGAGCCCCATAGATAATAACACCCACTACAAACACTGAGCCCAAAGATAATAACACCCACTATTAACACTGAGCCCCATAATATATAGAATATTAACCACTATAAACACTGAGCCCCATAATATATAGAATATTAACCACTATAAACACTGAGCACATAATATATAGAATAATAACCACTATAAACACTGAGCCCCATAGATAATAACACCCACTACAAACACTGAGTCCATAGATAATAACACCCACTATTAACACTGAGCCCATAGATAATAACACCCACTATTAACACTGAGCCCATAGATAATAACACCCACTACAAACACTGAGCCCATAGATAATAACACCCACTATAAACACTGAGCCCATAGATAATAACACCCACTATTAACACTGAGCCCCATTATATATAGAATATTAACCACTATAACCACTGAGCACATAATATATAGAATATTAACCACTATAAACACTGAGCCCCATAATATATAGAATATTAACCACTTTAAACACTGAGCCCCATAAAATATAGAATATTAACCTCTATAAACACTGAGCCCCATAATATATAGAATAATAACCACTATAAACACTGAGCCCATAGATAATAACACCCACTATTAACACTGAGCCCATAGATAATAACACCCACTATAAACACTGAGCCCATAGATAATAACACCCACTATTAACACTGAGCCCATAGATAATAACACCCACTATTAACACTGAGCCCCATAATATATAGAATATTAACCACTATTAACACTGAGCCCATAATATATAGAATATTAACCACTATAAACACTGAGCCCATAGATAATAACACCCACTATTAACACTGAGCCCCATAATATATAGAATAATAACCACTATAAACACTGAGCCCCATAATATATAGAATATTAACCACTATAAACACTGAGCCCATAGATAATAACACCCACTATTAACACTGAACCCCATAATATATAGAATATTAACCACTACAAACACTGAGCCCATATATAATAACACCCACTATAAACACTGAGCCCATAAAATATAGAATAATAACCACTATAAACACTGAGCCCATAATATATAGAATATTAACCACTATTAACACTGAGCCCCATAATATATAGAATATTAACCACTATAAACACTGAGCCCATAATATATAGAATAATAACCACTGAGCCCATAATATATAGAATAATAACCACTATAAACACTGAGCCCCATAATATATAGAATAATAACCACTATTAACACTGAGCCCATAATATATAGAATATTAACCACTATTAACACTGAGCCCATAACATATAGAATATTAACCACTATTAACACTGAGCCCATAATATATAGAATAATAACCACTATAAACACTGAGCCCATAATATATAGAATATTAACCACTATAAACACTGAGCCCCATAATATATAGAATATTAACCACTGAGCCCCATAATATATAGAATATTAACCACTATTAACACTGAGCCCCATAATATATAGAATATTAACCACTATTAACACTGAGCCCATAATATATAGAATATTAACCACTGAGCCCCATAATATATAGAATAATAACCACTATTAACACTGAGCCCATAATATATAGAATATTAACCACTGAGCCCCATAATATATAGAATAATAACCACTATAACCACTGAGCCCCATAATATATAGAATAATAACCACTATAAACACTGAGCCCCATAATATATAGAATATGAACCACTATAAACACTGAGCCCATAATATATAGAATAATAACCACTATAAACACTGAGCCCATAATATATAGAATAATAACCACTGAGCCCCATAATATATAGAATAATAACCACTATAAACACTGAGCCCCATAATGTATAGAATAATAACCAATATAAACACTGAGCCCATAATATATAGAATAATAACCACTGAGCCCATAATATATAGAATAATAACCACTATAACCACTGAGCCCATAATATATAGAATAATAACCACTATTAACACTGAGCCCCATAATATATAGAATAATAACCACTATAAACACTGAGCCCCATAATATATAGAATAATAACCACTATAAACACTGAGCCCATAATATATAGAATATTAACCACTATAAACACTGAGCCCCATAATATATAGAATATTAACCACTATAAACACTGAGCCCCATAATATATAGAATAATAACAACTGAGCCCCATAATATATAGAATAATAACCACTATAAACACTGAGCCCCATAATATATAGAATAATAACCACTATAAACACTGAGCCCCATAATATATAGAATATTAACCACTATAAACACTGAGCCCATAATATATAGAATATTAACCACTATAAACACTGAGCCCCATAATATATAGAATAATAACAACTGAGCCCCATAATATATAGAATAATAACCACTATAAACACTGAGCCCCATAATATATAGAATAATAACCACTATAAACACTGAGCCCCATAATATATAGAATATTAACCACTATAAACACTGAGCCCCATAATATATAGAATATTAACCACTATAAACACTGAGCCCCATAATATATAGAATAATAACCACTGAGCCCCATAATATATAGAATATTAACCACTATAAACACTGAGCCCCATAATATATAGAATATTAACCACTATAAACACTGAACCCATAATATATAGAATATTAACCACTATAAACACTGAGCCCCATAATATATAGAATAATAACCACTATTAACACTGAGCCCCATAATATATAGAATAATAACCACTGAGCCCATACTATATAGAATATTAACCACTGAGCCCATAATATATAGAATAATAACCACTATAACCACTGAGCCCATAATATATAGAATATTAACCACTATAAACACTGAGCCCCATAATATATAGAATAATAACCACTATAAACACTGAGCCCCATAATATATAGAATAATAACCACTATTAACACTGAGCCCCATAATATATAGAATATTAACCACTATAACCACTGAGCCCATAATATATAGAATATTAACCACTATAAACACTGAGCCCATAATATATAGAATATTAACCACTATAAACACTGAGCCCCATAATATATAGAATAATAACCACTATAAACACTGAGCCCCATAATATATAGAATAATAACCACTGAGCCCCATAATATATAGAATAATAACCACTATAAACACTGAGCCCCATAATATATAGAATAATAACCACTATAAACACTGAGCCCCATAATATATAGAATATTAACCACTGAGCCCCATAATATATAGAATAATAACCACTGAGCCCCATAATATAGAATAATAACCACTATAAACACTGAGCCCCATAATATATAGAATAATAACCACTGAGCCCCATAATATATAGAATAATAACCACTGAGCCCCATAATATATAGAATAATAACCACTGAGCCCCATAATATAGAATAATAACCACTATAAACACTGAGCCCATAATATATAGAATAATAACCACTGAGCCCCATAATATATAGAATAATAACCACTGAGCCCCATAATATATAGAATAATAACCACTGAGCCCCATAATATAGAATAATAACCACCATATACACTGAGCCCCATAATACATAGAATATTAACCACTGAGCCCATAATATATAGAATAATAACCACTGAGCCCCATAATATATAGAATAATAACCACTATAAACACTGAGCCCCATAATATATAGAATATTAACCACTATAACCACTGAGCCCCATAATATATAGAATAATAACCACTATAAACACTGAGCCCCATAATATATAGAATATTAACCACTATAAACACTGAGCCCCATAATATATAGAATAATAACCACTATAAACACTGAGCCCATAATATATAGAATATTAACCACTATAAACACTGAGCCCATAATATATAGAATATTAACCACTATAAACACTGAGCCCCATAATATATAGAATAATAACCACTATAAACACTGAGCCCATAATATATAGAATAATAACCACTATAAACACTGAGCCCATAATATATAGAATATTAACCACTATAAACACTGAGCCCCATAATATATAGAATATTAACCACTATAAACACTGAGCCCATAGATAATAACACCCACTATTAACACTGAGCCCCATAATATATAGAATATTAACCACTGAGCCCCATAATATATAGAATAATAACCACTATTAACACTGAGCCCATAATATATAGAATAATAACCACTGAGCCCATAATATATAGAATAATAACCACTATAAACACTGAGCCCCATAATATATAGAATATTAACCACTATAAACACTGAGCCCATAATATATAGAATATTAACCACTATAAACACTGAGCCCCATAATATATAGAATAATAACCACTGAGCCCATAATATATAGAATATTAACCACTATAAACACTGAGCCCATAATATATAGAATAATAACCACTATAAACACTGAGCCCATAATATATAGAATAATAACCACTATAAACACTGAGCCCATAATATATAGAATAATAACCACTGAGCCCCATAATATATAGAATAATAACCACTATAAACACTGAGCCCATAATATATAGAATAATAACCACTATAAACACTGAGCCCCATAATATATAGAATAATAACCACTATAAACACTGAGCCCCATAATATATAGAATATTAACCACTATAAACACTGAGCCCATAATATATAGAATAATAACCACTATAAACACTGAGCCCCATAATATATAGAATATTAACCACTATAAACACTGAGCCCCATAATATATAGAATATTAACCACTACAAACACTGAGCCCCATAATATATAGAATATTAACCACTATAAACACTGAACCCCATAATATATAGAATATTAACCACTGAGCCCATAATATATAGAATAATAACCACTATAAACACTGAGCCCCATAATATATAGAATAATAACCACTATAAACACTGAGCCCCTTAATATATAGAATATTAACCACTATTAACACTGAGCCCCATAATATATAGAATATTAACCACTACAAACACTGAGCCCCATAATATATAGAATAATAACCACTATTAACACTGAGCCCCATAATATATAGAATATTAACCACTATAACCACTGAGCCCATAATATATAGAATATTAACCACTATAAACACTGAGCCCATAATATATAGAATATTAACCACTATAACCACTGAGCCCCATAATATATAGAATATTAACCACTGAGCCCCATAATATATAGAATAATAACCACTATAAACACTGAGCCCATAATATATAGAATATTAACCACTATAAACACTGAGCCCATAATATATAGAATATTAACCACTATAACCACTGAGCCCATAATATATAGAATATTAACCACTATAAACACTGAGCCCATAATATATAGAATAATAACCACTATAAACACTGAGCCCATAATATATAGAATAATAACCACTATAAATACTGAGCCCCATAATATATAGAATATTAACCACTGAGCCCCATAATATATAGAATAATAACCACTATAAACACTGAGCCCATAATATATAGAATATTAACCACTATAACCACTGAGCCCATAATATATAGAATAATAACCACTATAAACACTGAGCCCCATAATATATAGAATATTAACCACTATAACCACTGAGCCCCATAATATATAGAATATTAACCACTATAAACACTGAGCCCCATAATATATAGAATATTAACCACTATAACCACTGAGCCCATAATATATAGAATAATAACCACTGAGCCCATAATATATAGAATATTAACCACTATAAACACTGAGCCCCATAATATATAGAATAATAACCACTATAAACACTGAGCCCCATAATATATAGAATAATAACCACTATAAATACTGAGCCCCATAATATATAGAATAATAACCACTGAGCCCCATAATATATAGAATAATAACCACTATAAACACTGAGCCCCATAATGTATAGAATAATAACCACTGAGCCCCATAATATATAGAATAATAACCACTGAGCCCCATAATATATAGAATAATAACCACTATAAACACTGAGCCCCTTAATATATAGAATATTAACCACTGAGCCCCATAATATATAGAATAATAACCACTATAAACACTGAGCCCCATAATATATAGAATATTAACCACTATAAACACTGAGCCCCATAATATATAGAATATTAACCACTATAAACACTGAGCCCCAAAATATATAGAATATTAACCACTATAAACACTGAGCCCCATAATATATAGAATATTAACCACTATAAACACTGAGCCCCATAATATATAGAATATTAACCACTTAGCCCCATAATATATAGAATATTAACCACTATAAACACTGAGCCCATAATATATAGAATATTAACCACTGAGCCCCATAATATATAGAATAATAACCACTATAAACACTGAGCCCCATAATATATAGAATAATAACCACTGAGCCCCATAATATATAGAATAATAACCACTGAGCCCCATAATATAGAATAATAACCACTATAACCACTGAGCCCTATAATATATAGAATAATAACCACTATAAACACTGAGCCCCATAATATATAGAATAATAACCACTGAGCCCATAATATAAAGAATATTAACCACTGTAAACACTGAGCCCCATAATATATAGAATAATAACCACTATAAACACTGAGCCCCATAATATATAGAATAATAACCACTGAGCCCATAATATAAAGAATATTAACCACTGTAAACACTGAGCCCCATAATATATAGAATATTAACCACTATAAACACTGAGCCCCATAATATATAGAATATTAACCACTGAGCCCCATAATATATAGAATAATAACCACTATAAACACTGAGCCCCATAATATATAGAATATTAACCACTATAAACACTGAGCCCCATAATATATAGAATAATAACCACTGAGCCCATACTATATAGAATAATAACCACTATAACCACTGAGCCCATAATATATAGAATATTAACCACTATAAACACTGAGCCCCATAATATATAGAATATTAACCACTATAAACACTGAGCCCCATAATATATAGAATATTAACCACTATAAACACTGAGCCCCATAATATATAGAATATTAACCACTATAACCACTGAGCCCCATAATATATAGAATAATAACCACTATAAACACTGAGCCCATAATATATAGAATATTAACCACTGAGCCCCATAATATATAGAATAATAACCACTATAAACACTGAGCCCCATAATATATAGAATAATAACCACTGAGCCCCATAATATATAGAATAATAACCACTATAAACACTGAGCCCCATAATATATAGAATATTAACCACTATAAACACTGAGCCCATAATATATAGAATATTAACCACTATAACCACTGAGCCCATAATATATAGAATAATAACCACTGAGCCCATAGATAATAATAACCACAGAGCCCATAGATAATAATAACCACTGAGCCCATAGATAATAATAACCACTGAGCCCATAGATAATAATAACCACTGAGCCCATAGATAATAATAACCACTGAGCCCATAGATAATAATAACCACTGAGCCCATAGATAATAATAACCACTGAGCCCATAGATAATAATGACCACTGAGCCCATAGATAATAATAACCACTGAGCCCATAGATAATAATAACCACTGAGCCCATAGATAATAATAACCACTGAGCCCATAGATAATAATAACCACTGAGCCCATAGATAATAATAACCACTGAGCCCATAGATAATAATAACCACTGAGCCCATAGATAATAATAACCACTGAGCCCATAGATAATAATAACCACTGAGCCCCATAATATAGTGAACTGCTCTTGACCAGAGCCCTTTGACGCTGGTGGAGAGTTGTGATTTAGATGAGATTTTATTAGATCTTTCTTTTTTGACAGAGTTTCACAAATATTTGCTTAATAACGTATAAGAAAATGCACTGTGATACGGTGAGACATAGCCCAGACATAACATCAAACATACAACTCGATGAAAAACAAAACAAGAATGACAAGTTTAAGGACTTTTAACCCTCCATTCCCCATAACATAGCAATGCCCCCCCTCATATACTCAATATTGCACACCCCCTTAAAGGGAAACTCCACTCAAAAAAATATATTTTGGTATTTTCTCCATTGATGCAGTCCCAAAATATTTAGCATGTCAGCAGTCAAATTTTGCTTCTTGAAAGTCCAATATCCTTCCCTTTAAGGAGGTAGTGTGTACTAACTTCTCAGCGTGAGGCGTCTTGACGGTGCCCAGCGAGTAGATAGAACACATGATCCTGTAACAGGAGATCTGAAGGTCGTCCACTGGAGGGGAGTCAGAGAGAGACAGACAGGAAGGAGTCAGAGAGAGAGACAGACAGGAAGGAGTCAGAGAAACAGACAGGCAGATAGGAATCAGAGAGAGACAGACAGGAAGGAATCAGAGAAGCAGATAGGAGTCAGAGAGAGAGACAGACAGGAAGGAATCAGAGAAACAGACAGGCAGATAGGAGTCAGAGAGAGACAGACAGGAAGGAATCAGAGAAACAGACAGGCAGATTGGAGTCAGAGAGAGACAGACAGGAAGGAATCAGAGAAGCAGATAGGAGTCAGAGAGAGAGACAGACAGGAAGGAATCAGAGAAACAGACAGGCAGATAGGAGTCAGAGAGAGACAGACAGGAAGGAATCAGAGAAGCAGATAGGAGTCAGAGAGAGAGACAGACAGGAAGGAATCAGAGAAACAGACAGGCAGATAGGAGTCAGAGAGAGACAGACAGGAAGGAATCAGAGAAACAGACAGGCAGATAGGAGTCAGAGAGAGACAGACAGGAAGGAATCAGAGAAGCAGATAGGAGTCAGAGAGAGAAACAGACAGGAAGGAATCAGAGAAACAGACAGGCAGATAGGAGTCAGAGAGAGACAGACAGGAAGGAATCAGAGAAACAGACAGGCAGATAGGAGTCAGAGAGAGACAGACAGGAAGGAATCAGAGAAGCAGATAGGAGTCAGAGAGAGAGACAGACAGGAAGGAATCAGAGAAACAGACAGGCAGATAGGAGTCAGAGAGAGACAGACAGGAAGGACTCAGAGAAACAGACAGGCAGATAGGAGTCAGAGAGAGAGACAGACAGGAAGGAATCAGAGAAACAGACAGGAATCATTCAGACAGACAGACAGGGTCAGACAGACAGAAAGGGTCAGACAGACAGACAGACAGACAGACAGACAGACAGACAGGAACCACAGAGAAACTATTACTAGGCTGTATGTATTGTTATTGTGGATCTCTAGATGAGGAGGCTGACCTATCATTATCAGAGCTGAGATCTGAGGACGTAGAGACACCAGACTGACCCTCTATCATTATGTTAATGTACTGATGTAGACTGACCATCTATCATTATGTTAATGTGATGATGTAGTTGAGGAGGCTGTCAGACTCACAGATGACGTCGTCCCCAAACTGGTGCTGGGCGATGTGGTCGAACAGGGTGGTCAGGACAGGGAGCAGGGCGATGGTGGTGTAGTTGATGTTCTGGGACACACCCTTCACCTGCACACAGAGACAAAGAGATTGAGGAATGGAGGGAGAGAAAGAGAGGGAGAGGGAGAGATAGATTGAGAGGGGAGAGAGAAGGAGAGGGGTGAGAGATAGATGGAGAAGAGAGAGAGAGGAGAGGGGTGAGAGATGGATGGAGAGAGAGAAGGAGAGGGGAGAGAGATAGATGGAGCAAAGCGAGAGAGAAAGAGAGGGGAGAGAGATAGATGGAGAAAAGAGAGAGAGGAGAGGGGAGAGAGATAGATGGAGAAGAGAGAGAAAGAAGGGGAGGGGAGAGAGAAGGAGAGGGGAGAGAGAGAAGGAGATGGAGAGAGAGAAAGTGAGGGGAGAGAGAAGGAGAGGGGAGAGAGAGATGGATGGATGGAGAGGGGAGAGAGAGATGGAGAGGGGGAGTTAACTCAGAAGGGCAGCTGTGAGGAATCACCTGCTGTAGGACAAACATTAAGGTATCATATCTGACCTGGTTCCTGCTAGAAACCTTGCCCAGCTTCAGGTTCTCCACCATCTTCTCTATGTCATCTGCAGCGCTCTCAAAGAACTGACGCAGTCCTGCCTTCACAATCTCAGGACCTGACTTCATTACCGTCCTGGAGAGAGAGAGAGAGAGATCATTATGTAAAACACTGTACTCTATGTTTGAATAGAGGCATAATAGAAAATAAAGGTGGAGAGTGTAATATAGTATTGTAGGATATGACTCACATAATATATAATATGTAATATAGTATTGTGGTATATGTGAGTTTTATTGTAGTATATGTGAGTTGTAATATAGTATTGTAGTATATGTGAGTTGTAATATAGTATTGTAGTATATGTGAGTTGTATTGTAGTATATGTGAGTTGTAATATAGTATTGTAGTATATGTGAGTTGTATTGTAGTATATGTGAGTTGTAATATAGTATTGTAGTATATGTGAGTTGTATTATAGTATTGTAGTATATGTGAGTTGTATTGTAGTATATCTGAGTTGTAATATAGTATTGTAGTATATGTGAGTTGTATTATATTGTGAGTTGTAATATAGTATTGTGGTATATGTGAGTTGTAATATAGTATTGCAGTATATGTGAGTTGTAATATAGTATTGCAGTATATGTGAGTTGTAATATAGTATTGCAGTATATGTGAGTTGTAATATAGTATTGTAGTATATGTGAGTTGTAATATAGTATTGTAGTATATGTGAGTTGTAATATAGTATTGTAGTATATGTGAGTTGTAAAATAGTATTGCAGTATATGTGAGTTGTATTATATTGTGAGTTGTAATATAGTATTGTAGTATATGTGAGTTGTAATATAGTATTGCAGTATATGTGAGTTGTAATATAGTATTGCAGTATATGTGAGTTGTAATATAGTATTGCAGTATATGTGAGTTGTAATATAGTATTGCAGTATATGTGAGTTGTAATATAGTATTGCAGTATATGTGAGTTGTAATATAGTATTGCAGTATATGTGAGTTGTAATATAGTATTGCAGTATATGTGCGTGTGTAATATAGTATTGTAGTATATGTGAGTTGTAATATAGTATTGCAGTATATGTGAGTTGTAATATAGTATTGCAGTATATGTGAGTTGTAATATAGTATTGCAGTATATGTGAGTTGTAATATAGTATTGTAGTATATGTGAGTTGTAATAAGACATGTTTCCACAAGTACACATATTTATACCCTCCACTGGGCGGAATCAACTCCTTTCACATCTAGACAGCCAATACATCTCTGTTGCTAGGCAGAAATGTAGGTGGTTCCTCTCATTGGTGTAGTCATGGCCCTGCCTCCTATGTGTGTATGTCATGTTCGTTCTTGACTTCATCTGACCTGACCTCAGCCCACATTCCTCACTCCTCCCCAACTCACTGCTGTCCTACCTTATCTGTTGACTGAAACCAGACTGTGGCCCTTCTCCTCTCCATAGGATACCTGAGATGTAACAATAACCTGTTCTGACAGAATGTAAACATCCTGCTCCTCAGGGCCCTCTCTCTCCCCAGCCTCTCCGCTCCTCAGGGCCCTGACCTCGGCCCACATTCCTCACTCCTCCCCAACTCACTGCTGTCCTACCTTATCTGTTGACTGAAACCAGACTGTGGCCCTTCTCCTCTCCATAGGATACCTGAGATGTAACAATAACCTGTTCTGACAGAATGTAAACATCCTGCTCCTCAGGGCCCTCTCTCTCCCCAGCCTCTCTGCTCCTCAGGGCCCTCTCTCTCCCTAGCCTCTCTGCTCCTCAGGGCCCTCTCTCTCCCTAGCCTCTCTGCTCCTCAGGGCCCTCTCTCTCCCCAGCCTCTCTGCTCCTCAGGGCCCTCTCTCTCCCCAGCCTCTCTGCTCCTCAGGGCCCTCTCTCTCCTCAGGGCCCTCTCTCTCCCCAGCCTCTCTGCTCCTCAGGGCCCTCTCTCTCCCCAGCCTCTCCGCTCCTCAGGGCCCTCTCTCTCCCCAGCCTCTCCGCTCCTCAGGGCCCTGACCTCGGCCCACATTCCTCACTCCTCCCCAACTCACTGCTGTCCTACCTTATCTGTTGACTGAAACCAGACTGTGGCCCTTCTCTTCTCCATAGGATACCTGAGATGTAACAATAACCTGTTCTGACAGAATGTAAACATCCTGCTCCTCAGTAGTTTTCCATACCCTCAGTTCTAGTTAGTACCCAACGGTTTGTGTATAATGTATTGTTGGTGGATGTGTTGAGCGTGTGTTACCTGGCGTCCAGCGATCGTGACAGGATGTGCAGACAATTCACCACCGCACCGGCGTCCGTTCCTGACAACACACAGAGACTCCGTTATCAATCAATCAATCCATCCAGCAAGCAACCAATCACTCAACGAACCAATCAATCAATCAATCTATCAATAATACATGACAAATGTAGGATAGAAGATTAGTAAATAACAGCTAAACTCATTATAAAAAGGGTCAGTAGAAATAATCACTTGTTATTCTCCAAAACAACTCAAAACAACTCCAAAACAACTCAAAACAACTCAAAAACTCAAAACAACTCAAAACAACTCCAAAACAACTCAAAACAACTCAACTCCAAAACAACTCCAAAACAACTCCAAAACAACTCCAAAACAACTCAAAACAACTCCAAAACAACTCAAAACAACTCAACAACTCCAAAACAACTCAAAACAACTCAAAAACTCAAAAACTCAAAACAACTCCAAAACAACTCCAAAACAACTCCAAAACAACTCCAAAACAACTCCAAAACAACTCCAAAACAACTCAAAACAACTCAAAACAACTCAAAACAACTCCAAAACAACTCCAAAACAACTCAAAACAACTCCAAAACAACTCAAAACAACTCCAAAATAACTCAACAACTCCAAAACAACTCAAAACAACTCAACAACTCCAAAACAACTCCAAAACAACTCAAAACAACTCAACAACTCCAAAACAACTACAAAACAACTCAACAACTCCAAAACAACTCCAAAACAACTCCAAAACAACTCCAAAACAACTCAAAACAACTCCAAAACAACTCAAAACAACTCCAAAACAACTCAACAACTCCAAAACAACTCCAAAACAACTCAAAACAACTCCAAAACAACTCCAAAACAACTCCAAAACAACTCAAAACAACTCCAAAACAACTCAACAACTCCAAAACAACTCCAAAACAACTCCAAAACAACTCAAAACAACTCCAAAACAACTAAAAACAACTCCAAAACAACTCAACAACTCCAAAACAACTCCAAAACAACTCAAAACAACTCCAAAACAACTCAAAACAACTCCAAAACAACTCAACAACTCCAAAACAACTCAAAACAACTCCAAAACAACTCCAAAACAACTCAAAACAACTCCAAAACAACTCAACAACTCCAAAACAACTCCAAAACAACTCCAAAACAACTCAAAACAACTCAAAACAACTCAACAACTCCAAAACAACTCCAAAACAACTCCAAAACAACTCCTCAACAACTCCACAACTCCAAAACAACTCCAAAACAACTCCAAAACAACTCAAAACAACTCAAAACAACTCAACAACTCCAAAACAACTCCAAAACAACTCAAAACAACTCCAAAACAACTCCAAAACAACTCCTCAACAACTCCACAACTCCAAAACAACTCCAAAACAACTCCAAAACAACTCCAAAACAACTCCTCAACAACTCCACAACTCCAAAACAACTCCAAAACAACTCCAAAACAACTCAACAACTCCAAAACAACTCCAAAACAACTCCAAAACAACTCCAAAACAACTCCAAAACAACTCAACAACTCCAAAACAACTCAACAACTCCAAAACAACTCAACAACTCCAAAACAACTCCAAAACAACTCAAAACAACTCAAAACAACTCCAAAACAACTCCAAAACAACTCCAAAACAACTCCAAACAACTCAACAACTCCAAAACAACTCAAAACAACTCAAAAACAACTCAAAACAACTCCAAAACAACTCAAAACAACTCAAAACAACTCCAAAACAACTCAAAACAACTCCAAAACAACTCAACAACTCCAAACAACTCCAAAACAACTCAAAACAACTCCAAAACAACTCAAAACAACTCCAAAACAACTCAACAACTCCAAAACAACTCAACAACTCAAAACAACTCCAAAACAACTCCAAAACAACTCCAAACAACTCCAAAACAACTCCAAAACAACTCAAAACAACTCAACAACTCCAAAACAACTCAAAACAACTCAAAAACAACTCAAAACAACTCCAAAACAACTCAAAACAACTCAAAACAACTCCAAAACAACTCAAAACAACTCCAAAACAACTCAAAACAACTCCAAAACAACTCAAAACAACTCCAAAACAACTCAACAACTCCAAAACAACTCAACAACTCAAACAACTCCAAAACAACTCCAAAACAACTCCAAACAACTCCAAAACAACTCCAAACAACTCCAAAACAACTCCAAAACAACTCCAAAACAACTCAAAACAACTCCAAAACAACTCAAAACAACTCAAAACAACTCAACAACTCCAAAACAACTCAAAACAACTCCAAAACAACTCCAAATAACTCCAAAACACTCAAAACAACTCCAAAACACTCCAAAACAACTCCAAAACAACTCCAAAACAACTCAAAACAACTCCAAAAACAACTCAACAACTCCAAAACAACTCCAAAACAACTCCAAAACAACTCAAAACAACTCCAAAACAACTCAAAACAACTCCAAAACAACTCAACAACTCCAAAACAACTCAACAACTCAAAACAACTCCAAAACAACTCCAAAACAACTCAAAACAACTCCAAAACAACTCAAAACAACTCCAAAACAACTCCAAAACAACTCAAAACAACTCCAAAACAACTCAAAACAACTCCAAAACAACTCCAAAACAACTCAAAACAACTCAAAACAACTCAAAACAACTCCAAAACAACTCAAAACAACTCAAAACAACTCAAAACAACTCAAAACAACTCCAAAACAACTCAAAACAACTCCAAAACAACTCAAAACAACTCCAAAACAACTCAAAACAACTCAAAACAACTCCAAAACAACTCCATCTCAACAACTCCAAAACAACTCAACAACTCCAAAACAACTCAAAACAACTCAAAACAACTCCAAAACAACTCAAAACAACTCCAAAACAACTCAACAACTCCAAAACAACTCCAAAACAACTCCAAAACAACTCAACAACTCCAAAACAACTCAACAACTCCAAAACAACTCCAAAACAACTCCAAAACAACTCAACAACTCCAAAACAACTCAACAACTCCAAAACAACTCAAAACAACTCCAAAACAACTCAAAACAACTCCAAAACAACTCAAAACAACTCCAAAACAACTCAACAACTCCAAAACAACTCAACAACTCAAAACAACTCCAAAACAACTCCAAAACAACTCCAAACAACTCCAAAACAACTCCAAACAACTCCAAAACAACTCCAAAACAACTCCAAAACAACTCAAAACAACTCCAAAACAACTCAAAACAACTCAAAACAACTCAACAACTCCAAAACAACTCAAAACAACTCCAAAACAACTCAAAATAACTCCAAAACAACTCAAAACAACTCCAAAACACTCCAAAACAACTCCAAAACAACTCCAAAACAACTCAAAACAACTCCAAAACAACTCAACAACTCCAAAACAACTCCAAAACAACTCCAAAACAACTCAAAACAACTCCAAAACAACTCAAAACAACTCCAAAACAACTCAACAACTCCAAAACAACTCAACAACTCAAAACAACTCCAAAACAACTCCAAAACAACTCAAAACAACTCCAAAACAACTCAAAACAACTCCAAAACAACTCCAAAACAACTCAAAACAACTCCAAAACAACTCAAAACAACTCCAAAACAACTCCAAAACAACTCAAAACAACTCAAAACAACTCCAAAACAACTCAAAACAACTCAAAACAACTCAAAACAACTCAAAACAACTCCAAAACAACTCAAAACAACTCCAAAACAACTCAAAACAACTCCAAAACAACTCAAAACAACTCAAAACAACTCCAAAACAACTCCATCTCAACAACTCCAAAACAACTCAACAACTCCAAAACAACTCAAAACAACTCAAAACAACTCCAAAACAACTCAAAACAACTCCAAAACAACTCAACAACTCCAAAACAACTCCAAAACAACTCCAAAACAACTCAACAACTCCAAAACAACTCAACAACTCCAAAACAACTCCAAAACAACTCCAAAACAACTCAACAACTCCAAAACAACTCAACAACTCCAAAACAACTCAAAACAACTCCAAAACAACTCAACAACTCCAAAACAACTCCAAAACAACTCCAAAACAACTCAACAACTCCAATACAACTCCAAAACAACTCCAAAACAACTCCAAAACAACTCCAAAACAACTCCAAAACAACTCCAAAACAACTCCAAAACAACTCAAAACAACTCAAAACAACTCAAAACAACTCCAAAAAAACAACTCCAAAACAACTCAAAACAACTCCAAAACAACTCAAAACAACTCCAAAACAACTCCAAAAAAACAACTCCAAAACAACTCAAAACAACTCCAAAACAACTCAAAACAACTCCAAAACAACTCAAAACAACTCCAAAACAACTCAAAACAACTCCAAAACAACTCCAAACAACTCAAAACAACTCAACAACTCCAAAACAACTCAATAACAAGTGATTATTTCTACTGACCCTTTTTATAATGAGTTATTTACTCATCTTCTATCCTACATTTGATTGGTGGGTATGTCCCCACCTGTTTATCCAGATACTAATGAATGAAACGTAACTGTGCCGAGACTAGAAGAGAATGAACAGGATGTGTGTCATCGTGTTGGTGGATTAAACGGCGACGCAGATGGAGTAGCCACGGCCCTCAAGCCAAGCGGTCTAAACTAACCAACCATACAGCATCTGACTTAGCTAACCACAACACCTGTGGAGGTCCGATACTCACAACCAACGCTTACTACCACTGTGTGTCACCAGAGATACTGACGGTTACAGAAGCCACACACACACACACACACACACACACACACACACACACACACACACACACACACACACACACACACACACACACACACACACACACACACACACACACACACACACACACACACACACACACACACACACAACAACAACAACAACAACAAGAGAGGAGATGCAGCTAGCTAAGAGGAAGAGCTTAAGCAGAGCAGAAGCGCAACTGTGGAGAGAGGGGGAGACTAGAAGGTGTCAAGGGGGAGGCAGATAGATACGAGGGGTGGAGAGAGGGGGAGACTAGAAGGTGTCAAGGGGGAGGCAGATAGATAGGAGGGGTGGAGAGAGGGGGAGATTAGAAGGTGTCAAGGGGGAGGCAGATAGAAAGACAGAAGGGGTGGAGAGAGGGGGAGATTAGAGGGTGTCAAGGGGGAGGCAGAAAGATAGGAGGGGTGGAGAGAGGGGGAGATTAGAGGGTGTCAAGGGGGAGGCAGAAAGATAGGAGGGGTGGAGAGAGGGGGAGATTAGAGGGTGTCAAGGGGGAGGCAGAAAGATAGGAGGGGTGGAGAGAGGGGGAGATTAGAGGGTGTCAAGGGGAAGGCAGATAGATAGGAGGGGTGGAGAGAGGGGGAGATTCGAGGGTGTTAAGGGGGAGGCAGAAAGATAGGAGGGGTGGAGAGAGGGGGAGATTAGAGGGCGTCAAGGGGGAGGCAGAAAGATAGGAGGGGTGGAGAGAGGGGGAGATTAGAGGGTGTCAAGGGGGAGGCAGATAGATAGGAGGGGTGAGAGAGGGGGAGATTAGAGGGTGTCAAGGGGGAGGCAGATAGATAGGAGGGGTGAGAGAGGGGGAGATTAGAGGGTGTCAAGGGGGAGGCAGATAGATAGGAGGGGTGAGAGAGGGGGAGATTAGAGGGTGTCAAGAGGGAGGCAGATAGATAGGAGGGGTGGAGAGAGGGGGAGATTAGAGGGTGTCAAGGGGGAGGCAGATAGATAGGAGGGGTGAGAGAGGGGGAGATTAGAGGGTGTCAAGGGGGAGGCAGAAAGATAGGAGGGGTGGAGAGAGGGGGAGATTAGAGGGTGTCAAGGGGGAGGCAGAATGATAGGAGGGGTGAGAGAGGGGGAGATTAGAGGGTGTCAAGGGGGAGGCAGATAGATAGGAGGGGTGGAGAGAGGGGGAGATTAGAGGGTGTCAAGGGGGAGGCAGATAGATAGGAGGGGTGGAGAGAGGGGGAGATTAGAGGGTGTCAAGGGGGAGGCAGATAGATAGGAGGGGTGAGAGAGGGGGAGATTAGAGGGTGTCAAGGGGGAGGCAGATAGATAGGAGGGGTGAGAGAGGGGGAGATTAGAGGGTGTCAAGGGGGAGGCAGAAAGATAGGAGGGGTGGAGAGAGGGGGAGATTAGAGGGTGTCAAGGGGGAGGCAGAATGATAGGAGGGGTGAGAGAGGGGGAGATTAGAGGGTGTCAAGGGGGAGGCAGATAGATAGGAGGGGTGAGAGAGGGGAAGAATAGAGGGTGTCAAGGGGGAGGCAGATAGATAGGAGGGGTGAGAGAGGGGGAGAATAGAGGGTGTCAAGGGGGAGGCAGAAAGACAGAAGGGGTGGCAAAATAGAAAGGAGAGGGTGTTTTGTAATGATGATGAAACAGGAAGGGGTGAACGACATTGATCGAGATATCAACAGATGGAAAGAGACAGAGATTGGGGTAGAGAGAGAGATTGAGATAGAGAGATCGTGATAGAGGGATTGAGAGAGAGAGAGAGAGAGAGAGAGACAGCGAGCGAAAGAAACAGACAGACCGACAGAGACAATGAGAGAGACATAGACAGAGAGACAGAGAGAGAGAGACAGAGAGAGAGAGAGAGAGAGAGAGATGGATATTGATGGAGCGAGATGGTATGAGAGATGAGATTGGGAGGTGACCAACAGGCATCAGTCCACCATGCAGGTTCAGGTTCCTTACCAAAGAGAGATACTCTGTGTCTCACCAGAGCTGCCAACTTACAGAAGATACTGAGGGAGGAGGAGGAGTAAGAGGAGGAGTGGAGAAGGAAAGGGAGCGTATGGGAGGATAGGAAGGGAGGGTATGGGTGGATAGGAAGGGAGGGTAAGGGAGGATAGGAAGGGAGGGTATGGGAGGATAGGAAGGGAGGGTATAGGGGAGGATAGGAAGGGAGGGTATGGGATGATAGGAAGGGAGGGTATGGAGGATAGGAAGGGAGGGTATGGGATGATAGGAAGGGAGGGTATGGGAGGATAGGAAGGGAGGGTATAGGGGAGGATAGGAAGGGAGGGTATGGGAGGATAGGAAGGGAGGGTATGGGAGGATAGGAAGGGAGGGTATGGGAGGATAGGAAGGGAGTGTATAGGGGAGGATAGGAAGGGAGGGTATGGGAGGATAGGAAGGGAGGGTATGGGAGGATAGGAAGGGAGGGTATGGGAGGATAGGAAGGGAGAGTATGGGAGGATAGGAAGGGAGGGTATGGGAGGATAGGAAGGGAGGGTATAGGGGAGGATAGGAAGGGAGGGTATGGGATGATAGGAAGGGAGGATAGGAAGGGAGGGTATGGGAGGATAGGAAGGGAGGGTATGGAGGATAGGAAGGGAGGGTATAGGGGAGGATAGGAAGGGAGGGTATAGGGGAGGATAGGAAGGGAGGGTATGGGATGATAGGAAGGGAGGGTATGGGAGGATAGGAAGGGAGGGTATGGGAGGATAGGAAGGGAGGGTATGGGAGGATAGGAAGGGAGTGTATAGGGGAGGATAGGAAGGGAGGGTATGGGAGGATAGGAAGGGAGGGTATGGGAGGATAGGAAGGGAGGGTATGGGAGGATAGGAAGGGAGAGTATGGGAGGATAGGAAGGGAGGGTATGGGAGGATAGGAAGGGAGGGTATAGGGGAGGATAGGAAGGGAGGGTATGGGATGATAGGAAGGGAGGATAGGAAGGGAGGGTATGGGAGGATAGGAAGGGAGGGTATGGAGGATAGGAAGGGAGGGTATAGGGGAGGATAGGAAGGGAGGGTATAGGGGAGGATAGGAAGGGAGGGTATGGGATGATAGGAAGGGAGGGTATGGGAGGATAGGAAGGGAGGGTATAGGGGAGGATAGGAAGGGAGGGTATGGGATGATAGGAAGGGAGGATAGGAAGGGAGGGTATGGGAGGATAGGAAGGGAGGGTATGGGAGGATAGGAAGGGAGGGTATGGAAGGGAGGGTATGGGAGGATAGGAAGGGAGGTTATGGGAGGATAGGAAGGGAGGGTATAGGGGATGATAGGAAGGGAGGTTATGGGAGGATAGGAAGGGAGGGTATGGAAGGGAGGGTATGGGAGGATAGGAAGGGAGGGTATGGGAGGATAGGAAGGGAGGGTATGGAAGGGAGGGTATGGGAGGATAGGAAGGGAGGGTATGGGAGGATAGGAAGGGAGGGTATGGGAGGATAGGAAGGGAGGGTATGGGATGATAGGAAGGGAGGGTATTGGGAGGATAGGAAGGGAGGGTATGGGATGATAGGAAGGGAGGGTAGGGGATGATAGGAAGGGAGGGTATGGGGAGGATAGGAAGGGAGGGTATAGGGGTAGTTGATAGGAAGGGAGGGGTATGGGAGGGATAGGAAGGGAGGGGTATGGGATGATAGGAAGGGAGGGTAATGGGAGGAGGAGGATGGGAGGGTCGGGGGGGATAGGAAGGGAGGGTATGGGATGATAGGAAGGGAGGGTATAGGGGAGGATAGGAAGGGAGGGTATGGGAGGATAGGAAGGGAGGATAGGAAGGGAGGGTATGGGAGGATAGGAAGGGAGGGTATAGGGGAGGATAGGAAGGGAGGGTATGGGAGGATAGGAAGGCAGGGTATGGGAGGATAGGAAGGCAGGGTATGGGAGGATCGGAAGGGAGGGTATGGGAGGATAGGAAGGGAGGGTATAGGGGAGGATAGGAAGGGAGGATATGGGAGGATAGGAAGGCAGGGTATGGGAGGATAGGAAGGGAGGGTATGAGAGGATAGGAAGGGAGGGTATGGGATGATAGGAAGGGAGGGTATGGGAGGATAGGAAGGGAGGGTATAGGGGAGGATAGGAAGGGAGGGTATGAGAGGATAGGAAGGGAGGGTATGGGATGATAGGAAGGGAGAGTATGGGAGGATAGGAAGGGAGGGTATAGGGGAGGATAGGAAGGGAGGGTATGGGAGGAGAGGAAGGGAGGGTATGGGAGGATGATAGGAAGGGAGGATAGGAAGGGAGGGTATGGGAGGATAGGAAGGGAGGATAGGAAGGGAGGGTATGGGAGAATAGGAAGGGAGAGTATGGGAGGATAGGAAGGGAGGGTATGGGAGGATAGGAAGGGAGGATATGGGAGGATAGGAAGGGAGGGTATGGGAGGATAGGAAGGGAGGGTATGGGAGGATAGGAAGGGAGGATAGGAAGGGAGGGTATGGGAGGATAGGAAGGGAGGGTATGGGAGGATAGGAAGGGAGGGTATGGGGGGAGGATAGGAAGGGAGGGTATGGGAGGATAGGAAGGGAGGGTATGGGAGGATAGGAAGGGAGGGTAGGGGAGGATAGGAAGGGAGGATAGGAAGGGAGGATAGGAAGGAAGGGTATGGGAGGTCAGGAAGGGAGGATAGGAAGGGAGGGTATGGGAGGATAGGAAGGGAGGACAGGAAGGGAGGATAGGAAGGAGGGTATGGGAGGATAGGAAGGGAGGGTATGGGGGAGGATAGGAAGGGAGGGTATGGGAGGATAGGAAGGGAAGGGGTATGGGAGGATAGAGGGAGGGTATGGGTGGATAGGAAGGGGAGGTTAGGAAGGGAGGGTATGGTGAGGATAGGAAGGGAGGTATGGGAGGATAGGAAGGGAGGGTTAGGGAGGATAGGGAGGGAGGGGTGGGAGGATAGGAAGGGAGGGTATGGGAGGATAGGAAGGGAGGGTATGGGAGGATTGGATGGGAGGGTATGGAGGATAGGAAGGAGGGTAGGGAGGATAGGAAGGGAGGGTATGGGAGGATAGGAAGGGAGGATAGGAAGGGAGGGTATGGGAGGATAGGAAGGGAGGGTATGGGAGGATAGGAAGGGAGGGTATGGGGGAGGATAGGAAGGGAGGGTATGGGAGGATAGGAAGGAAGGACCGGAATTAAAAATAAGTAGGTTAAGGTCAAAAGGTCCAAGGAAATGAAGTAGAGTCCATAAAAGAGGAGAGGAGGAGATAAGGAGATAAGGAGATAAGGAGATAAGGAGATAGGGAGAACAGCAGACACAGTATAACAAGCAAGGTATTGTGTGAAAGGTTTTTAAGCAGATAATGTTTCTTAATGAAAGATCAACGATTCTGAGTAAAAAGACTTACCGTGTGATTT
>NC_074697.1:15602765-15715265 GCF_029448725.1 Salvelinus fontinalis | reverse complement strand
GGCACGCCTCTATTATGGAGACCACCATGGTGGAGACTACAGCCATGGTGGAGACTAAAGCCACGGTGGAGGCTACCATGGTGGAGACTACAGCCACGGTGTAGACTACAGCCACGGTGTAGACTACAGCCACGGTGGAGACTACAGCCACGGTGGAGACTACAGCCACGGTGGAGGCTACCATGGTGGAGACTACAGCCACGGTGGAGACTACAGCCATGGTGAAGACTACAGCAACGGTGGAGACTACAGCCATGGTGGAGACTACAGCCACGGTGGAAACTACAGCCACGGTGGAGGCTACCATGGTGGAGACCACAGCCACGGTGGAGACTACAGCCCCGGTGGAGACTACTGCCACGGTGGAGACTACAGACACAGTGGAGACTACAGCCACAGTGGAAACTACAGCCACGGTGGAGGCTACCATGTTGGAGACTACAGCCACGGTGGAGACTACAGCCATGGTGGAGACTACAGCCATGGTGGAGGCTACCATGGTGGAGACTACAGCCATGGTGGAGACTACAGCCATGGTGGAGACTACCATGGTGGATACTAAAGCCACGGTGGAGACCACAGCCATGGTGGAGACTACAGCCATGGTGGAGACTACCATGGTGGATACTAAAGCCACGGTGGAGACTACAGCCATGGTGGAGACTACAGTCATGGTGGAGACTACCATGGTGGAGACTACAGCCATGGTGGATACTACAGCATGGTGGAGACTACAGCCATGGTGGATGCTACCATGGTGGAGACTACAGCCATGGTGGAGACTACCATGGTGGAGACTAGCATGGTGGAGACTACAGCCATGGTGGAGACTACAGCCATGGTGGAGACTACAGCCATGGTGGAGACTAGAGCTATGGTGGAGACTACCATGGTGGAGACTACAGCCATGGTGGAGACAACAGCCACGGTGGAGACTACAGCCACAGTGGAGACTACAGCCACGGTGGAGACTACAGCCACAGTGGAGACTACAGCCACGGTGGAGACTACAGCCACGGTGGAGACTACAGCCACGGTGGAGACTACAGCCACGGTGGAGACTACAGCCACGGTGGAGACTACAGCCACGGTGGAGACTACAGCCACGGTGGAGACTACCATGGTGGAGACTACAGCTGTGGTGGAGACTACATCCATGGTGGAGACTACCACGGTGGAGACTACAGCCGCGGTGGAGACTACAGCCATGGTGGAGACTACAGCCACGGTGGCGACTACCATGGTGGAGACTACAGCCATGGTGGAGACTACAGCCATGGTGGAGACTACAGCCACGGTGGCGACTACCATGGTGGAGACTACAGCTATAGAGACTTCAGCCAAGTCAGCGATAACAATATCAATAACAGCAGCAACATCAGGAATATAGTCCAGGTATTAGATAGCCTGGACACCACTCCGAATCCACACTTCAGAATTGTGAAACAGAACGTATACTCAGTGTCTGTTGTTTTGCTAGGTGTTGGAGGTACTGTAACTGACCGTTGACAAAGACGGCAAAGCGGAGGAAGTCCAGGTATTTCTCTCCTCCACAGGGATTCCAGCCGATGTCAGGGTAACCCTTAGACAGGAGCATTGGACAGCTCTGTAGTCCACAGCCCGCCAGATACGTCACCACCTGGAGAGAGTGCCAGGTAGGAGAGGGTAAGGGTTAGCAGGGTACCCCGTAGACAGGAGCAGGTAGGAGAGGGTAAGGGTTAGCAGGGTACCCCTTAGACAGGAGCAGGTAGGAGAGGGTAAGGGTTAGCAGGGTACCCCGTAGACAGGAGCAGGTAGGAGAGGGTAAGGGTTAGCAGGGTACCCCTTAGACAGGAGCAGGTAGGAGAGGGTAAGGGTTAGCAGGGTACCCCTTAGACAGGAGCAGGTAGGAGAGGGTAAGGGTTAGCAGGGTACCCCTTAGACAGGAGCATGGGACAGGGTGATGAGGTGTTCTATCCAGGGTCTACTGCAAAACCCTAGACCCACTATGACTTGGATGACTGGAGTCTGGAGTTATGGGCTTTCCTCGCTGCCTAGTATCTACTGTAGGTGTCACGCCCTGACCTTAGAGAGACTTTTTATTTCTCTATTTGGTTTGGTCAGGTTGTGATTTGGGTGGGCATTCTAGTTTTTCTATTTCTTTCTTGGCCGGGTATGGTTCCCAATCAGAGGCAGCTGTCTATCGTTGTCTCTGATTGGGGATCATACTTAGGCAGCCCTTTTTTTCCACCTTTAGTTTGTGGGATCTTGTTTGTGTGTAGTTGCTTTCTGCACTGCATATAGCTTTACGTTCGTTTTTCTATTTTGTTGTTTTTTCGGTGTAATTTAAATAAAAGAAAGATGTACGCCTACCACGCTGCACCTTGGTCCGATCCATCTCTAAACGAACATGACAGTAGGTCCTGGATGGCAGGAAGCTTGGCCCCAGTGATTTGCTGGGCGGTATGCATTACCCTCTGTAGCGCCTTACGATCTGATGCCGAGCAGATGCCATACCAGGCGTTGATGCAACCGGTCAGAATGCTCTCGATGGTGCAGCTGTAGAACTTTTTGAGGGTCTGGGGACCCATGCAAAGTCTCGTGAGGGGAGTAGGCGTTGTCGTGCCCTCTTCACTACTGTTTTGGTGTGTTTGGACCATGATAGTTTGTTAGTGATGTGGACACCAAGGAGCTCTCAACCCGCTCCACTTCAGCCCCGTCGATGAGAATGGGGGTGGGACCCAATGCAAATTGGAGTGGGTCTAGGGTTTCCGGGATGATGGTGTTGATGTGAGCCATGACCAGCCTTTCGAAGCACTTCATGGCTACCAACATGAGTCCTATGGGGCGGTAGACATTTAGGCAGGTTACCTTCACTTTCTTGGGCACAGGGACTATGGTGGTCTGCTTGAAACATGTAGGTATTACAGACTCAGTCAGGGAGAGGTTGAAAATGTCAGTGAAGACCCCTGCCATTTGGTCAGCACATGCTCTGAGTACACATCCTGGTAATCCGTCTAGCCCTGCGGCCTTGTGAATATTGACCTGTTTAAAGGTCTTGCTCACATCGGCTACGGAGAGCGTGATCACACAGTCGTCCAGAACAGCTGGTGCTCTCATGTATTCTGGTATACTCCGCAATGGCATTGGATGAATCCCGGAACATATTCCAGTCTGTGCTAACAAAACAGTCCTCTAGCGTAGCATCCGTGTCATCTGACCACTTCCGTATTGAGTGAGTCACTGGTACTTCCTGCTTTAGTTTTTGCTCGTAAACAGGAATTAAGATTATGGTCAGATTTGCCAAATGGATGGAGAGGGTGAGCTTTGTATGTGTCTCTGTGTGTGGAGTAAAGGTGGTCTAGAGTTATTTTCCTCTGGTTGCACATGTGAAATGCTGGTAGAATTTAGGTAAAACAGATTTAAATTTCCCTGCATTAAAGTCCCCGGCCACTAGGAGTGCCACCAGTGGATGAGCATTTTCTTGTTTGCTTATGGCCCTATACAGTTCGTTGAGTGTGGTCTTAGTGCCAGCATCGGTTTGTGGTGGTAAATAGACAGCTACGAATAATATAGATGAAAACTCTCTTGGTAAATAGTGTGGTCTACAGCTTATCATGAGGTACTCTACCTCAGGTGAGCAATACCTCGAGTCTTCCTTGATATTAGACATTGTGCACCAACTGTTATTGACAAATAGACACACACCCCTACCCCTCGTCTTACCGGACGCAGCTGTTCTGTCCTGCCGATGCACGGGTAACCCAGACAACCGTATATTATCTGCGTCGTCGTTCAGCCACGACTCAGTGAAACATAAGATATTACAGGTTTTAATGTCCCGTTGGTAGGATAGTCTCGAACGGAGCTCATCCAGTTTATTCTCCAGTGATTGCACTGTTGGCCAATAGAACGGATGGTAGAGGCGGGTTCCCCACTCGCCGACAAATTCTCACAAGGCACCCCGATCTCCGCCCCATGTATCTCCTGCTTTTCTTCATGTGAATGACAGGGATTTGGGCCTTGTCTGGGAGCAGCATTATATCCTTTGTGTCAGACTCATTAAAGAAGAAATCTTTGCCCAGTTCGAGGTGAATAATCGCTGTTCTGATGTCCAGAAGCTCTTTTCGGTCAGAAGAGACGGTAACATCAACATTATGTACAAAATAAGTTACAAACAACGCAAAAAAAACCACACAAAATAGCACGGTTGGTTAGGAGCCTGTAAAACGTCAGCCATCCCCTCTGGCGCCATTCTTCCCGCTCTATATATGAAATAGGACACTGGAGGTTGGTGGAACCTTAATTTGGGAGGACGGGCTCGTGGTAATGGCTGAAGTGGAAAGAGTGGAATGGTATCAAATGCATTGATGCAATTCCATTTTCTCCGTTCCAGCCACTTTTATGAGCCATCCTAACCTCAGCAGTCTCCTGTTAAATAGGGATACAGGGTGACAGGTTAGGGTTACCTTCTCCAGGTCCTGCTCCTGTAGAGCTAAGGCCAGCTCGTTGTTGTCGATACAGGACGCTGCAGCCACATCCAGAGGGGTGGAGCCACGCATACCTACAAGAAGACCAGGATAATGTTTATTAAACACAGATCTAGGATCACATTTCCCTATCCGCAATCCTAACCTTTACCACTAGAGGGATGAAAACATAACTGATCCCTCACCAGTGATTAAGAGTTCATCTGTGTGTTTTCTGATTGACAGGCAGAGTGTACTGTACCTAGGCCGATGCCGCTGTTCTGCAGCAGGTAGCTGAGGTGATCAAACATGGACCTCTGGTTCTGACGGCTGATACGACAGAAGTAGCACAGGAACCGACAGCAGTTGGTCACCATCTGGGGGAACCGGATCTCCTTGGAATCTCCTCCTCCTCCCAGCACATTAACCATCACCTCCATGACAGTCTCATGCATCCCCAGAGCCCTCATCAGGTTAGGGTGCTGGTAGAACACCTTGTTGTTCATAATGTTCCTGGAAAACAAACAAACAAATAAATAAATAGGTAAACAATCAGAGCTCTAATCAAGTTGGGGTGTTGGTAGAACACTTTGTTTAAAGAAATGCACACCTGTATAGGCGAGGTGCTGGCTAGCGGATTAGAACCCTGGTTAACACTGGGCCACCTAATTGATGCCCGATGCTCTAGGTCATGAGCCTAACCTTTACAAGGTACAGTAACCAGACATACCTTAAAGGTACAGTAACCACCCTAACCTTAAAGGTACAGTAACCACCCTAACCCTAAAGGTACAGTAACCAGACATACCTTAAAGGTACAGTAACCACCCTAACCTTAAAGGTACAGTAACCAGACATACCTTAAAGGTACAGTAACCACCCTAACCGTAAAGGTACAGTAACCACTCTAACCTTAAAGGTACAGTAACCATACATACCTTAAAGGTGCAGTAACCACCCTAACCCTAAAGGTACAGTAACCACCCTAACCTTAAAGGTACAGTAACCAACATAACCTTAAAGGTACAGTAACCAGACATACCTTAAAGGTACAGTAACCACCCTAACCTTAAAGGTACAGTAACCAGACATACCTTAAAGGTACAGTAACCACCCTAACCGTAAAGGTACAGTAACCACTCTAACCTTAAAGGTACAGTAACCAGACATACCTTAAAGGTACAGTAACCACCCTAACCTTAAAGGTACAGTAACCACCCTAACCCTAAACGTACAGTAACCAACATAACCTTAAAGGTACAGTAACCAGACATACCCTAAAGGTACAGTAACCACCCTAACCTTAAAGGTACAGTAACCAGACATACCTTAAAGGTACAGTAACCACCCTAACCTTAAAGGTACAGTAACCAGACATACCTTAAAGGTACAGTAACCACCCTAACCTTAAAGGTACAGTAACCACCCTAACCCTAAAGGTACAGTAACCAACATAACCTTAAAGGTACAGTAACCACCCTAACCTTAAAGGTACAGTAACCATACATACCTTAAAGGTACAGTAACCACCCTAACCTTAAAGGTACAGTAACCACCCTAACCTTAAAGGGTACAGTAACCATACATACCTTAAAGGTACAGTACCCACCCTAACCTTAAAGGTACAGTACCCCGAAATACGTTAAAGGTACAATAACCAGACATACCTTAAAGGTACAGTAACCACCCTAACCCTAAAGGTACAGTACCCCGAAATACGTTAAAGGTACAATAACCAGACATACCTTAAAGGTACAGTAACCACCCTAACCTTAAAGGTACAGTAACCACCCTAACCTTAAAGGTACAGTACCCTGAAATACGTTAACGGTACAATAACCAGACATACCTTAAAGGTACAGTAACCACCCTAACCCTAAAGGTACAGTAACCACCCTAACCTTAAAGGTACAGTACCCCGAAATACGTTAAAGGTACAATAACCAGACATACCTTAAAGGTACAGTAACCACCCTAAACCTAAAGGTACAGTACCCAGGCGTATCCTAACCCTAAAGGTACAGTACCCAGACAAATCCTAACCTTAAAGGTACAGTACCCAGGTGTATCCTAACCTTAAAGGTACAGTACCCAGGTGTATCCTAACCTTAAAGGTACAGTACCCACCCTAACCTTAAAGGTACAGTAACCACCCTAACCTTAAAGGTACAGTACCCAGGCGTATCCTAACCCTAAAGGTACAGTACCCAGGTGTATCCTAACCTTAAAGGTACAGTCACCACCCTAACCATAAAGGTACAGTAACCACCCTAACCCTAAAGGTACAGTACCCAGACATACCTTAACGGTACAGTACTTAGCCGAACCTTAAAGGTACAGTAACCACCCTAACCTTAAAGGTACAGTACCCAGGCGTATCCTAACCTTAAAGGTACAGTAACCACCCTAACCTTAAAGGTACAGTACCCAGACGTATCCTAACCTTAAAGGTACAGTACCCACCCTAACCTTAAAGGTACAGTACCCACCCTAACCTTAAAGGTACAGTAACCACCCTAACCTTAAAGGTACAGTACCCAGGCATATCCTAACCTTAAAGGTACAGTACCCCCCTAACCTTAAAGGTTCAGTACCCAGGTGTATCCTAACCTTAAAGGTACAGTACCCCCCTAACCTTAAAGGTACAGTACCCAGATGTATCCTAACCTTAAAGGTACAGTACCCAGGCATATCCTAACCTTAAAGGTACAGTAACCCCCTAACCTTAAAGGTGCAGTACCCAGGTGTATCCTAACCTTAAAGGTACAGTACCCCCCTAAGCTTAAAGGTACAGTACCCACCCTAACCTTAAAGGCACAGTACCCAGGTGTATCCTAACCCTAAAGGTACAGTAACCACCCTAACCTTAAAGGTACAGTACCCACCCTAACCTTACAGGTACAGTAACCACCCTAACCTTACAGGTACAGTAACCACCCTAACCTTAAAGCTCCAGTAACCAGACGTACCCGATGCTCTGGATCATGAGCCTCTCCTCCTCAGGGCCCATCTGCACGATGAGCAGAGATCTGATCTGGCCCAAGCACTCCAACAAGTCCATCGTATCCTGGACAGATACAGCGTTGATGGCGTAGGCTTTAGGCAAGGCTCTGGTCAGCTCTCCCAGCCCATCATACTGCCTATGGAGCAGGCTGAACATTAGACGCACCAGCTCAGGGTTCTGAATGAAGGCCTCTTGGGCCCAGTGGATCATGGTATGGGAGATCAGCTCCTGGAGAGTGCCTTGGTGAAAGGAGGAGGGAACACACAATGGAGTTGTAGTGAATGAACAAGATATTACTTAGTTTTTACTTTGCGTTGGCCGGGAACTACAACCAGCTCAAGCTTTTGTGGCATAGGAACATTTACAGGGGATTTTTGGGGGGTACAGGGGATAAAATAGATAGAATATTATTAGTGTGAGGGACCACTAGGAAGTGCTAGATTACGCCACCACTTGAATTAATACAGGAGTCAAGTCTGCCAGGAATCACCTGGAAGGAGGTCTGGAACAGAGCAAAGTTGACTATTGAGGCCCTCGATGCGCCACTTGGATTTATTAACAGGAATAAGTCAACTAAGTCTAGGATGTCTGTTTGTTTATACTTCAGTTAACCGATGAGCTGTCAGACTTAGACTAGGCACTTAACTGTGTGAAGCTGTGAAAACAGCAAGTACAGACTGTGTTCTAACCACAGAGACAGATAAAGATCACCTCATGGATATAAGGGTTTGGGGTTAGGGGTTAGGGGTTAGGGGTTAGGGGTTTGGGGTTTGGGGTTTGGGGTTAGGGGTTAGGGATATACTAGAGTTAACCTTCTGGTTTGACCTCCTCCTCCTGGGTTAGGGGTTAAGGGGTTAGGGGTTAGGTGGTTAGGGGTTAGGGGATTAGGGATTAGGGGTTAGGGGTTTAGGGGTTTAGGGGTTAGGGGTTAGGGGTTAGGGTGGTGAATGTGTTCTTACTGGGTTTGACCTCCTCCTCCTGGGTTAGGGGATTAGGGATTAGGGGTTAGGGGTTAGGGGTTTAGGGGTTAGGGGTTAGGGTGGTGAATGTGTTCTTACTGGGTTTGACCTCCTCCTCCTGGGTTAGGGGATTAGGGGTCAGGGGTTAGGGGTTAGGGGGTTAGGGGTTAGGGGGTTAGGGGTTAGGGGTTTAGGGGTTAGGGGGTTAGGGGTTTAGGGGTCAGGGGTTAGGGGTTAGGGGGTCAGGGGTTAGGGGTTAGGGGTTAGGGGTTTAGGGGTTAGGGGTTAGGGGTTAGGGGTTTAGGGGGTCAGGGGTTAGGTGTTAGGAGTTAGGGGTTAGGGGTTTAGGGGTTAGGGGGTCAGGGGTTAGGGGTTAGGGGTTTAGGGGGTCAGGGTTTAGGGGTTAGGGGGTCAGGGGTTAGGGGTTAGGGGTTTAGGGGTTAGGGGTTAGGGGTTAGGGGTTTAGGGGTTAGGGGTTAGGGGTTAGGGGTTGTGTTCTTACTGGTTTGACCTCCTCCTCCTGGGTTTGGGTTTAGGGGTTAGGGGTTAGGGGTTAGGGGTTGTGTTCTTACTGGTTTGACCTCCTCCTCCTGGGTTAGGGGTTAGGGGTTAGGGGTTAGGGGTTAGGGGGTTAGGGGTTAGGGGTTGTGTTCTTACTGGGTTTGACCTCCTCCTCCTGGGTTAGGGGTTAGGGGTTAGGGGTTGTGTTCTTACTGGTTTGACCTCCTCCTCCTGGGTTAGGGGTTAGGGGTTAGGGGGTGTGTTCTTACTGGGTTTGACCTCCTCCTCCTCTTCTGGCTCCTCCACCACCTCCTTTTTCTTCCTCAAGTTATTCACCTTTCCCATCAGCCTAAGGAGATACAACATTATCCATATGTTATAACACAATACAATGACCCTAACCCTAACCCTAACCTTGCCCATCAGCCTAAGGAGATACAACATTATCCATATCCCATATAATATATACCATATGTTACAACACAATACAATACCAATGTTATATTGTCAGTATGTTATAACACAATACAACGTTATATTGTCAGTATGTTATAACACAATACAACATTATATTGCCCATATGTCATAACACAATACAACATTATATTGCCCATATGTTATAACACAATACAATACCATATGTTACAACACAATATAACATTATATTGTCAGTATGTTATAACACAATACAATGTTATATTGTCAGTATGTTATAACACAATACAACGTTATATTGTCAGTATGTTATAACACAATACAATGTTATATTGTCCATATGTTATAACACAATACAATGTTATATTGTCCATATGTTATAACACAATACAATGTTATATTGTCCATATGTTATAACACAATACAACGTTATATTGTCAGTATGTTATAACACAATACAATGTTATATTGTCCATATGTTACAACACAATATAACATTATATTGTCAGTATGTTATAACACAATACAATGTTATATTGTCAGTATGTTATAACACAATACAATGTTATATTGTCCATATGTTATAACACAATACAACATTATATTGCCCATATGTTATAACACAATACAATACCATATGTTACAACACAATATAACATTATATTGTCAGTATGTTATAACACAATACAATGTTATGTTGTCCATATGTTATAACACAATATAACATTATATTGTCAGTATGTTATAACACAATACAACGTTATATTGTCCATATGTTATAACACAATACAATACCATATGTTACAACACAATATAACATTATATTGTCAGTATGTTATAACACAATACAACGTTATATTGTCAGTATGTTATAACACAATACAATGTTATATTGTCCATATGTTATAACACAATACAACATTATATTGCCCATATGTTATAACACAATACAATACCACATGTTACAACACAATACAACGTTATATTGTCAGTATGTTATAACACAATACAACGTTATATTGTCAGTATGTTATAACACAATACAATGTTATATTGTCCATATGTTATAACACAATACAACGTTATATTGTCAGTATGTTATAACACAATACAACGTTATATTGTCAGTATGTTATAACACAATACAATGTTATATTGTCCATATGTTATAACACAATACAATGTTATATTGTCCATATGTTATAACACAATACAATGTTATATTGTCAGTATGTTACAACACAATACAACATTATATTGTCAGTATGTTATAACACAATACAACATTATATTGTCAGTATGTTACAACACAATACAACGTTATATTGTCAGTATGTTATAACACAATACAACGTTATATTGTCAGTATGTTATAACACAATACAACGTTATATTGTCAGTATGTTATAACACAATACAACATTATATTGTCAGTATGTTATAACACAATACAACGTTATATTGTCAGTATGTTATAACACAATACAACGTTATATTGTCAGTATGTTATAACACAATACAATGTTATATTGTCAGTATGTTATAACACAATACAATACCATATGTTACAACACAATATAACATTATATTGTCAGTATGTTATAACACAATACAATACCATATGTTACAACACAATATAACATTATATTGTCAGTATGTTATAACACAATACAACGTTATATTGTCAGTATGTTATAACACAATACAACGTTATATTGTCAGTATGTTATAACACAATACAACGTTATATTGTCAGTATGTTATAACACAATACAACGTTATATTGTCAGTATGTTATAACACAATACAACGTTATATTGTCAGTATGTTATAACACAATACAACGTTATATTGTCAGTATGTTATAACACAATACAACGTTATATTGTCAGTATGTTATAACACAATACAACGTTATATTGTCAGTATGTTATAACACAATACAACATTATATTGTCAGTATGTTATAACACAATACAATGTTATATTGTCAGTATGTTATAACACAATACAACGTTATATTGTCAGTATGTTATAACACAATACAATGTTATATTGTCAGTATGTTATAACACAATACAACATTATATTGTCAGTATGTTATAACACAATACAATGTTATATTGTCAGTATGTTATAACACAATACAACGTTATATTGTCAGTATGTTATAACACAATACAATGTTATATTGTCAGTATGTTATAACACAATACAACATTATATTGTCAGTATGTTATAACACAATACAACATTATATTGTCAGTATGTTATAACACAATACAACGTTATATTGTCAGTATGTTATAACACAATACAACGTTATATTGTCAGTATGTTATAACACAATACAATGTTATATTGTCAGTATGTTATAACACAATACAACGTTATATTGTCAGTATGTTATAACACAATACAACGTTATATTGTCAGTATGTTATAACACAATACAACGTTATATTGTCAGTATGTTATAACACAATACAATGTTATATTGTCAGTATGTTATAACACAATACAACGTTATATTGTCAGTATGTTATAACACAATACAACGTTATATTGTCAGTATGTTATAACACAATACAACGTTATATTGTCAGTATGTTATAACACAATACAACGTTATATTGTCAGTATGTTATAACACAATACAACGTTATATTGTCAGTATGTTATAACACAATACAATGTTATATTGTCAGTATGTTATAACACAATACAACGTTATATTGTCAGTATGTTATAACACAATACAACGTTATATTGTCAGTATGTTATAACACAATACAATGTTATATTGTCAGTATGTTATAACACAATACAACGTTATATTGTCAGTATGTTATAACACAATACAACGTTATATTGTCAGTATGTTATAACACAATACAACGTTATATTGTCAGTATGTTATAACACAATACAACGTTATATTGTCAGTATGTTATAACACAATACAACGTTATATTGTCAGTATGTTATAACACAATACAATGTTATATTGTCAGTATGTTATAACACAATACAACGTTATATTGTCAGTATGTTATAACAATACAACGTTATATTGTCAGTATGTTATAACACAATACAACGTTATATTGTCAGTATGTTATAACACAATACAACGTTATATTGTCAGTATGTTATAACACAATACAACGTTATATTGTCAGTATGTTATAACACAATACAATGTTATATTGTCAGTATGTTATAACACAATACAACGTTATATTGTCAGTATGTTATAACACAATACAACGTTATATTGTCAGTATGTTATAACACAATACAACGTTATATTGTCAGTATGTTATAACACAATACAATGTTATATTGTCAGTATGTTATAACACAATACAATGTTATATTGTCCATATGTTATAACACAATACAATGTTATATTGTCAGTATGTTATAACACAATACAATGTTATATTGTCAGTATGTTATAACACAATACAATGTTATATTGTCCATATGTTATAACACAATACAACGTTATATTGTCAGTATGTTATAACACAATACAATGTTATATTGTCAGTATGTTATAACACAATACAACGTTATATTGTCAGTATGTTATAACACAATACAATGTTATATTGTCAGTATGTTATAACACAATACAATGTTATATTGTCCATATGTTATAACACAATACAACGTTATATTGTCAGTATGTTATAACACAATACAATGTTATATTGTCAGTATGTTATAACACAATACAACGTTATATTGTCAGTATGTTATAACACAATACAATGTTATATTGTCAGTATGTTATAACACAATACAATGTTATATTGTCCATATGTTATAACACAATACAACGTTATATTGTCAGTATGTTATAACACAATACAATGTTATATTGTCAGTATGTTATAACACAATACAACGTTATATTGTCCATATGTTATAACACAATACAATGTTATATTGTCAGTATGTTATAACACAATACAATGTTATATTGTCAGTATGTTATAACACAATACAATGTTATATTGTCCATATGTTATAACACAATACAATGTTATATTGTCCATATGTTATAACACAATACAATGTTATATTGTCAGTATGTTATAACACAATACAATGTTATATTGTCCATATGTTATAACACAATACAATGTTATATTGTCCATATGTTATAACACAATACAATGTTATATTGTCAGTATGTTATAACACAATACAATGTTATATTGTCAGTATGTTATAACACAATACAATGTTATATTGTCAGTATGTTATAACACAATACAATGTTATATTGTCCATATGTTATAACACAATACAATGTTATATTGTCCATATGTTATAACACAATACAATGTTATATTGTCAGTATGTTATAACACAATACAATGTTATATTGTCCATATGTTATAACACAATACAATGTTATATTGTCCATATGTTATAACACAATACAATGTTATATTGTCAGTATGTTATAACACAATACAACATTATATTGTCAGTATGTTATAACACAATACAATGTTATATTGTCCATATGTTGCAGCAAACAACATAAATGTGTATTCTGCTCTCTTCAGTTGTCAACCCCCAGATAGCACACATCTCTCACACACACACACACACACACACACACACACACACACACACACACACACACACACACACACACACACACACACACACACACACACACACACACACACACTTGTGAAGAGGACAGAAGAGTGCTGGGATTCGAACCGGCAAACTTTCGGCTAAAGGTCCAGCTCCTTAGAGTTACGTACCGGCCAAGGCGCCCTCTCAGAGAGGTGTCCACCTCCTCCTCCTCCTCTTCCGCCTCGATGTGCACGCCTGGAGGAGAGGATACATAGTAAGCATAGTTAGCTCTGTGTGTGTGTGGGTCAGGGTTAGGGGTCAGGGGTCAGAAGGTTGTTATGATGTGCTGTAGGGTCAGGGTTAGGGGTCGGGAAGGTTTTTATACTGTGCTGTAGGGTCAGGGTTAGGGGTCAGGAGGTTGTTATGATGTGCTGTAGGGTCAGGGTTAGGGGTCGGAAGGTTATTATGATGTGCTGTAGGGTCAGGGTTAGGGGTCAGAAGGTTGTTATGATGTGCTGTAGGGTCAGGGTTAGGGGTCGGGAAGGTTTTTATGATGTGCTGTAGGGTCAGGGTTAGGGGTCAGGAGGTTGTTATGATGTGCTGTAGGGTCAGGGTTAGGGGTCGGAAGGTGATTATGATGTGCTGTAGGGTCAGGGTTAGGGGTCAGGAGTTGGAAGGTTATTATGATGTGCTGTAGGGTCAGGGTTAGGGGTCAGGGGTCAGGGGTTAGAAGGTTATTATGATGTGCTGTAGGGTCAGGGTTAGGGGTCAGGAGTCAGAAGGTTATTATGATGTGCTGTAGGGTCAGGGTTAGGGGTCGGAAGGTTATTATGATGTGCTGTAGGGTCAGGGTTAGGGGTCAGAAGGTTATTATGATGTGATGTGGGTCAGGGTTAGGGGTCAGGAGTCAGAAGGTTATTATGATGTGCTGTAGGGTCAGGGTTAGGGGTCAGGAGTCAGAAGGTTATTATGATGTGCTGTAGGGTCAGGGTTAGGGGTCAGGAGTCAGAAGGTTATTATGATGTGCTGTGGGTCAGGGTTAGGGGTTAGGGGTCAGAAGGTTGTTATGATGTGCTGTAGGGTCAGGGTTAGGGGTCGGAAGGTTATTATGATGTGCTGTAGGGTCAGGGTTAGGGGTCAGGGTTAGGGGTTAGAAGGTTGTTATGATGTGCTGTAGGGTCAGGGTTAGGGGTCAGGAGGTTATTATGATGTGCTGTGGGGTCAGGGTTAGGGGTCAGGAGGTTGTTATGATGTGCTGTGGGGTCAGGGTCAGGGTTAGGGGTCAGGAGGTTGTTATGATGTGCTGTAGGGTCAGGGTTAGGGGTTAGGGGTCAGAAGGTTGTTATGATGTGCTGTAGGGTCAGGGTCAGGGGTCAGAAGGTTGTTATGATGTGCTGTAGGGTCAGGGTCAGGGTCAGGGGTCAGAAGGTTGTTATGATGTGCTGTAGGGTCAGGGTTAGGGGTCAGGAGGTTATTATGATGTGCCGTGGGTCAGGGTTAGGGGTCAGGGGTCAGAAGGTTGTTATGATGTGCTGTAGGGTCAGGGTTAGGGGTCAGGGGTCAGAAGGTTGTTATGATGTGCTGTGGGTCTGGGTTAGGGGTCAGGGGTCAGAAGGTTGTTATGATGTGCTGTGGGTCAGGGTTAGGGGTCAGGGTTAGGGGTTAGAAGGTTGTTATGATGTGCTGTAGGGTCAGGGTTAGGGGTCAGGGGTCAGAAGGTTGTTATGATGTGCTGTAGGGTCAGGGTTAGGGGTCAGGGGTCAGAAGGATGTTATGATGTGCTGTGGGGTCAGGGTTAGGGGTCAGGGGTCAGGAGGTTGTTATGATGTGCTGTGGGGTCAGGGTTAGGGGTCAGGGGTCAGGAGGTTGTTATGATGTGCTGTGGGGTCAGGGATAGGGGTCAGAAGGTTATTATGATGTGCTGTAGGGTCAGGGTTAGGGGTCAGGGGTCAGAAGGTTGTTATGATGTGCTGTGGGTCAGGGTTAGGGGTCAGGGGTCAGAAGGTTATTATGATGTGCTGTAGGGTCAGGGTTAGGGGTCAGGGGTCGGAAGGTTGTTATGATGTGCTGTAGGGTCAGGGTTAGGGGTCAGGGGTCAGAAGGTTATTATGATGTGCTGTGGGTCAGGGTCAGGGGTCAGAAAGTTATTATGATGTGCTGTAGGGTCAGGGTTAGGGGTCAGAAGGTTATTATGATGTGATGTGGGTCAGGGTTAGGGGTCAGAAGGTTATTATGATGTGATGTGGGTCAGGGTTAGGGGTCAGGGGTCGGAAGGTTGTTATGATGTGCTGTAGGGTCAGGGTTAGGGGTCAGAAGGTTATTATGATGTGATGTGGGTCAGGGTTAGGGGTCAGAAGGTTATTATGATGTGATGTGGGTCAGGGTTAGGGGTCAGGGGTCGGAAGGTTGTTATGATGTGCTGTAGGGTTAGGGTTAGGGGTCAGGGGTCAGAAGGATGTTATGATGTGCTGTGGGGTCAGGGTTAGGGGTCAGGGGTCAGAAGGATGTTATGATGTGCTGTGGGTCAGGGTTAGGGGTCAGGGGTCAGAAGGATGTTATGATGTGCTGTAGGGTCAGGGTTAGGGGTCAGGAGGTTATTATGATGTGCTGTAGGGTCAGGGTTAGGGGTCAGGGGTCAGAAGGTTGTTATGATGTGCTGTAGGGTCAGGGTTAGGGGTCAGAAGGTTGATATGATGTGCTGTGGGTCAGGGTTAGGGGTCAGAAGGTTGATATGATGTGCTGTAGGGTCAGGGTTAGGGGTCAGAAGGTTGATATGATGTGCTGTGGGTCAGGGTCAGGGGTCAGAAGGTTGTTATGATGTGCTGTGGGGTCAGGGTTAGGGGTTAGGGGTCAGAAGGTTATTATGATGTGCTGTGGGTCAGGGTTAGGGGTCAGGGGCCAGGGGTCAGAAGGTTGTTATGATGTGCTGTAGGGTCAGGGTTAGGGGTTAGGGGTCAGAAGGTTGTTATGATGTGCTGTAGGGTCAGGGTTAGGGGTTAGGGGTCAGAAGGTTATTATGATGTGCTGTGGGTCAGGGTTAGGGGTCAGGGGCCAGGGGTCAGAAGGTTGTTATGATGTGCTGTGGGTCAGGGTTAGGGGTCAGGGGTTAGGGGTCAGAAGGTTGTTATGATGTGCTGTAGGGTCAGGGTTAGGGGTCAGGGGTCAGGAGGTTGTTATGATGTGCTGTGGGGTCAGGGTTAGGGGTCAGAAGGTTATTATGATGTGATGTGGGTCAGGGTTAGGGGTTAGGGGTCAGAAGGTTGTTATGATGTGCTGTGGGTCAGGGTTAGGGGTCAGGGGTTAGGGGTCAGAAGGTTGTTATGATGTGCTGTAGGGTCAGGGTTAGGGGTCAGGGTTAGGGGTCAGGGGTCGGAAGGTTGTTATGATGTGCTGTAGGGTCAGGGTTAGGGGTCAGGGTTAGGGGTCAGGAGGTTGTTATGATGTGCTGTGGGGTCAGGGTTAGGGGTCAGGGTTAGGGGTCAGGGGTCGGAATGTTGTTATGATGTGCTGTAGGGTCAGGGTTAGGGGTCAGGTGTCAGACGGTTGTTATGATGTGCTGTAGGGTTAGGGTTAGGGGTCAGGGTTAGGGGTCAGGAGTTGGAAGGTTGTTATGATGTGCCGTAGGGTTAGGGTTAGGGGTCAGGGGTCAGACGGTTGTTATGATGTGCTGTAGGGTTAGGGTTAGGGGTCAGGGGTCAGACGGTTGTTATGATGTGCTGTAAGGTTAGGGTTAGGGGTCAGGGGTCAGACGGTTGTTATGATGTGCTGTAGGGTTAGGGGTCAGGGTTAGGGGTCAGGAGGTTGTTATGATGTGCTGTAGGGTTAGGGGTCAGGGTTAGGGGTCAGGGTTAGGGGTCAGGAGGTTGTTATGATGTGCTGTAGGGTCAGGGTTAGGGGTTAGGGTTAGGGGTCAGGAGGTTGTTATGATGTGCTGTAGGGTTAGGGGTCAGAAGGTTGTTATGATGTGCTGTAGGCTCAGGGTTAGGGGTCAGGGGTCAGGAGGTTGTTATGATGTGCTGTAGGGTCAGGGTCAGGGGTCAGGTGTCAGACGGTTGTTATGATGTGCTGTAGGGTTAGGGTTAGGGGTCAGGGTTAGGGGTCAGGAGTTGGAAGGTTGTTATGATGTGCTGTAGGGTCAGGGTTAGGGGTTAGGGGTCAGGAGGTTATTATGATGTGCTGTGGGTCAGGGTTAGGGGTCAGGGGTCAGAAGGTTGTTATGATGTGCTGTAGGGTCAGGGTTAGGGGTCAGGGGTCAGGAGGTTGTTATGATGTGCTGTAGGGTCAGGGTTAGGGGTCAGGGGTCGGAAGGTTGTTATGATGTGCTGTAGGGTCAGGGTTAGGGGTCAGGGGTTAGGGTTACTGACCACAATGTATAAGGATGTCAGTGTGGAAGTCGGTCAGTGTGTCTCTGGTCTCCTCCGGTACTGGACACTCCTCCTCCTCCGGACCATGCTTAAAGTTGGTCAGCAGGATCACCTGACAGGAAGGAACACACACAGTTACCTATCATCAGCATCAGATGGCACTACTCACGCTACAGAAACAGGAAATAGACTGGTGTCCTGTCCAGAGGGTGTACTGGTACATAAAGCTGCCTCAAGCTACAGAAACAGGAAATATACTGGTGTCCTGTCCAGAGGGTGTACTGGTACATCAAGCTGCCTCACGCTACATTCTGGCTTGGACAAGGCTAGTTGTACCTGGTCCTGCCCTAGGGACCGTTCTGGCTTAGACAAGGCTAGTTGTACCTGGTCCTGCCCTAGGGACCGTTCTGGCTTGGACAAGGCTAGTTGTACCTGGTCCTGCCCTATGGACCGTTCTGGCTTGGACAAGGCTAGTTGTACCTGATCCTGCCCTATGGACCGTTCTGGCTTGGACAAGGCTAGTTGTACCTGGTCCTGCCCTATGGACCGTTCTGGCTTGGACAAGGCTAGTTGTACCTGGTCCTGCCCTATGGACCGTTCTGGCTTGGACAAGGCTAGTTGTACCTGGTCCTGCCCTATGGACCGTTCTGGCTTGGACAAGGCTAGTTGTACCTGGTTCTTCCCTATGGACCGTTCTGGTTTGGACAAGGCTAGTTGTACCTGGACCTGCCCTATGGACCGTTCTGGCTTGGACAAGGCTAGTTGTACCTGATCCTGCCCTATGGACCGTTCTGGCTTGGACAAGGCTAGTTGTACCTGATCCTGCCCTATGGACCGCTCTGGCTTGGACAAGGCTAGTTGTACCTGATCCTGCCCTATGGACCGCTCTGGCTTGGACAAGGCTAGTTGTACCTGATCCTGCCCTATGGACCGCTCTGGCTTGGACAAGGCTAGTTGTACCTGATCCTGTCCTATGGACCGTTCTGGCTTGGACAAGGCTAGTTGTACCTGATCCTGCCCTATGGACCGCTCTGGCTTGGACAAGGCTAGTTGTACCTGATTCTGCCCTATGGACCGTTCTGGCTTGGACAAGGCTAGTTGTACCTGATCCTGAGGTGGGGAGCGGAACTCTCGTGTCTTGCGTGCGGTCTCGGCAGCGCTCATGGTGAAGGCCTGCATTAGCAGGTTATAGCGAACCCTCTGATTGGTCTGAATGGCGTTGACAAACTGATCTGAGTACGCCACGATAGCCTCCACCCTGTGCCTCAGTTCACAGTCACAGAAGTACTGCAGCAGCGTACACATCTGAGAGGGAGGTAAAGAAAGACGGGGGGAGAGATAAAAGAAGAGAGAGAGAGATCAGTTCACAAAACAACACTCATTTACATTACATTTAAGTCATTTAGCAGACGCTCTTATCCAGAGCGACTTACAAATTGGAAAGTTCATACATATTCACCCTGGTCCCCCCGTGGGAATTGAACCCTGGTCCCCCCGTGGGGAATGAACCCACAACCCTGGCGTTGCAAGCGCCATGCTCTACCAACTGAGCCACACGGGACCACAACTGGCCTTTATGAGTTTGCGTCCAGAGCAGCATGAAGTTGTGCGTACTTCGTTCATATAAACAATTGTCTTCTCTGTGATTTCCAGCATGTGAGAAACATTTCATACATCTTTTGTAGGTTTTGTTTGTATGCATGCCCTTTTTTTTAGTTATGTTGACAAATGAGGCAAAGTATTTGCGGTGGCGAATTTAGGCAACTAAGACAATTGTCTCACATCACCAGCGGGGGGAGCCTTGTGAACTTGGCATAATTTAGTTTAATAAAACGTCATATTTGTTATCTTGCCTTCTTCAACCCCTGCTTGAGGCCTTCCTCCTCTCGTGAGTAATCGCTGATGTTCCCCCTTTCTTGCCTTTCTATAAATTTGGCTCTAGCTTTTGAACGTTTGGGATTATTAGCTTTTACGACCCACGGCTGAAAGCTCGGACTCTCAGGAACACGTACCAGTACGTGTCTTCTACTTCCCTCTACAGCGCTTAAGCCGCGCAGGACATGTTTAAAGAGCCTGGGACAAAAGCAGATATTTTTTTCTACACATACAATTATTACCTGATGATCTTCTCTGATATTTTCCTGAACATTCCAATACATTTCTAATGTACATTTCTCACCTTTCCCATATCAAAGTCATTTAAAATAATGTCTTATTAGCCTTATGAACATAGAAACGTGGTTACAGTTTGTATGAAATGAAAGAAAAAAAATGTAGCGGTATTGGTCGATATTGCAAAGAAAATATCAGATATAGGTATTAGTCCAGAATTTACACATCGTTAATCCATAACTTGAATGTGTAAAAACAGATAAAAACATGAAGAAACTATTGCCCTTTTTCTGGGCTGCTAATTGCTTTTGACAAACAAAAATCTGTGAGGCCCTCTCTGTTGAATTTCAAAATCCTGATGTGTCCCTTGAGACAACATTATTGCCCATCCCTGTCCTATGTGGTGATGCAAAGACCTTCACTAGTGAAGAGCATTTCAAGTCTTTTCGGTTGGACTTTTACAAAAACCAGGCTCTGAACAACTCTTCGTTCAGTAGCCATGATTGTGTTAAATAGACATTGCAGGGGCCTCTGACTGAGGCCTCCAAATCACTAAGACCAGCCTTAGTACTCACATGGCTGTCAGAAGAGACTCACCTGCAGTTTGACAGACTCTGGCAGTTTCATCTGCAGTAGTCCCTCCTCCAAAGCCGCCTCTTCCTTCTCTAGCTCCAACTCTATCGCTGCTGCCTCCTCCTCTTCTGTCATCTCTTTTTTCTCCCCCTCTTCCTCTTTCTCCTTCTCTTCCTCCTCGTGTTCCTTCTCCCCCTCCTCCTCCTCCTCCTCCTCCCCCTCTTCTTTCTTTAGGTGTTTCAGTTCCTCATCCTCTTCTTCCTCCTCCCCTACTCCTTCATCATCTGCCTCCTCTTCCTCCTCCTCCTCTTCTTTCTCCTTCACTTCTTCACCCTCTTCCTTGGCGGTAGCATCCTCTGCCTTGTCTCCCTCCTCCACCTCCTCTTTCTTCCCAGCGAACACATTTGGGTCAATCATCTTGAGGATGTGTTTAACGTCTTCATCGTTGAAGATGCCCATGATGAGGAGAGTGCTGATGAGCTTCAGGATGGGGACGAAGTGGAACTCTACGCTGCCTCCTACTGGGTCTCTCATAGCCTGGCTACCATCTAGGACCGCCTCTGTCAACATGCTGATGGCTTTGGTCTTCAGTTCCTGAGGAAAGGGCAGGTGAGAAGAGGCATGGGTTACAAAGAACATTACTTAAAATGAGTTAATAACTAGCTGCTTTATCAACCCACCTAACCCTGTTTATTCCACTTGACTCTGAATTGTTAGGTGTATTGGACGGGGGCAAATAAACCCCCTTAAGTTGTTTGACGCGTGTTTTTTATTTATTTGTATTATTATTATTTTTTAAATAATTTTAGCCCTTTTTTTCCCCAATTTTCGTGGTATCCAATCGCTAGTAATTACTATCTTGTCTCATCGCTACAACTCCCGTACGGGCTCGGGAGAGACGAAGGTCGAAAGCCATGCGTCCTCCGAAGCACAACCCAACCTAGCCGCACTGCTTCTTAACACAGTGCGCCTCCAACCCGGAAGCCAGCCGCACCAATGTGTCGGAGGAAACACCGTGTACCTGGCCCCCTTGGTTAGCACGCCCTGTTCCCGGCCCGCCACAGGAGTCGCTGGAGCTCGATGAGACAACGATATCCCTACCGGCCAAACCCTCCCTAACCCGGACGACGCTAGGCCAATTGTGCGTCGCCCATGGACCCCCCGGTCGTGGCCGGGTGCGACAGAGCCTGAGCGTGAACCCAGAGACTCTGGTGGCGCAGCTAGCACTGCGATGCAGTGCCCTAGACCACTGCGCCACCCGGGAGGCCCGATGCGTGTTTTATTAAGTAGCTCCCCCGTGTGTTTACGCTAGAGACTTCCTGTTTCGAGGCATATGCTCCGTGAGACTGTACTGAGTTCACCGATAGCAGCAATGCGGCTAGACAGTGTTTTTTTCCAGACACGACTCGGATCCGGACAAGAAAATCGTCACGAAATCGTCTGTAAAACCCAAACTAACTAAACTCCACCATCGAAAGCTGAGACTCACGGACAAGAGGGTGTTGGTTGTTTAGTACTACGACAGTTGTCTGAAGTCGCTGATGCAGACATCCCAATTCTTCTCACAAAACTGACTGTCCAGACGGTTTAAAGCTACAAACTTATACGAACACATCATTGAAAGCTGAGGCACATTTAACACCAACTGGTTTTGCTCTACGATGCACACAAGTCATCTGAAAGTAGCTCCGTACAGGGCGGTAAAAATTACAACATGAATAGGGGGTAAAAAAATGCAGCGATTAAAGTGACCAAATACGGGTCTAATTATTATGGTAATTATGACAACTTCTGGAGGATGTCCTCCAACCTATCAGAGCTCTTGAATCTAGTACTGAAAGCATATGCTACAGCTAGCTAGTACTGCAGTGCATAAAATGTGAGGAGTAATTGACTCAAAGAGAGATAAAGACAATAGTTGAACATTTTTGAACAAATTAATTTCGTCCTAAATTAAGGAGAAGTAAGAGAGAGATAGAGAGAAAGCTAGCTATATTTGGTTGTATTTTGTAAAACTTTCAATTAGCTAGTTGAATGCAGCTAGCTAGTTTAGCCTACCCAAACACCCCGCTCAAACAAACAGGGATGATATGTTAGCTAGCTGGCTATAGCTATCCAACACTGGAACTCTTCCAAGTCAAGGTAAGCTTTTGGTTTTTATTAATTTATTGCCCCCGGGGCCTGCCGGTGTGACTGCTAAACTGCTTGCTGACTGTACACTGTACTGCATGATTGTAGCAGTTTACTAACACGTTAGTTCTAGTAGCTATGTTGACTATGACGTTAATATGGTGACAATGATGTAGGCTGTGTGTAGCGGTTAGCAGTTATGATATGAAGGTTTAGCTTGGAAAGTTTTTCTTGCCTGGTCACAGCGAGCTGATGTTTTGTGCACTGAAGACTACAAGCCAAGGGGAAAGGTGAGAGAAGGAGAGAAGGAGAATGCGTAGATAGTTGCGAGGAGGAATTATACAACGAGCAAAGGGATCATGGTGTTAGTATGTGCGGTAAAAGAGCGGTAAAAGCTGGGACAAACAGACCGGTAAAAGCCGGGGAAAACAGAGCGGTAATAGGGACAAACACAGCGGTAAAAGCCGGGACAAACAGAGCGGTAAAAGCTGGAACAAACAGAGCGGTAAAAGCTGGAACAAACAGAGCGGTAAAAGCCGGGACAAACAGAGCGGTAAAAGCTGGAACAAACAGAGCGGTAAAAGCTGGAACAAACAGAGCGGTAAAAGCTGGAACAAACAGAGCGGTAAAAGCCGGAACAAACAGCGCGGTAAAAGCTGGAACAAACAGCGCGGTAAAAGCTGGAACAAACAGAGCGGTAAAAGCTGGAACAAACAGAGCGGTAAAAGCTGGAACAAACAGAGCGGTAAAAGCTGGAACAAACAGAGCGGTAAAAGCCGGGACAAACAGCGCGGTAAAAGCTGGAACAAACAGAGCGGTAAAAGCTGGAACAAACAGAGCGGTAAAAGCTGGAACAAACAGAGCGGTGGAAGCTGGAACAAACAGAGCGGTAAAAGCTGGAACAAACAGAGCGGTAAAAGCTGGAACAAACAGAGCGGTAAAAGCTGGAACAAACAGAGCGGTAAAAGCTGGAACAAACAGCGCGGTAAAAGCCGGGACAAACAGAGCGGTAAAAGCTGGAACAAACAGAGCGGTAAAAGCTGGAACAAACAGCGCGGTAAAAGCCGGGACAAACAGAGCGGTAAAAGCTGGAACAAACAGAGCGGTAAAAGCCGGGACAAACAGCTTCTGGAGCATCTTTAAATATTTTTCCTTCTCTAGATTTGGTTGTAGCAATTACCGGTTGTAGCAATTACCGACTATGACCCCAATCCTGAAAGCTAGGACTCCCAGAAACACGTATGTTTCTTCTGTTTATGACACAAGCTGACTCGTTGGAAGGAAGAGTGATGAATCTGCACAGAATAACTGAGGGCAATGAATTGATTCTCCACAAAACAACCATACACAAAGAATGTTTGATGATCATCCCTGAACTTTCCCTGAACTTTTCAATACCTTTCCAATGCATTTCAATCACTCCAAAGCTTCCTCCAGAAGGAAATCTTTCATTACCTGATTTGACATATCTTGTGCTATTACTTTTATTGAGATAATGTCAATAGGTTCAGATTCAAAAGATTAATTATATTATTGTGAAATAGAGTCAAAGAACCCAATACAGCAGTATGTGGACACCCCTTCAAATTAGGGGGTTCGGTTATTTCAACCACACCCGTTGCTGACAGGTGTATAAATTCGATCACACAGCCATGCGATCTCCATAGACAAACATTGGCAATAGAATGGCCTTACGGAAGAGCGCAGTGAATTTCAATGTTTGTCAAATTTATGCCCTGTTGGAGCTGCCCCGGGTCAACTGTAAATGCTGTTATTGTGAAGTGGAAACGTCTAGGAGCAACAACGGCTAATCCACAAAGTAGTAGACTGCACAAGCTCACAGAACGAGACTGCTGAAGCGCGTAGTGCGTAAAATAGTCACTACCAAGCTGCCTCTGAAAGCAAAGTCAGCACAAGAACTGTTCAATGGGAGCTTCATGAAATGGGTTACCGTGGCCGAGCAGCCGCACACAAGCCTAAGATCACCATGTGCAATGCCAAGCGTCGGCTGGAGTGGTGTAAAGCTCGCCACCATTGGACTCTGGAGCAGTAGAAACACGTTCTCTGGAGTGATGATTCACACTTCACTATCTGGCAGTCCGATGGACGAATCTGGGATTGACGTATGCCAGGAAAACGCTACCTGCCCGAATGCATAGTGCCAACTGTAAAGTTTGGTGGAGGAGCAATGGTCTGGGGCTGTTTTTCATGGTCCGGGCCCCTTAGTTCGGGTGAAGAGAAATCTTAACTCTACAGCATACAATGACATTCTAGACGATTCTGTGCTTCCAGCTTTGTGGCAACAGTTTGGGGAAGGCCCTTTCCTGTTTCAGCATGACAATACCCCTGTGCACAAAGCGAGGTCCATACAGAAATGGTTTGTCAAGATCGGTGTAGAAGAACTTGACTGGCCTGCACAGAGCCTTGACCTCAACCCCATTGAACACCGTTGTGATGAATTGGAACGTCGACTGCGAGCCAGGCCTAATCACCCAACATCAGTGCCTGACCTCACTAATGCTCTTGTGGCTGAATGGAAGCAAGTCCCTGCAGCAATGTTCCCACTTCTAGTGGGAAGCCTTCCCAGAAGAGTGGAGGCTGTCATAGCAGCAATGTTCCAACATCTAGTGGAAAGCCTTCCCAGAAGAGTGGAGGCTGTCATAGCAGCAATGTTCCAACATCTAGTGGAAAGCCTTCCCAGAAGAGTGGAGGCTGTTACAGCAGCAAAGGGGGGACCAACTCCATATTAATGCCCATGATTTTCGACGAGCAGATGTCCACATATTTTTGGACATGTAGTGTAGCGTGATCGTCCAAGCTAATAGTAACTTAAATATCATGTATGAATCCATTTGACCCCCAAGTCCCCGCTCTCCGATGGGTTAGGAGACTCGCACAGTGATTTTGATTAACAAAAGTGGCTCCCTCAGAAATATTAGTGATTACCACTGGTTTAGACCCACAGTGGTTTACCACAGGGGTTTACCACTGGCTTAGACCTACAGTGGTTTAAACAAATGTCTGTACATACACCAGATTCAGACAAAAGAGCCCTTACCTTAATTTACCTTCATTTACCTTCATTTGTTGCATGTAACAAAGCCACACAAGAAGCTGACTCACTGTGCGGAATAGGAACAATACAGTGATTTGATTTGAATTTAAGTGAATTACCTGAAGAGGGAAGACAGGGCTGAGAGTGTACAGGTCGGGATCCGTCCCAACAAAGTTGATGGCTGAGAAGTGCAGCTTGGGTCTAAGACAGGTAGTTAACCCCACACCCGGTAGGTCAGAGGCCTTCTCAGCATCAGGGTACAGTGTGATGCTCAGCGTCTCGGCGGACATGGGCACAATGAACTCCCGGTTGGTGCCCAACCGTGCCCGCTTGGCTGACTCCAGGTGGATGGAGATCAACAGGTCGTAGAACCTGGACAGGGAGAGGTTAAAGGTAAAAGGTCATATTACCTGGAGACAGAGAGATTGACAATAAGAATTATTACATCGTAAATTAATTTTGTGCACAAGTATTTTTTAAATAGTGTCTTGTAAAGTAAGCCCAGTTGGGCTGGGCACCTAATGTGTAAGACACTGAGATAAAACAATCAATCAATCAACCAATTAAATCTGTACCCGCTGCGAAGGGGGCCGGGCAGGTAGGTGTTCTCCATGGCATAGAAGAGCTGTGATTCGTCAACGTGTGAGCAGAGGGCGTGTGCTACACGGTTGTTGCCCAGAGCGCAGACAGCACAGTACAGCATCAGAGTGTGGAAGTGAAACTTCAGTAGATCCAGACGCTCAGACAACTCCAGGATGTCAATACACCTACAGAGAGGCATTAGAACCTTTACACGGGGCAGGAGAGTGAAGTAGTACGTAGTATAGATAACAGAAACAAAAGGCCTGTAGCAAAAATACAACGTTTGACATACACTTTTCACATGCAAATTGTACTTTCCTGTAGTGCTCAAAGCATGCCATTCCAATGACAAACATTATTTTTTTCTTCCCAACTCGAAGCAATGAGCCCAATCATCCATGGCCCTGTTTATACCTGGTTCTAACATACATCGTTTTTCTTGATCTTCTCTACATTCTGATTGTTGACCACATTTTGTTGACAGGTGTAGACGATTAAAAGACGCATTGTGATGTGATCTTCACGACCACCTCCGGAGGCGGGGGGGGGGGGGGGGGGGGGGGGGGGGGGGGGGGGGTTAGTCAGGGACACATTGTTCCTGCATATCAATCTAGTGTAAACAGATCTGGATGGTCACATCTCTAAAACCATTGACATTTTTGGGGGGTACTTTTACCCCTTTGTCTCCCCAATTGCAAGATATCCAATTGGTAGTTATAGTCTTGTCCGATCGCTGTAACTCCTCTATCAACTCGGGAGAGACGAAGGTTGAGAGCCATGCGTCCTCCGAAACACGACCCTGCCAGGCCGCTGCTCGCCTAACCAGGAAAGCCAGCCGCACCAATGTATCGGAGGACACACCATCCAGATAGCGACCATAGTCAGCTTGCAGGTGCCCGGCCCACCACAAGGAGTCGCTAGAGCGCGATGGGACAAGGAAATCCTGACTGGCCAAACCCTCCACCTAACCCGTACGAAAATTGTGCGCTGTCTCATGGGTCTCCCCGTCACGGCCGGCTGTAACACAGCCTGGGATCGAACCCGGGTCTGTAGTGATGCCTCAAGCACAGCGATGCAGTGTCTTAGTCAGCTGCGCCACTCAGGAGGCAAATTCATACTATTTTGGAATAAAACCTGTCAAATAATCTGTATACAGGGAGGCACCAGGAAATGTGGTCACAAGACGGACACAGTGGACGGATACGTTTGGTGTATTGAGAAATCTATTATGTGTTAATCAGTTTAGACGTAAAACGGTTGCAAATAGCCATTGAGATTTGTGAGCAGGGGGTTGAGTTATTTGAATAAACAAATGACAATGGGGTTTCCGTTCTTGCGTTGAAGTGATTGGATTACGAGAGTTCCAATGTGTTGGAGAGTTCGCCTGAAGACACTGTAGAGAGTGGTCGACTGTAACGTGTTACGGTTTTAAATAATTGAATCTTAATTTAAACATTAAATAAATCTGTTCCGTTTATTATAAGTACGCTTCTGAGTATTCCGTAAAAGAACCCAGCATTCTTAGGATGCAACAACTGGCGACGAGGATAACGGAATCCTCAGACTCCTGATGACCAACCGAGTGAACGAGCTAGAAAGTTAGCTAGTAACTAAAGTTAGTAAATTAGCTGGTCAACTGGGAAGAAACGACGTGTGGGCTAATGACAGCTTTTGGTACATTTCAGTAGTGAGACCGGTTTGTGTTTCCAGGAGGATTAACGAGAGCTTCACCACATATGAGGAGCGATTATTTTTGCAGTTTTTGGAGGCCAACGAGATAGCTGACGACCGCAGAAGAGCGGTGTTTCTATCAGCCGTTGGTTCAAATACATTTACGCTGCTGAAAGATTTTGGTAGCGCCGAAGCAGCCGGGAGAGGCTAGCTCATTTCAGCTCTGAGAGACTTTTATGCTCCAAAACGGAACATGTATGTTTTTTTGGAATAGGAAACAGTTGTTCGGGAGAGACGTTAGCTGAGTATATAGCATCGCTAAAGGGACTGGCGGCTACATGTGAGTTTGGGGCTGAACTAGAGGAACAGCTGAGGGAACAGCTAGTTTATGGAGTTGCCAATAAGGAGCTGCGTGGCAAGATTAAATTTACATTACATTTTTTGTCATTTAGCAGACGCTCTTATCCAGAGCGACTTACAGTAGAGTGCATACATTTTATTACATTTCATTACATTTTACATACTGAGACAAGGATATCCCTACCGGCCAAACCCACCCTAACCCGGACGACGCTATGCCAATTGTGCATCGCCCCACGGACCTCCCGGTTGCGGCCGGCTGCGACAGAGCCTGGACGCGAACCCAGCCCGGCCTGGGCACGAACCCAGAGACTCTGGTGGCGCAGCTAGCACTGCGTGCCCTAGACCACTGCGCCACCCGGGAGGGGTTGTTAAGATGTTAAGCGTGGCATACTGGGAGAATTGAACACGGGCAAAAGTATTGGACATTGTCAACAACTTGGAGTGCACAGCCCGGAGTATGCAGAAATTCCAGCAGACATCGACATCAGTTGACCACAAAACGGGAGGGGCATCGACCTGGATCCGACAGGGAGAAACAGTGGATGTCAGACCAGAGGGGGGAGACGTCAAAGCCATGTTTCCGCTGTTTGGGGACAGGACATTCAGAGCAGACCTGCCGTTACAAGGAGTTACAATGCAGAGCGTGCCTGAAGACTAGACATCTTGAAAGAGCTTGCAAGGGGGAAAGTATCTGCGGGGAACAGCACATTTTCTAAGCAACGCTCTCAAAAAGTGCACTCTAATCTAGTAAAGGGGTTAACAGATCAAGTTGAGGAGGCAGAACTGCTATGGTCTGCAGGCTCCAGCACAGTCAGAAATCACCAGTCAGAAAAGGACTTGGAGGTAGATAATGGGGCTGCCATGTCTATTATCTCAGAGACAACAGCAGATTTAAAGAAGCATCAACTGCAACCATGTAATGTTGTTTTGAGAAGTTACTCAGCTCAGCCGATTCACTTATTGGGACAGCTGGAGGTTAAAGTGAAATGAAACCTCTACTAGCGTCAAAAGCGGAGAGTCCTACGCTAAAGGGGGGAGGAATTGGATTCAGCACCTCATATTATTGGATTCAGAACCTCATATTATTGGATTCAGCACCTCATATTATTGGATTCAGCACCTCATATTATTGGATTCAGCACCTCATATTATTGGATTCAGCACCTCATATTATTGGATTCAGCACCTCATATTATTGGATTCAGCACCTCATATTATTGGATTCAGCACCTCATATTATTGGATTCAGCACCTCATATTATTGGATTCAGCACTTCATATTATTGGATTCAGCACCTCATATTATTGGATTCAGCACCTCATATTATTGGATTCAGCACCTCATATTATTGGATTCAGCACCTCATATTATTGGATTCAGCACCTCATATTATTGGATTCAGCACCTCATATTATTGGATTCAGCACCTCATATTATTGGATTCAGCACTTCATATTATTGGATTCAGCACCTCATATTATTGGATTCAGCACCTCATATTATTGGATTCAGCACCTCATATTATTGGATTCAGCACCTCATATTATTGGATTCAGCACCTCATATTATTGGATTCAGCACCTCATATTATTGGATTCAGCACTTCATATTATTGGATTCAGCACCTCATATTATTGGATTCAGCACCTCATATTATTGGATTCAGCACCTCATATTATTGGATTCAGCACTTCATATTATTGGATTCAGCACCTCATATTAGATTGGTGAAGAGTGAACCATGTGTCAGACACAGTTGCGCAGCTGTGCGATAAATATGCTGAGGTGTTTAGTGGTGAACATTGGTGTGGTAAAGGGAGTTAAAGACTACGTTTTGTAAGGCTAGACCTGTAAGGCTAGACCTGTAAGGCTAGACCTGTATGGCTAGACCTGTAAGGCTAGACCTGTATGGCTAGACCTGTATGGCTAGACCTGTAAGGCTAGACCTGTATGGCTAGACCTGTAAGGCTAGACCTGTATGGCTAGACCTGTATGGCTAGACCTGTATGGCTAGACATGTATGGCTAGACTTGTATGGCTAGACCTGTAAGGCTAGACCTGTATGGCTAGACCTGTAAGGCTAGACCTGTAAGGCTAGACCTGTATGGCTAGACCTGTATGGCTAGACATGTATGGCTAGACCTGTATGGCTAGACCTGTATGGCTAGACCTGTGAGGCTAGACCTGTGAGGCTAGACCTGTGAGGCTAGACCTGTAAGGCTAGACCTGTAAGGCTAGACCTGTATGGCTAGACCTGTGAGGCTAGACCTGTGAGGCTAGACCTGTATGGCTAGACCTGTGAGGCTAGACCTGTGAGGCTAGACCTGTATGGCTAGACCTGTGAGGCTAGACCTGTATGGCTAGACCTGTGAGACTAGACCTGTGAGGCTAGACCTGTGAGGCTAGCCCTGTATGGCTATACCTGTAAGGCTAGACCTGTGAGGCTAGACCTGTATGGCTAGACCTGTAAGGCTAGACCTGTGAGGCTAGACCTGTGAGGCTAGACCTGTGAGGCTATACCTGTAAGGCTAGACCTGTGAGGCTAGACCTGTATGGCTAGACCTGTAAGGCTAGACCTGTGAGGCTAGACCTGTGAGGCTAGACCTGTGAGGCTAGACCTGTGAGGCTAGACCTGTGAGGCTAGACCTGTGAGGCTAGACCTGTAAGGCTAGACCTGTGAGGCTAGACCTGTATGGCTAGACCTGTGAGGCTAGACCTGTGAGGCTAGACCTGTATGGCTAGACCTGTGAGGCTAGACCTGTGAGGCTAGACCTGTGAGGCTAGACCTGTATGGCTAGACCTGTGAGGCTAGACCTGTGAGGCTAGACCTGTGAGGCTAGACCTGTGAGGCTAGACCTGTATGGCTAGACCTGTAAGGCTAGACCTGTATGGCTAGACCTGTATGGCTAGACCTGTAAGGCTAGACCTGTGAGGCTAGACCTGTGAGGCTAGACCTGTAAGGCTAGACCTGTGAGGCTAGACCTGTGAGGCTAGACCTGTATGGCTAGACCTGTATGGCTAGACATGTATGGCTAGACCTGTATGGCTAGACCTGTATGGCTAGACCTGTGAGGCTAGACCTGTATGGCTAGACCTGTGAGGCTAGACCTGTAAGGCTAGACCTGTGAGGCTAGACCTGTGAGGCTAAACCCGTGCCTTATGCACTCAGAGAGGCAGTAGACAAGCAGCTTACAGAGCTAGAAAAAACAAGGAGTGATCACACCCATAGAATACTGTGAACGAGCAGCACCAATAGTTTGCGTTCCAAAGACAAACAGGGGAGTCAGATGTGGACAAGTACGCCTTACCAAACACCCAGGACTCGTTTCCTACTTTAGCCTGAGGTAAAACAGTTCACAAAGTTAGACCTTACAACAGACCTACCAGCAAGTGGAGTTAGAACAAGAGGCAAAGCATTTCCTGACTATAGACACGTTGAAGGGTTTATACCAGATGAATAGACTGCCAGCTGTATTCCAACCTATTATGAACCAGGTCTCACAGGGTTTACTTGGGGCTGTGTTGCTTTCTAGATGGCGTTCTTATCACAGGGAAATCGACCGAGGACCACGTACAGAACGTAGAAGCAGTGTTAAAGAGGACGCAAGAACGTGGGTTTAAGAGTTAACAGGGACAAGTGTGCATCTTTTCAGTCTAGTGTCACTAACTTAGGTCATAGGATAGACGTACAGGGCCTACATCCAGGATAGACAGACAGGGGCTACATCCAGGATAGACAGACAGGGGCTACATCCAGGATAGACGTACAGGGCCTATATCCAGGATAGAGGAACAGGGGCTATATCCAGGATAGAGGAACAGGGGCTATATCCAGGATAGATGAACAGGGGCTATATCCAGGATAGAGGAACAGGGACTATATCCAGGATAGATGAACAGGGACTATATCCAGGATAGATGAACAGGGGCTATATCCAGGATAGATGAACAGGGGCTATATCCAGGATAGATGAACAGGGACTATATCCAGGATAGATGAACAGGGACTACATCCAGGATAGAGGAACAGGGGCTACATCCAGGATAGACAGACAGGGGCTACATCCAGGATAGACGAACAGGGGCTACATCCAGGATAGAGGAACAGGGGCTACATCCAGGATAGATGAACAGGGGCTATATCCAGGATAGACAGACAGGGGCTACGTCCAGGATAGAGGAACAGGGGCTATATCCAGGATAGATGAACAGGGACTATATCCAGGATAGACAGACAGGGGCTACATCCAGGATAGACAGACAGGGGCTATATCCAGGATAGACAAACAGGGGCTACATCCAGGATAGACAGACAGGGGCTACATCCAGGATAGATGAACAGGGGCTACATCCAGGATAGAGGAACAGGGGCTTAATCCAGGATAGAGGAACAGGGGCTACATCCAGGATAGACAGACAGGGGCTACATCCAGGATAGACGAACAGGGGCTATATCCAGGATAGAGGAACAGGGGCTATATCCAGGATAGATGAACAGGGGCTATATCCAGGATAGAGGAACAGGGGCTACATCCAGGATAGACAGACAGGGGCTATATCCAGGATAGAGAAACAGGGGCTACATCCAGGATAGAGGAACAGGGGCTACATCCAGGATAGAGGAACAGGGGCTATATCCAGGATAGAGGAACAGGGGCTATATCCAGGATAGATGAACAGGGGCTATATCCAGGATAGAGGAACAGGGGCTATATCCAGGATAGACGAACAGGGGCTATATCCAGGATAGAGGAACAGGGGCTACATCCAGGATAGAGGAACAGGGGCTACATCCAGGATAGAGGAACAGGGGCTACATCCAGGATAGACAGACAGGGGCTACATCCAGGATAGAGGAACAGGGGCTACATCCAGGATAGACAGACAGGGACTATATCCAGGATAGACAGACAGGGGCTACATCCAGGATAGACAGACAGGGGCTATATCCAGGATAGGCAGACAGGGGCTACATCCAGGATAGACAGACAGGGACTATATCCAGGATAGACAGACAGGGGCTACATCCAGGATAGAGGAACAGGGGCTACATCCAGGATAGACAGACAGGGACTATATCCAGGATAGACAGACAGGGGCTACATCCAGGATAGACAGACAGGGGCTATATCCAGGATAGGCAGACAGGGGCTACATCCAGGATAGACAGACAGGGACTATATCCAGGATAGACAGACAGGGGCTATATCCAGGATAGACAGACAGGGGCTACATCCAGGATAGACAGACAGGGGCTATATCCAGGATAGACAGACAGGGGCTATATCCAGGATAGACAGACAGGGACTATATCCAGGATAGACAGACAGGGGCTACATCCAGGATAGACAGACAGGGACTATATCCAGGATAGACAGACAGGGACTATATCCAGGATAGACAGACAGGGGCTACATCCAGGATAGACAGACAGGGGCTATATCCAGGATAGACAGACAGGGGCTATATCCAGGATAGATGAACAGGGGCTATATCCAGGATAGAGGAACAGGGGCTACATCCAGGATAGATGAACAGGGGCTACATCCAGGATAGACGAACAGGGGCTATATCCAGGAAAGACAGACAGGTGCTATATCCAGGATAGACGAACAGGGGCTACATCCAGGATAGAGGAACAGGGGCTATATCCAGGATAGAGGAACAGGGGCTATATCCAGGATAGAGGAACAGGGGCTATATCCAGGATAGACGAACAGGGGCTATTTCCAGGATAGAGGAACAGGGGCTATATCCAGGATAGACAGACAGGGGCTACATCCAGGATAGACAGACAGGGGCTACATCCAGGATAGACAGACAGGGGCCACATCCAGGATAGACGTACAGGGGCCACATCCAGGATAGACAGACAGGGACTATATCCAGGATAGACAGACAGGGGCCACATCCAGGATAGACAGACAGGGGCCACATCCAGGATAGAGGAACAGGGGCTCTATCCAGGATAGATGAACAGGGGCTACATCCAGGATAGACAGACAGGGGCCACATCCAGGATAGAGGAACAGGGGCTATATCCAGGATAGATGAACAGGGGCTATATCCAGGATAGATGAACAGGGGGTATATCCAGGATAGACAGACAGGGGCTACATCCAGGATAGACGAACAGGGGCTATATCCAGGATAGACGAACAGGGGCTACATCCAGGATAGATGAACAGGGGCTATATCCAGGATAGACGACCATGGGGCTATATCCAGGATAGATGAACAGGGACTATATCCAGGATAGACGAACATGGGGCTACATCCAGGATAGACGAACAGGGGCTCTATCCAGGATAGACGTACAGGGACTACATCCAGGATAGACGAACAGGGGCTACATCCAGGATAGACAGACAGGGGCTATATCCAGGATAGAGGAACAGGGGCTATATCCAGGATAGAGGAACAGGGGCTACATACAGGATAGAGGAACAGGGGCTATATGCAGGATAGAGGAACAGGGGCTATATCCAGGATAGATGAACAGGGGCTATATCCAGGATAGACGAACAGGGGTTATTTCCAGGATAGAGGAACAGGGGCTACATCCAGGATAGAGGAACAGGGGCTACATCCAGGATAGACAGACAGGGGCTACATCCAGGATAGAGGAACAGGGGCTACATCCAGGATAGACAGACAGGGACTATATCCAGGATAGACAGACAGGGGCTACATCCAGGATAGACAGACAGGGGCTATATCCAGGATAGACAGACAGGGGCTACATCCAGGATAGACAGACAGGGACTATATCCAGGACAGACAGACAGGGGCTATATCCAGGATAGACAGACAGGGGCTACATCCAGGATAGACAGACAGGGACAATATCCAGGATAGACAGACAGGGACTATATCCAGGATAGACAGACAGGGACTATATCCAGGATAGACAGACAGGGGCTACATCCAGGATAGACAGACAGGGGCTATATCCAGGATAGACAGACAGGGGCTATATCCAGGATAGATGAACAGGGGCTATATCCAGGATAGAGGAACAGGGGCTACATCCAGGATAGATGAACAGGGGCTACATCCAGGATAGACGAACAGGGGCTATATCCAGGAAAGACAGACAGGTGCTATATCCAGGATAGACGAACAGGGGCTACATCCAGGATAGAGGAACAGGGGCTATATCCAGGATAGAGGAACAGGGGCTATATCCAGGATAGAGGAACAGGGGCTATATCCAGGATAGACGAACAGGGGCTATTTCCAGGATAGAGGAACAGGGGCTATATCCAGGATAGACAGACAGGGGCTACATCCAGGATAGACAGACAGGGGCTACATCCAGGATAGACAGACAGGGGCCACATCCAGGATAGACGTACAGGGGCCACATCCAGGATAGACAGACAGGGACTATATCCAGGATAGACAGACAGGGGCCACATCCAGGATAGACAGACAGGGGCCACATCCAGGATAGAGGAACAGGGGCTATATCCAGGATAGATGAACAGGGACTACATCCAGGATAGACGAACAGGGGCTACATCCAGGATAGACAGACAGGGGCCACATCCAGGATAGAGGAACAGGGGCTATATCCAGGATAGATGAACAGGGGCTATATCCAGGATAGATGAACAGGGGGTATATCCAGGATAGACAGACAGGGGCTACATCCAGGATAGACGAACAGGGGCTATATCCAGGATAGGCGAACAGGGGCTACATCAAGGATAGATGAACAGGGGCTATATCCAGGATAGACGAACATGGGGCTATATCCAGGATAGATGAACAGGGACTATATCCAGGATAGACGAACATGGGGCTACATCCAGGATAGACAGACAGGGACAATATCCAGGATAGACAGACAGGGACTATATCCAGGATAGACAGACAGGGACTATATCCAGGATAGACAGACAGGGGCTACATCCAGGATAGACAGACAGGGGCTATATCCAGGATAGACAGACAGGGGCTATATCCAGGATAGATGAACAGGGGCTATATCCAGGATAGAGGAACAGGGGCTACATCCAGGATAGATGAACAGGGGCTACATCCAGGATAGACGAACAGGGGCTATATCCAGGAAAGACAGACAGGTGCTATATCCAGGATAGACGAACAGGGGCTACATCCAGGATAGAGGAACAGGGGCTATATCCAGGATAGAGGAACAGGGGCTATATCCAGGATAGAGGAACAGGGGCTATATCCAGGATAGACGAACAGGGGCTATTTCCAGGATAGAGGAACAGGGGCTATATCCAGGATAGACAGACAGGGGCTACATCCAGGATAGACAGACAGGGGCTACATCCAGGATAGACAGACAGGGGCCACATCCAGGATAGACGTACAGGGGCCACATCCAGGATAGACAGACAGGGACTATATCCAGGATAGACAGACAGGGGCCACATCCAGGATAGACAGACAGGGGCCACATCCAGGATAGAGGAACAGGGGCTATATCCAGGATAGATGAACAGGGACTACATCCAGGATAGACGAACAGGGGCTACATCCAGGATAGACAGACAGGGGCCACATCCAGGATAGAGGAACAGGGGCTATATCCAGGATAGATGAACAGGGGCTATATCCAGGATAGATGAACAGGGGGTATATCCAGGATAGACAGACAGGGGCTACATCCAGGATAGACGAACAGGGGCTATATCCAGGATAGGCGAACAGGGGCTACATCAAGGATAGATGAACAGGGGCTATATCCAGGATAGACGAACATGGGGCTATATCCAGGATAGATGAACAGGGACTATATCCAGGATAGACGAACATGGGGCTACATCCAGGATAGACGAACAGGGGCTATATCCAGGATAGACAGACAGGGGCTATATCCAGGATAGAGGAACAGGGGCTATATCCAGGATAGAGGAACAGGGGCTACATCCAGGATAGAGGAACAGGGGCTATATGCAGGATAGAGGAACAGGGGCTATATCCAGGATAGATGAACAGGGGCTATATCCAGGATAGACGAACAGGGGCTATTTCCAGGATAGAGGAACAGGGGCTATATCCAGGATAGACAGACAGGGGCTACATCCAGGATAGACAGACAGGGGCTACATCCAGGATAGACAGACAGGGGCCACATCCAGGATAGACGTACAGGGGCCACATCCAGGATAGACGAACAGGGGCTATATCCAGGATAGACGTACAGGGACTACATCCAGGATAGACGAACAGGTGCTACATCCAGGATAGACAGACAGGGGCTATATCCAGGATAGAGGAACAGGGGCTATATCCAGGATAGAGGAACAGGGGCTATATCCAGGATAGAGGAACAGGGGCTACATCCAGGATAGAGGAACAGGGGCTATATGCAGGATAGAGGAACAGGGGCTATATCCAGGATAGAGGAACAGGGGCTATATCCAGGATAGAGGAACAGGGGCTATATCCAGGATAGAGGAACAGGGGCTACATCCAGGATAGAGGAACAGGGGCTATATGCAGGATAGAGGAACAGGGGCTATATCCAGGATAGATGAACAGGGGCTATATCCAGGATAGAGGGACAGGGGCTACATCCAGGATAGAGGAACAGGGGCTACATCCAGGATAGAGGAACAGGGGCTATAACCAGGATAGAGGAACAGGGGCTACATCCAGGATAGACAGACAGGGACTATATCCAGGATAGAGGAACAGGGGCTATATCCAGGATAGGCGTACAGGGACTATATCCAGGATAGACAGACAGGGGCTACATCCAGGATAGACAGACAGGGGCCACATCCAGGATAGACGTACAGGGGCCACATCCAGGATAGACGAACAGGGGCTATATCCAGGATAGACGTACAGGGACTACATCCAGGATAGACGAACAGGTGCTACATCCAGGATAGACAGACAGGGGCTATATCCAGGATAGAGGAACAGGGGCTATATCCAGGATAGAGGAACAGGGGCTATATCCAGGATAGAGGAACAGGGGCTACATCCAGGATAGAGGAACAGGGGCTATATGCAGGATAGAGGAACAGGGGCTATATCCAGGATAGAGGAACAGGGGCTATATCCAGGATAGAGGAACAGGGGCTATATCCAGGATAGAGGAACAGGGGCTACATCCAGGATAGAGGAACAGGGGCTATATGCAGGATAGAGGAACAGGGGCTATATCCAGGATAGATGAACAGGGGCTATATCCAGGATAGAGGGACAGGGGCTACATCCAGGATAGAGGAACAGGGGCTACATCCAGGATAGAGGAACAGGGGCTATAACCAGGATAGAGGAACAGGGGCTACATCCAGGATAGACAGACAGGGACTATATCCAGGATAGAGGAACAGGGGCTATATCCAGGATAGGCGTACAGGGACTATATCCAGGATAGACAGACAGGGACTATATCCAGGATAGACGAACAGGGACTATATCCAGGATAGACAGACAGGGACTATATCCAGGATAGAGGAACAGGGACTATATCCAGGATAGATGAACAGGGACTATATCCAGGATAGACAGACAGGGACTACATCCAGGATAGAGGAACAGGGACTATATCCAGGATAGAGGAACAGGGGCTACATCCAGGATAGACAGACAGGGGCTATATCCAGGATAGAGGAACAGGGACTATATCCAGGATAGACAGACAGGGACTATATCCAGGATAGACAAACAGGAGCTACATCCAGTGCAGGACAAGACTGAAGCCATAGCAAAGGCTCCCGTGCCCACTAACGTGACAGAACTCAGAGCGTATCTGTCTTCTACACCTGCATTGCTTGCTGTTTTGGGGTTTTTAGGCCTGGGTTTTCTGTACAGCACTTTGAGATATCAGCTGATGTACGAAGGGCTTAATAAATACATTTGATTTGATTTCATGATTTCCTTACCTACTATGGCAAGTTCATGGAGAACTTTCTCTATTCTCATCAAACGTATGACAGAGCTCCTAACAGAAAGAGAGACCTCGGGTGTGGTCAGAACAATGTCAGCCGGGCATCTGAAACAACGGAGACGCAGCTGTCTCCCTCCTCAGTGTTCGTCCACTATGATCCCACACACGCTAGTAATATTGGCTTGTGATGATGCCTCACCATAACGGGGGTGGGTGATGTCATCTCACACACGCATAGCCTGACGGTAGTGAGAGGCCTAATTGCATTTGCTTGACGCAATCCAAACTATCGAGTGTCCTCTTTAGATGTACTTCCCATTTTAGCGAAGAACATCGCCAGGGAAACTACCAAGGACAAAAGGGTTTGGCAAAAGTGAAGTATTTCACACTGACAGGGTGACCTAACCATGTTACTGATCCTGAACTAAAGCCTTATTGGCTGAGAAGGGATGAGCTCACCGTAGGAAGTGATGGTGGGTTATGGGGTATGAGAGCGGTGGTGCCGGGCTACTCTTACAGAGGGACCTACTGAGCTCACTGTAGGAAGTGATGGTGGGTTATGGGGTATGAGAGCGGTGGTGCCGGGCTACTCTTACAGAGGGACCTACTGAGCTCACTGTAGGAAGTGATGATGGGTTATGGGGTATGAGAGCGGTGGTGCCGGGCTACTCTTACAGAGGGACCTACTGAAGGAGCTACAGGAAAACCACTGGGGCGTGGTCAAAATGGCAGGTCTTGCAAGGAGCCCCTTTTGGTGGCCCAGGTTAGACTCAGACATGGTATACATTCTGTATACATCTGGCCCTTCGTTGGACACCGCGCTAACAACTCCGAACGAGTTTCAATGCCATACAACACTCCTTCCGGGGCCTCCAACTGCTTTTTAAATGCAAGTAAAACTAAGTGCATGCTCTTCAACCGATCGCTGCCCGCACCCTCCCGCCCGACTAGCATCACGGCTCTGGACGGAGTCCCATAGGGCGGCGCACAATTGGCCCAGGGTTTGGCCTGGGTAGGCCGTCATTGTAAATAATAATTTGTTCTTAAATTACTTGCCTAGTTAAATAAAGGTAAAATAAAATAAATAAATAACTTCTGTCAATAAACGTGAGCTGCTCAGTATGTGTTGATAGTCCTTTCTAACCGCACGGTTTTTGAAAGATAAAACGTTAGCCATCGAGAACTACGAAAGTTTTACTACTTTTCACAACAACATTGATGCCCTGAATTTAGCAGGCGCTATCGACAGATCAGTTGAAAAAAAGTGATGGGCTACTTTCTGCCCACGCCACAATCAGTGTGAACTGGAGTGACTTGACAGAGCGCTGACCAAACAAGGTGTAAGCAACAAACAAACAAAGTTAAATGGGTTAAATGGTTCCAGTCTGCCGTGAAGCATTCATCAATGTATATGGGTAAGAGTCTAGCTACATCTTCAGATATTATACGTTTCTAATCCAGTCAGCAAAATAGTTTTCATTGCAAGTTAAAGCATACTGTTAGCAAGCTAGCGAACGTTAGCTTGGTGGCTCGCTGGCTAATGTTACATGTATAATCTGTGTAGTAATATTATTTAAATCAGAAACCCATTTGCATTGCTAGTTATAGCCTAATGTTAGCTAGCTAACTAACACTGAACCTAGTTTGTTGACTTCGGCTACCTGCAGATTCATACTACAGCTACGACAATGTTTGTATTGGTAGTAGTATGAGTTGAGATTATGCCAGTTTATTGTTTAGTTAGCTAGCTAGCTACATGTCTAAACAAAAGGTGTGTCTGAGGGTGATTACGGCCATCTACTGTATTTCATGAAGATGTCTACATATCTTGACAATAGTGACCCAGGCAGGCAGCCTAGTGGTTAAAGCGTTGGACTAGTAACCGTAAAGGTTGCAAGATCAAATCCCAGAGATGATAAGGTAAAAATCTGTCGTTCTGCCCCTGAACAAGGCAGTTAACCCACTGTTCCTGGGCCGTCATTGTAAATAAGAATTTGTTCTTAACTGACTTGCCTAGTTAAATAAAGATTAAATTTAAAAAAGGTGAGGAGTGGTCATAGCATTTATTTCACATGACCCATCAATTTTGACAAGTGTGTCTTGGTAAGCGTCATCTAATAATTATAAAATATTTATAAAATATTTTAATCTGGACAGTTTCTGTTTTTGATATTTCTACTATGCCAGTAACCACTTCACTGTACCGTTTACACCTTCTGTATCCTGCACATGTGACAAATAAACTTAGATTTGATTTGATATAGTGTGTGTTTACCAGAGACAGTAATGTGAAGAACAACAGGACCTGCACCAAAATCAGATTAGGATCCAGGACTAGATAATGATAAGGAGTATATTTTTACCTGAAGTTTTTTCTTATTGTAGGTTACTACTTTCACCACTTTTCGTCTCGAAATCTTTGGTTGTTGTTTACTACACTACCTTACTCCCTCTTTTTAGCACATGGCCTCACATGTGAATCCTTAAAGAGATGGGTGGGGCTAAGGCTTAATAGGGTGGGAACGATGCTGAATGGGTGTAGACAAAGATGAGCTCTCCAGTAGGTACCAAAACATTCAAGGGACATTTTCTCAAAGTGAGGTCACAAGTTTATCAACTTTTAAAGCAGAATTACTTTCCCATTGTTCCTCAACTGTAGTTTATGATATACAATTGTCTAGCTCTGAGTCTCTACTTTTATCTAATGTCAAAAACACCATTTCAAATTTTGTTACATATGACCGAATCGAGGCAGTCAGTAAAGTTGTTTTCTGTGGCAGTAAAAGGTTTTAAGTGCTAAATCAATATCTGATCAATATCTGGATTCTAAACATTGTAAAAGTTTGGAGTAACTTCCACCATTTTCAAACTCTTGCATTTATTAGAATTGTTTATGACCGTTGCAAATGTAATTGTTTATTTAGTCCCAAATCCATGTATTTCAGTGTCTATGATTGCCATATTGAAAATATGGGTATTGAAAAAAACTTGAGCTATACCTAACCTTAACATCTCAATCAACTGTTGTGCTATTGTATGTTTACAGGATTTGAAGGGGAAAAAAATTAAAACTATTAAAACTATTTGAAAAGTAATTCACTGAAACTGGCCCATTAGTGTCTATGACAATAGCAACATGTTGCCAATTGAATTGAGTCCGACCCTGTAGTGTACAGTCTATCTCTAACCAGTTCTCCACTGGTATGTACAGGACCATCATGACAAAGAATTAGGGTTAGCGTGGACAGCGTGTTGTATCTAACCTGTTCTCCTCAGGTATATGCAGGGCCATCATGACCAAGGTTTAGGAGTAGTGTGTCGTCTCAGGGTTAGGGTTAGCGTGGACAGCGTATTGTCTCAGGGTTAGGGTTAGCGTGGACAGCGTGTTGTCTCAGGGTCAGGGTTAGCGTGGACAGCGTGTTGTCTCAGGGTTAGGGTTAGCGTGGACAGCGTGTTGTCTCAGGGTTAGGGTTAGCGTGGACAGCGTATTGTCTCAGGGTTAGGGTTAGCGTGGACAGCGTGTTGTCTCAGGGTCAGGGTTAGCGTGGACAGCGTGTTGTCTCAGGGTCAGGGTTAGCGTGGACAGCGTGTTGTCTCAGGGTCAGGGTTAGCGTGGACAGCGTGTTGTCTCAGGGTTAGGGTTAGCGTGGACAGCGTGTTGTCTCAGGGTCAGGGTTAGCATGGACAGCGTGTTGTCTCAGGGTTAGGGTTAGCGTGGACAGTGTGTTGTCTCAGGGTCAGGGTTAGCGTGGACAGTGTGTTGTCTCAGGGTCAGGGTTAGCGTGGACAGCGTGTTGTCTCAGGGTCAGGGTTAGCGTGGACAGCGTGTTGTCTCAGGGTCAGGGTTAGCGTGGACAGCGTGTTGTCTCAGGGTTAGGGTTAGCGTGGACAGCGTGTTGTCTCAGGGTCAGGGTTAGCATGGACAGCGTGTTGTCTCAGGGTTAGGGTTAGCGTGGACAGCGTGTTGTCTCAGGGTTAGGGTTAGCGTGGACAGCGTGTTGTCTCAGGGTTAGGGTTAGCGTGGACAGCGTGTTGTCTCAGGGTTAGGGTTAGCGTGGACAGTGTGTTGTCTCAGGGTCAGGGTTAGCGTGGACAGCGTGTTGTCTCAGGGTCAGGGTTAGCGTGGACAGTGTGTTGTCTCAGGGTCAGGGTTAGCGTGGACAGCGTGTTGTCTCAGGGTTAGGGTTAGCGTGGACAGCGTATTGTCTCAGGGTTAGGGTTAGCATGGACAGCGTGTTGTCTCAGGGTTAGGGTTAGCATGGACAGCGTGTTGTCTCAGGGTCAGGGTTAGCGTGGACAGCGTGTTGTCTCAGGGTCAGGGTTAGCGTGGACAGCGTGTTGTCTCAGGGTTAGGGTTAGCGTGGACAGCGTGTTGTCTCAGGGTTAGGGTTAGCGTGGACAGCGTGTTGTCTCAGGGTCAGGGTTAGCGTGGACAGCGTGTTGTCTCAGGGTCAGGGTTAGCGTGGACAGCGTATTGTCTCAGGGTTAGGGTTAGCGTGGACAGCGTGTTGTCTCAGGGTTAGGGTTAGCGTGGACAGCGTATTGTCTCAGGGTTAGGGTTAGCGTGGACAGCGTGTTGTCTCAGGGTTAGGGTTAGCGTGGACAGCGTATTGTCTCAGGGTCAGGGTTAGCGTGGACAGCGTATTGTCTCAGGGTTAGGGTTAGCGTGGACAGCGTGTTGTCTCAGGGTCAGGGTTAGCGTGGACAGCGTGTTGTCTCAGGGTTAGGGTTAGCGTGGACAGCGTGTTGTCTCAGGGTTAGGGTTAGCGTGGACAGCGTGTTGTCTCAGGGTTAGGGTTAGCGTGGACAGCGTGTTGTCTCAGGGTTAGGGTTAGCGTGGACAGCGTGTTGTCTCAGGGTTAGGGTTAGCGTGGACAGTGTGTTGTCTCAGGGTCAGGGTTAGCGTGGACAGCGTGTTGTCTCAGGGTCAGGGTTAGCGTGGACAGTGTGTTGTCTCAGGGTTAGGGTTAGCGTGGACAGCGTATTGTCTCAGGGTCAGGGTTAGCGTGGACAGCGTATTGTCTCAGGGTTAGGGTTAGCGTGGACAGCGTATTGTCTCAGGGTTAGGGTTAGCGTGGACAGTGTGTTGTCTCAGGGTCAGGGTTAGCGTGGACAGCGTGTTGTCTCAGGGTCAGGGTTAGCGTGGACAGTGTGTTGTCTCAGGGTTAGGGTTAGCGTGGACAGCGTATTGTCTCAGGGTCAGGGTTAGCGTGGACAGCGTATTGTCTCAGGGTCAGGGTTAGCTTGGACAGCGTGTTGTCTCAGGGTTAGGGTTAGCGTGGACAGCGTGTTGTCTCAGGGTCAGGGTTAGCGTGGACAGCGTGTTGTCTCAGGGTCAGGGTTAGCGTGGACAGCGTGTTGTCTCAGGGTCAGGGTTAGCGTGGACAGCGTGTTGTCTCAGGGTCAGGGTTAGCGTGGACAGCGTGTTGTCTCAGGGTCAGGGTTAGCGTGGACAGCGTGTTGTCTCAGGGTTAGGGTTAGCGTGGACAGCGTGTTGTCTCAGGGTTAGGGTTAGCGTGGACAGCGTGTTGTCTCAGGGTTAGGGTTAGCGTGGACAGCGTGTTGTCTCAGGGTCAGGGTTAGCGTGGACAGCGTATTGTCTCAGGGTCAGGGTTAGCGTGGACAGCGTATTGTCTCAGGGTCAGGGTTAGCGTGGACAGCGTATTGTCTCAGGGTCAGGGTTAGCGTGGACAGCGTGTTGTCTCAGGGTCAGGGTTAGCGTGGACAGCGTGTTGTCTCAGGGTTAGGGTTAGCGTGGACAGCGTGTTGTCTCAGGGTCAGGGTTAGCTTGGACAGCGTGTTGTCTCAGGGTTAGGGTTAGCGTGGACAGCGTGTTGTCTCAGGGTCAGGGTTAGCGTGGACAGCGTGTTGTCTCAGGGTCAGGGTTAGCGTGGACAGCGTATTGTCTCAGGGTCAGGGTTAGCGTGGACAGCGTGTTGTCTCAGGGTTAGGGTTAGCGTGGACAGCGTGTTGTCTCAGGGTCAGGGTTAGCGTGGACAGCGTGTTGTATCTAACCTGTTCTCCTCAGGTATATGCAGGGCCATCATGGTGAGTGGTTCGGTACACTCCACCATCCAGCCCAGCCTCTCGCTGACCCTGCCGACCTCTGGGTCCAGGAAGTGGTTGGGCATGCGCGACCAGATGACGGGGGTCAACATCTGGATGTCCAGCCGGGGTGGGCACTGGGGCACTGGGTTCTTACGCTCACTACGGAACATGGCTGCCGAGATGGGCATGATGTTCTGAGTAGGAGAAGAAGACATGACGGTGTTATGGTCAAAGACATCTCAATAAGGGGAGTGGTTTTCCGGTAGGAGAGCAACAAGACAGATCAAAAGAAGAAGAGAAGAGAACACATTGAAACGAGGAAAAACGGGGGTGGTTCAGGAGAGACTACAGCAGAGGAATGGTCATTATCAACAGGAACTCATACTGAGGGGTTCAGGAGAGACTACAGCAGTGGAATGGTCATTATCAACAGGAACTCATACTGAGGGGTTCAGGAGAGACTACAGCAGAGGAATGGTCATTATCAACAGGAACTCATACTGAGGGGTTCAGGAAAGACTACAGCAGTGGAATGGTCATTATCAACAGGAACTCATACTGAGGGGTTCAGGACAGACTACAGCAGAGGAATGGTCATTATCAACAGGAACTCATACTGAGGGGTTCAGGAGAGACTACAGCAGTGGAATGGTCATTATCAACAGGAACTCATACTGAGGGGTTCAGGAGAGACTACAGCAGTGGAATGGTCATTATCAACAGGAACTCATACGGAGGGGTTCAGGAGAGACTACAGCAGAAGAGAAAAGAGAAAGGTGTAGTTCAGAGAATGGGACAAGGTCAGACTTGTGAGTATGGAGTACTTTAGGATGAGGGAGTGGAAAGAGAGGAGGAGGATGATTTGAGGAGAAGGAGCAGGAGGTTGTGGGGGAGGAAGAGGAGGAGAAAGAGGAGGAGGAGGAAGGAGGAAGAGGTGGAGGAGGAGGATTCTGACCTTGAGTTTCCCCAGCTCCAGCTGTACCATGTTCTGACTGGAGGGCTGGACGAACACAGCAGGAAACAGCTTTGTGTTGGGCTCCACCTGGAAGAAACAAAATACCTCTGTCAACAACAACAACCCCAGTCATCCTCAGTGACATAGCCAACATGTGCATAGGAGTCTCACCACACACACACCTGATACGACACACACCCACACAAATACACACACACACCTGATACGACACACACCCACACAAATACACACACACACCTGATACGACACACACCCACACAAATACACACACACCTGATACGACACACACCCACACAAATACACACACACCTGATACGACACACACCCACACAAATACACACACACCTGATACGACACACACCCACACAAATACACACACCTGGTAGAAGGTGTTTATCTCCTTCCCATTGGCTGTGAATGTCATGAGGCCTGTTGCCAGGTCGACCAGGCAGCCAACCACAGTGTCCTCCTGGCTGAACCTGGCCTGCTGGGAGCTGTTGCCGAAGTCTCCTCCCCACACCATGTAGCAGTTACTATGCTTCATACTGTAGACACAGACCAGTTATAACCTGTTATTAGCATCCATAACCTCTCTGCCCCAGTTACTATGCTTCATACTGTAGACACAGACCAGTTATAACCTGTTATTAGCATCCATAACCTCTCTGCCCCAGTTACTATGCTTCATACTGTAGACACAGACCAGTTATAACCTGTTATTAGCATCCATAACCTCTCTGCCCCAGTTACTATGCTTCATACTGTAAACACAGACCAGTTATAACCTTTTATTAGCATCCATAACCTCTCTGCCCCAGTTACTATGCTTCATACTGTAAACACAGACCAGTTATAACCTGTTATTAGCATCCATAACCTCTCTGCCCCAGTTACTATGCTTCATACTGTAGACACAGACCAGTTATAACCTGTTAATAGCATCCATAACCTCTCCTCCCCACACCATTTAGCAGTTACTATGCTTTATACTGTAGACACAGACCAGTTATGACCTGTTATTAGCATCCATAACCTCTCTGCCCCAGAACATATAACAGTTACTATGCTTCATAATGAGGACACAGACCATTTATAACCTGTTATTAGCATCCATAACCTCTCTGCCCCAGACCATGTAGCAGTTACTATGCTTCATACTGTAGACACAGACCAGTTATGACCTGTTATTAGCATCCATAACCTCTCTGCCCCAGAACATATAACAGTTACTATGCTTCATATTGTAAACACAGACCAGTTATAACCTGTTATTAGCATCCATAACCTCTCTGCCCCAGACCATATAAATCAAATGTATTTATATAGCCCTTCTTACATCAGTTGATATCACAAAGTGCTGTACAGAAACCCAGCCTAAAACCCCAAACAGCAAGCAATGCAGGTGTAGCAGCATATAACAGTTAATATGCTTCATAATGAGGACACAGACCAGTTATAACCTGTTATTAGCATCCATAACCTCTCTGCCCCAGACCATATAGCAGTTACTATGATCCATTGGGGCGACAGGGTAGCCTAGTGGTTAGAGCTTTGGACTAGTAACCGAAAAGTTGCAAGATAGAATCCCCCGAGCTGACAAGGTAAAAATCTGTCATTCTGCCCCTGAACAAGGCAGTTAACCCACTGTTCCTGGGCCGTCATTGTAAATAAGAATTTGTTCATAAATGACTTGCCTAGTTAAATAAAGGTTTGAATAAAATATATAAATAGCATGCTTCTGTCTATAAATGTGAGCTGCTCAGTATTCACATTGTAGGGACAAAGGGATTGCTACAATGTGTTTCAAGAATCCCTAAATTTAACACAGAAACATGGTTATAATGTCCCTCCAGGTAGACGTGCGATGTCACTTACCTGTCGTGGATGTTGCCCTTGTCGTCTCCCACGGTCAAGGTGACGTTCCGGACCTTGGAGAGGTCGAAGGTGGGGTCGTACATGTGGTAGTCGGGGGTTACCCAGCCGATCCACACCCCAGTGGGCTCCTGGCCAGCAAAGATTCTCACTGAGTAGTAGTACTGCAGAGATACAGGGGGGGGGGGGGACGTTCAGAGTTCAGGTGCATACTGGGAAATCTAAAAATACGGAACTAGGGAACGGGCAGGATTTGGGTTCCAGTAAACCTTCCCAGGGTTCCAATTAAAAAAATGTCCTTCCCAGGATTCACTGGGAAGGGTGTGTGTGTGTGTGTGTGTGTGTGTGTGTGTGTGTGTGTGTGTGTGTGTGTGTGTGTGTGTGTGTGTGTGTGTGTGTGTGTGTGTGTGTGTGTGTGTGTGTGTGTGTGTGTGTGTGTGTGTGTGTGTGTGTGTGTGTGTGTGTGTGTATGCGTGTGTATGTGTGTGTGTTCGTTCACCGTGGTGGTGTTCTGGATAATCTCCACATCATCTCTGTCATCTGGGACCACGTCCTGCTGTAACCGTGGCACCAAGGGAGGGGTTGGGGGAGGGTTGATTGTAGCTGCCTTCTTAGCCCTGGCAAACAACCTGGACACACAGAGCGGAGGAACGGTGCATGTATTTGCCTTTGTGTAACCAGATAAGAGAACATATTCTATTTGATTTATTGATCTTCTCGCTGTAGCTGACTCAAATATACCACTAGCTCCAGATCTCTGCTGTTTCTTTCCTTAATGATCCTCATCTCTACCCTCCGTTCTCCTCTACACATCCTCATCAGTCACTACTAACCCTCTGTCCTCCTCTACACATCCTCATCAGTCACTACTAACCCTCTGTCCTCCTCTACACATCCTCATCAGTCACTACTAACCCTCTGTCCTCCTCTACTCATCCTCATCAGTCACTACTAACCCTCTGTTCTCCTCTACACATCCTCATCAGTCACTACTAACCCTCTGTCCTCCTCTACTCATCCTCATCAGTCACTACTAACCCTCTGTTCTCCTCTACACATCCTCATCAGTCACTACTAACCCTCTGTTCTCTACACATCCTCATCAGTCACTACTAACCCTCTGTCCTCCTCTACACATCCTCATCAGTCACTACTAACCCTCTGTCCTCCTCTACACATCCTCATCAGTCACTACTAACCCTCTCTTCTTGCCCTTCTCTGACATCGCGTCCTTCTCTATCTCGGGCGTCTCCTTGGCGACAGACGGTTCCTTTTCCTTCTCTTCCTGCTCCTTCTTACTGGCCGACTTCTTCAGAACCTCAAACTCCGAGTCCGGCTCCACCTCCAGAACCTCGTCCTCGTGGATGGTCATTGTGCGGGTCAGGGGCGTAGTCCCGGCTGTGATCTTGAAGACCTCGTCAAACTCCACGGGCATGCTCAGGCGGAGGAACAGCATGTCAGTGTTCGCATTCTGGGAGCCAAACGTCTTGTGGGTTAGCTTCAGGCAGGGAGCGCTGTCCACCGTCCCGTCCACACGGGACACCTGGAGGGGAGAGAAGAAGAGAGAAGAAGAGTGAAGAGAGAAGAAGGGAGAAGAAGAGCGAAGAAGAGAGAAGAGCGAAGAAGAGCGAAGAAGAGCGAAGAAGAGGAGAGCTCCATGAACAACAGTGACAGGGAAATACTGGACAACTCCTAGATCACTAAAGAAATCTCCAGTCTCCTCACTAGAACCTCCTGCTAAACATATTCCCTGCAAATGCCAAGTATCACTTACTATTGTTGCGTATCTCAAGTCATACCTACCAGCAATCAACATACTCTGGAAGTATCATATTTCTCCAATGGATTACTGAATACATGTCTCGTCTACTGTATATAAGAAACACTTGAAACAGAGCACTTCAGCCGCTCTTCATTTTAGAGGTCCAGTACAGTAACACAGTGTGGCGGGATGATTCCCTCTCTAAATAAAGCCTCTACCTAAATAAGGATGATGCCCTCTCTATCGCTAACTAAATAAGGATGATTCCCTCTCTATCGCTAACTAAATAAGGATGATTCCCTCTCTATCGCTAACTAAATAAAGATGATTCCCTCTCTATCGCTAACTAAATAAGGATGATTCCCTCTCTATCGCTAACTAAATAAGGATGATTCCCTCTCTATCGCTAACTAAATAAGGATGATTCCCTCTCTATCGCTAACTAAATAAGGATGATTCCCTCTCTATCGCTAACTAAATAAGGATGATTCCCTCTCTATCGCTAACTAAATAAGGATGATTCCCTCTCTATCGCTAACTAAATAAGGATGATTCCCTCTCTATCGCTAACTAAATCAGGATGATTCCGTCTCTATCGCTAACTAAATAAGGATGATTCCCTCTATCGCTAACTAAATAAGGATTATTCCCTCTCTATCGCTAACTAAATAAGGATGATTCCCTCTCTATCGCTAACTGAATAAGGATGATTCCCTCTCTATCGCTAACTAAATAAGGATGATTCCCTCTCTATCGCTAACTAAATAAGGATGATTCCCTCTCTATCGCTAACTAAATAAGGATGATTCCCTCTCTATCGCTAACTAAATCAGGATGATATCGTCTCTATCGCTAACAAAATAAGGATGATTCCCTCTATCGCTAACTAAATAAGGATTATTCCCTCTCTATCGCTAACTAAATAAGGATGATTCCCTCTCTATCGCTAACTGAATAAGGATGATTCCCTCTCTATCGCTAACAAAATAAGGATGATTCCCTCTATCGCTAACTAAATAAGGATGATTCCCTCTCTATCGCTAACTAAATAAGGATGATTCCCTCTCTATCGCTAACTAAATAAGGATGATTACCTCTCTATCGCTAACTAAATAAGGATGATTCCCTCTATCGCTAACTAAATAAGGATTATTCCCTCTCTATCGCTAACTAAATAAGGATGATTCCCTCTCTATCGCTAACTGAATAAGGATGATTCCCTCTCTATCGCTAACAAAATAAGGATGATTCCCTCTATCGCTAACTAAATAAGGATGATTCCCTCTCTATCGCTAACTAAATAAGGATGATTCCCTCTCTATCGCTAACTAAATAAGGATTATTCCCTCTCTATCGCTAACTAAATAAGGATGATTCCCTCTCTATCGCTAACTAAATAAGGATGATTCCTTCTCTATCGCTAACTACATAAGGATGATTCCCTCTCTAAATAAAGCCTCTAACTAAATAAGGATGATTCCCTCTCTAAATAAATCCGAAAGCATATTGAAATGCATTTTTGTAAGAAATGTGCTATATAAATAAAGTTTGATTTGATTTCAACAAGTTATATTTCAGTAAGTTAGACTCAACGAACCCTGTCAGATACATGATACCCCAAATCATATTATCCTGGTCATTAAGTCAACGACCACAATGTGTTGGTGGTTATTGGGTCAGTACCTCAATGTGTTGCTGGTTATTGGGTCTGTACCACAATGTGTTGGTGGTTATTGGGTCAGTACCTCAATGTGTTGCTGGTTCTTGGGTCAGTACCACAATGTGTTGGTGGTTATTGGGTCTGTACCTCAGTGTGTTGCTGGTTATTGGGTCTGTACCACAATTTGTTGGTGGTTATTGGGTCAGTACCTCAATGTGTTGCTGGTTCTTGGGTCAGTACCACAATGTGTTGGTGGTTATTGGGTCAGTACCTCACAGTGTTGGTTGTTATTGGGTCTGTACCACAATTTGTTGGTGGTTATTGGGTCAGTACCTCAATGTGTTGCTGGTTATTGGGTCAGTACCACAATGTGTTGGTGGTTATTGGGTCAGTACCACAATGTGTTTGGTGGTTATTGGGTCAGTACCTCAATGTGTTGGTGGTTATTGGGTCTGTACCTCAATATGTTGGTGGTTATTGGGTCAGTACCTCAATGTGTTGCTGGTTATTGGGTCAGTACCTCAAAGTGTTGGTGGTTATTGGGTCAGTACCTCAATGCGTTGGTGGTTTTTGGGTCAGTACCTCAATGTGTTGGTGGTTATTGGGTCAGTACCTCAATGTGTTGGTGGTTATTGGGTCAGTACCTCAATGTGTTGGTGGCTATTGGGTCAGTACCTCAAAGTGTTGGTGGTTATTGGGTCAGTACCTCAATGCGTTGGTGGTTTTTGGGTCAGTACCTCAATGTGTTGGTGGTTATTGGGTCAGTACCTCAATGTGTTGGTGGTTATTGGGTCAGTACCTCAATGCGTTGGTGGTTATTGGGTCAATATCTCAAAGTGTTGGTTGTTATTGGGTCAGTACCTCAATGTGTTGGTGGTTAGTTGGCACAGGGGCGAACTGTGGCAGGCTCTTGCTGAACCACATGGTAATGTCTCTCTTCATGTTGATGGCAAATGGTTCGAAGCCCTCTTGGAGACCACAGATGGCGAAGTAGCGCAGACTGCTGACGTTCTGACCCAGGTTGATCCTGCCCACCTGAGACAGGCCCAGGGTACACACTGGGATGAAGCCTGAAGAGGTAGAAGGGGAGGGTTAGGTTCACTACGTACAGCAGTGCCCTACATTACACCAGGGCCCATAGGAAAGTGGAGCTGAAGGAGAGTTCATTTGACCAGGGCCCATAGGGAAGTATTAAACCATCTTGTAGCTCCTCAGACCTATAGATGCTGTATTAAACCACCCATTAGCTCCCCAGACCTATAGATCCTGTATTAAACCACCCATTAGCTCCCCAGACCCATAGTTCCTGTATTAAACCATCTTGTAGCTCCCCAGACCTATAGATCCTGTATTAAACCACCCATTAGCTCCCCAGACCTATAGATCCTGTATTAAACCACCCATTAGCTCCCCAGACCCATAGAGCCTGTATTAAACCACCCTGCAGCTCCCTAGACCCATAGAGCCTGTATTAAACCACCCTGCAACTCCCCAGACCTATAGATCCTGTATTAAACCACCCTGCAGCTCCCCAGACCTATAGAGCCTGAATTAAACCACCCTGCAGCTCCCCAGTACTATAGAGCCTGTATTACACCACCCTGCAGCTCCCCAGACCTATAGAGCCTGTATTACACCACCCTGCAGCTCCCCAGACCTATAGAGCCTCTATTAAACCACCCTGCAGCTCCCCAGTACTATAGAGCCTGTATTAAACCACCCTGCAACTCCCCAGTACTATAGAGCCTGTATTAAACCACCCATTAGCTCCCCAGACCCATAGTTCCTGTATTAAACCATCTTGTAGCTCCCCAGACCTATAGATCCTGTATTAAACCACCCATTAGCTCCCCAGACCTATAGATCCTGTATTAAACCACCCATTAGCTCCCCAGACCCATAGAGCCTGTATTAAACCACCCTGCAGCTCCCCAGACCCATAGAGCCTGTATTAAACCACCCTGCTACTCCCCAGACCTATAGATCCTGTATTAAACCACCCTGCAGCTTCCCAGACCTATAGAGCCTGTATTAAACCACCCTGCAGCTCCCCAGTACTATAGAGCCTGTATTACACCACCCTGCAGCTCTCCAGACCTATAGATCCTGTATTAAACCACCCATTAGCTCCCCAGACCCATAGTTCCTGTATTAAACCATCTTGTAGCTCCCCAGACCTATAGATCCTGTATTAAACCACCCATTAGCTCCCCAGACCTATAGATCCTGTATTAAACCACCCATTAGCTCCCCAGACCCATAGAGCCTGTATTAAACCACCCTGCAGCTCCCTAGACCCATAGAGCCTGTATTAAACCACCCTGCAACTCCCCAGACCTATAGATCCTGTATTAAACCACCCTGCAGCTCCCCAGACCTATAGAGCCTGAATTAAACCACCCTGCAGCTCCCCAGTACTATAGAGCCTGTATTACACCACCCTGCAGCTCCCCAGACCTATAGAGCCTGTATTACACCACCCTGCAGCTCCCCAGACCTATAGAGCCTCTATTAAACCACCCTGCAGCTCCCCAGTACTATAGAGCCTGTATTAAACCACCCTGCAACTCCCCAGTACTATAGAGCCTGTATTAAACCACCCATTAGCTCCCCAGACCCATAGTTCCTGTATTAAACCATCTTGTAGCTCCCCAGACCTATAGATCCTGTATTAAACCACCCATTAGCTCCCCAGACCTATAGATCCTGTATTAAACCACCCATTAGCTCCCCAGACCCATAGAGCCTGTATTAAACCACCCTGCAGCTCCCCAGACCCATAGAGCCTGTATTAAACCACCCTGCTACTCCCCAGACCTATAGATCCTGTATTAAACCACCCTGCAGCTTCCCAGACCTATAGAGCCTGTATTAAACCACCCTGCAGCTCCCCAGTACTATAGAGCCTGTATTACACCACCCTGCAGCTCTCCAGACCTATAGAGCCTGTATTAAACCACCCTGCAGCTCCCCAGTACTATAGAGCCTGTATTACACCACCCATTAGCTCCCCAGACCTATAGAGCCTGTATTAAACCACCCATTAGCTCCCCAGTACTATAGATCCTGTATTACACCACCCTGCAGCTCCCCAGACCTATAGAGCCTGTATTAAACCACCCTGCAGCTCCCCAGTACTATAGAGCCTGTATTAAACCACCCTGCAGCTCCCCAGTACTATAGAGCCTGTATTAAACCACCCTGCAGCTCCCCAGACCCATATATCCTGTATTAAACCACCCTGCAGCTCCCCAGACCTATAGAGCCTGTATTAAACCACCCATTAGCTCCCCAGACCTATAGAGCCTGTATTAAACCACCCTGCAGCTCCCCAGACCCATAGAGCCTGTATTAAACAACCCTGCAGCTCCCCAGACCCATAGAGCCTGTATTAAACCACCCTGCAGCTCAGACCCTTACATTGTGTATATTAAACCACCCTGCAGCTCCCCAGACCTATAGTTCCTGTATTAAACCACCCTGCAGCTCCCCAGACCCATAGAGCCTGTATTAAACCACCCTGCAGCTCCCCAGACCCATAGAACCCGTATTAAACCACCCTGCAGCTCAGACCCCTACATTGTGTATATAACCACCCTGCAGCTGAGACCCCTACATTGTGTATATAACCACCCTGCAGCTGAGACTGCTACATTGTGTATATTGAACCATGACAACACCACCATTACCTTCTCCTATCTCTATGTCCTTGAAAGCCATGTCGGAGCCAGAGTCGCTGATGAGCATCTCTCCGTTCAGGGTGAACATGATGTTCTGTTCGGTCAGGTCGATCATACACCCCACCACGTCACCTGACTGCCACTGGCGACCAAACGGGTCGTTACCCACGTGCCAGCGCTGGGCCTAGAGGGACAAACAAACTCAAAGTTAAATAAATAAAAGTTAGATAAATAGGAAACTATGAGAAAGTAAAATGAAATGTATTAATATATTGGTTTGGTAAAACATTTGTAAAAAAAACAACATGTCCGGACTAATGGTATGGGCCTTCATAAATTGTAATAGGAATACAGCTACACAGAGACAGATTAACTCAAATGCTTTCATCATTTGTTTGGGCGAGTAGCATGGGTAAAAGAGAAACAATTTCCTCCAGAGAATTGTGTCTGTTGTCCATCATCAGTTTACATGAAATCCCTGTGTGTCCGTCCCTAGCCTAACCCAGACAGCCAATGTGATTGAGTTCTTTAGACTGGCAGTGTTTGTGACATACCGTTTTTCCGTTGAAGACCCAGGCCAGCTCGTCTGCTCCCAGCTCATTGTCAGCCCTGACGTTCGGTCGGGCCCAGCCCACTCTCATCTCTTCGGTCGTCACCGCCTCAAATTCAAAGTACCACTTCCCAGACGTGACCGCGTAGGACTTCTCAGCACGGAAGATACGCACCTTATCCCCACGCACGTCATCCAGGCCAAGGCCAGCTAGAAAGAGAGAGAGAGAGAGAGAGAGAGAGAGAGAGAGAGAGAGAGAGAGAGAGAAAGAGAGAGACAGTGAGAGAGAGAGACAGAGAGAGAGAGAGAGAGAGAGAGAGAGAAAGACAGAGAGAGAGAGACAGAGAGAGAGAGAGACAGAGAAAGACAGTGAGAGAGAGAGAGAGAGAGAGAGAGAGAAAGAGAGAGACAGTGAGAGAGAGACAGTGAGAGAGAGAGAGAGAGAGACAGTGAGAGAGAGACAGTGAGAGAGACAGAGAGAGAGAGACAGAGAGAGAGAGAGACAGTGAGAGAGAGAGAGAGACAGTGAGAGAGAGAGAGAGAGAGACAGTGAGAGAGAGAGAGACAGTGAGAGAGAGAGAGAGACAGTGAGAGAGAGAGAGAGACAGTGAGAGAGAGAGAGAGAGACAGTGAGAGAGAGAGAGACAGAGAGACAGAGAGAGAGAGAGAGAGAGAGACAGTGAGAGAGAGAGAGAGAGAGACAGTGAGAGAGAGAGAGACAGTGAGAGAGAGAAAGACAGAGAGAGGGAGAGAGAGAGAGAGAGAGAGAAAGACAGAGAGAGAGAGAGACAGAGAAAGACAGTGAGAGAGAGAGAGAGAGAGAGAGAGAGAGAGAGAAAGAGAGAGACAGTGAGAGAGAGACAGTGAGAGAGAGAGAGAGAGACAGTGAGAGAGAGACAGTGAGAGAGACAGAGAGAGAGAGACAGAGAGAGAGAGAGACAGTGAGAGAGAGAGAGACAGTGAGAGAGAGCGAGAGAGAGACAGTGAGAGAGAGAGCGAGAGAGAGAGAGAGAGAGAGAGAGAGAGAGAGAGAGAGAGAGAGAGAGAGAGAGAGAGAGAGAGAGAGAGAGAGAGAGACGGAGTGAGATATTCAAGTATGGAGACTTCATTTCTCCTCCTGTCCTGCATTAGTAAGACAACACTATAGACTCACTGCTCTCCTGGTCTGGAGGCTCGATGTTGTATCCGTAGCCAATGAGAGTGCGTACAGCGTTGTTGACGCTGTCTCGATTGGTCTTCTTGGTTCTCTCATCCAGCAGGTTATAAGGAACCAGACGTGGGTTACGCTTGTTCATGATGTCCTGGCCACAGGAAGAGAACAATAATATCATTCACCATCATTATTTCTTTTTTATTGTGTTACCTATATTAACACCTGTAGGGGGAGTTTCTTGTGGTACCAGCTATGGACACACTATTTTGGGTATATGCTAATAACACAATATAGACTGAAGGAGAGCGTGATATTGTTGTGGTAATGGAGGAAAGCTTTGCACACAGCCCTGATCTGACCAAGACTGCTTTGTTTACATTGTTTATCCTAATGGAGGATTTTATTACCTGCACAATGCTGTACGTCCATCCCTGGCGCACTCGGTCCCGTGCCCACACATTGTGACCGTTCTCTGCCAGCTTCTCCACCAGCTGGTTCTGATTGGGCGTCAGCTTGACGTGGCTCAGGTCCAGGGGGGCGGGCTTAAATCCATTGCTCATTATATAGCTGAGAGAGGAGAGAGAGAAGAGCAGGGAGGAGAGGAGAGGAGAGAGAGAGAAAGGAGAGGCAGGGAGGGGAGGAGAGAGAGAGAGGCAGGGAGGGGAGGAGAGAGAGAGGAGAGGCAGGGAAGGGAGGAGAGGAGAAAGAGAGAGAGGAGAGGCAGGGAGGGGAGGAGAGAGAGAGAGAGAGAGAGAGAGAGAGAGAGAGAGAGAGGAGAGGCAGGGAGGGGAGGAGAGAGAGAGAGAGGAGAGGCAGGGAGGGGAGGAGAGAGAGGAGAGGCAAGGAGGGGAGGAGAGGATGAGAGAGAGGCAGGGAGGGGAGGAGAGGGTGAGAGAGAGGAGAGGCAGGGAGGTGAGGAGAGAGAGAGGAGAGAGGGAGGGGAGGAGAGAGAGGAGAGGCAGGGAGGGGAGGAGAGGGTGAGAGAGAGGAGAGGCAGGGAGGTGAGGATAGAGAGGAGAGGCAGGGAGGGGAGGAGATGGTGTGAGAGAGGAGAGGCAGGGAGGGGAGGAGAGAGAGAGAAGAGAGGGAGGGGAGGAGAGAGAGGAGAGAGAGGAGAGGTGGGGAGGACAGGGTGAGAGAGAGGAGAGGCAGGGAGGGGAGAGAGAGAGAGAGGAGAGGCAGGGAAGGGAGGAGAGAGAGAGAGAGGAGAGGAGAGGCAGGGAGGGGAGGAGAGGAGAGAGAGAGAGGAGAGGCAGGGAGGGGAGGAGAGAGAGGAGAGGCAAGGAGGGGAGGAGAGGGTGAGAGAGAGGCAGGGAGGGGAGGATAGGGTGAGAGAGAGGAGAGGCAGGGAGGGGAGGAGAGAGAGAGAGGAGAGGGAGGGGAGGAGAGAGAGGAGAGGCAGGGAGGGGAGGAGAGGGTGAGAGAGAGGAGAGAGAGAGAGGAGAGGGAGGGGAGGAGAGAGAGGAGAGGCAGGGAGGGGAGGAGAGGGTGAGAGAGAGGAGAGGCAGGGAGGGGAGGATAGAGAGAGAGGAGAGGGAGGGGAGGAGAGAGAGGAGAGGCGGGGAGGAGAGGGTGAGAGAGGAGAGGCAGGGAGGGGAGGAGAGAGAGAGAGGAGAGGCAGGGAGGGGAGGAGAGAGAGAGGGGAGAGGCAGGGAGGGGAGGAGAGGGTGAGATATAGATTTCTATTTGGCTGTAGTGTAAAGGAAGGAGGGAAGGAGGGAGGGAGGGAGCGATGGAGAGAGAGAGGGAGAGAGAGGGAGAGAGAGAGATGGGAGGAAGGGACTTACGTCTTTGGCATTTTGATGATCTTCAGGTTCTCCTCTGCCTTCTCATCCCCCATGCCCACATGGCAGCCCAGGGCCAGCAGGGTCCTGGAGGAGCACAGAGATACACACATTACACACCTACTGGAGAACTTTAAACACACAGAGATACACACATTACAGACCAACGTGAGACGTTTACACACACAGAGATACACACATTACATACCAACTGGTATTAAGCACACATTACAAGCTAACTGGTACCTCTAAACACAGAAACCAACTGAGGACATTTAAACAAACATTACAGACCAACTGGAGACCTTTACACACACAGAGATACACATTTTACAGACATTACAGACCAATTGGGGATCTTTACATGACATTACCTTTACATTACATCCTGGACTAAAAAGCACTTTCAATTGTCTGTCTTTGGGAAACCAGCCAAGGGCTCAGCACGTATTATTGTCAGGGCGTAGCTGAAAGGGGTAGACAATTAAGGACAAGAACACTGTGTTTACCCAGAAATCTGCGGGTTGTAGTTCCTCCCTTACATTACATTATTATGTTATTATATTATATTATTATTTAATTGTATTATTATTATATTATTATATTAAAATATTGCATTATATTATTATAATATATTATAGTATTATATTATAGTATTATATTATAGTATTATATTATTATATTATATTATTATATTATATTATTATATTGCATTATGTTATATCACATGTTATTATATTATATTACTATATTACATTGTATTATTATATTATATTACTATATTACATTATATTATTATATTATTAAATTATATTATTATATTATATTACTATATTACATTATATTATTATATTATATTACTATATTACATTATATTATTATATTATTAAATTATATTATTATATTATATTACTATATTACATTATATTATTATATTATATTATTATATTATATCATATTATAATATTATTATATTATATTATTATATTATTATACTATATTACATTATATTATTAAATTATATTACTATATTACATTATATTATTATATTATTATATTATTATATTATATTACTATATTACATTATATTATTATATTATATTACTATATTACATTATATTATTATATTATATTACTATATTACATTATATTATTATATTATTATTATATTATATTACATTATATTATTATATTATTTTATTATATTATTACATTGCATTATGTTATTATATCATATTATTATATTATATTACTATATTGCATTATATTATTATATTATATTATTATATTACATTATGTTATTATATCATATTATTATATTATATTACTATATTGCATTATATTATATTATTATATTATTATATTACATTATGTTATTATATTATATTATTTTATTATATTATATTTCTATATTACATTGTATTATGTTACATTATTATATTATTACTTAAGTGTTTCCCCAGACATCTGCAGATTGTAGTTCCTCTCGGGTTCAGGAAGGGTCTGGAAGTCTACCAGACAGGGATGCAGCTTCTTGTTGTCGTCTCTGAACTGGAGGAGGGAGAAAACAGACAGAGAGGGTCATTACAGGGGCCCCCCCCAGGGCCCCCCTTACCCCCCCCCCCTCGGGCCCACCCTCTAGGCCCCCTCTATCCCCCCCTAGCCCCCCCCCCCTAGGGCCCCCCCCCTCTAGGGCCCCCCCTAGCCCCCCCCCACTAGGCCCCCCCTAGGGCCCCCCCTTCTAGGGCCCCTTTTCCTGTGTCTAGCCGGTGATCAGTGTCATTATCCAAGCATTGCTGTATGAGTATTTCCTGTCTGTTAAAGGGCTAATAGACTCACTATTCCATAAGTCCAGCCCTGCTCGATGCGCATGATGGCCCACAGCGAGTGGATGTTCTCCGCCAGCTTCTCCCTGATCTTCTCCAGATGGGGCGGCAACACGATCTGCAGCACACACGGGGTAAAGGTTAAAGGTCAAATAAAGGTCAGAGGTCCGCAGATCGAAAGTGACGAGGAGTAAATGGACAGCCTTGTCTGGTACCTGAACACGGTTAGGGCTAAGGACAGGGTGTGTCTGGTACCTGAACAGGGTTAGGGCTAGGGACAGGGTGTGTGTGTGGGTTACCTGAGCAGGGTTAGGGCTAGGAACATGGTGTGTCTGGTACCTGCACAGGGTTAGGGCTAAGGACAGGGTGTGTCTGGTACCTGAATAGGGTTAGGGCTAGGGACAGGGTGTGTCTGGTACCTGAACAGGGTTAGGGCTAGGGACAGGGTGTGTCTGGTACCTGAACAGGGTTAGGGCTAGGGACAGGGTGTGTCTGGTACCTGAACAGGGTTAGGGCTAGGGACAGGGTGTGTGTGTGGGTTACCTGAGCAGGGTTAGGGCTAGGGACATGGTGTGTCTGGTACCTGCACAAGGTTAGGATTAGGGACAGGGTGTGTGTGTGTGTTACCTGAGCAGGGTTAGGGCTAGGGACAGGGTGTGTGTGTGTGTGTTACCTGAGCAGGGTTAGGGCTAGGGACATGGTGTGTCTGGTACCTGCACAAGGTTAGGATTAGGGACAGGGTGTGTGTGTGTGTTACCTGAGCAGTGTTAGGGCTAGGAACATGGTGTGTCTGGTACCTGAACAGGGTTAGGGCTAGGGACAGGGTGTGTCTGGTACCTGAACAGGGTTAGGGCTAGGGACAGGGTGTGTCTGGTACCTGAACAGGGTTAGGGCTAGGGACAGGGTGTGTCTGGTACCTGAACAGGGTTAGGGCTAGGGACAGGGTGTGTCTGGTACCTGAACAGGGTTAGGGCTAGGGACAGGGTGTGTCTGGTACCTGAACAGGGTTAGGGCTAGGAACATGGTGTTTCTGGTACCTGAACAGGGTTAGGGCTAGGGACATGGTGTGTCTGGTACCTGCACAGGGTTAGGATTAGAGACAGGGTGTGTGTGTGTGTTACCTGAGCAGGGTTAGGGATAGGAACATGGTGTGTCTGGTACCTGCACAGGGTTAGGGCTAAGGACAGGGTGTGTCTGGTACCTGCACAGGGTTAGGGCTAGGGACAGGGTGTGTCTGGTACCTGAACAGGGTTAGGGCTAGGGACAGGGTGTGTCTGGTACCTGAACAGGGTTAGGATTAGGGACAGGGTGTGTGTGTGTGTGTTACCTGAGCAGGGTTAGGGCTAGGGACATGGTGTGTCTGGTACCTGCACAGGGTTAGGATTATGGACAGGGTGTGTGTGTGTGTTACCTGAGCAGGGTTAGGGCTAGGGACATGGTGTGTCTGGTACCTGCACAGAGTTAGGATTAGGGACAGGGTGTGTGTGTGTGTGTTACCTGAGCAGTGTTAGGGCTAAGGGCAGGGTGTGTCTGGTACCTGCACAGGGTTAGGGCTAGGGACATGGTGTGTCTGGTACCTGCACAGGGTTAGGGCTAGGGACATGGTGTGTCTGGGACCTGCACAGGGTTAGGGCTAGGGACAGGGTGTGTGTGTGTGTTACCTGAGCAGTGTCTACGGGATTAGGGGTAAAGGAGGTGTGTGTGTGTGTTACCTGAGCAGTGTCTACGGGATTAGGGGTAAAGGAGGTGTGTGTGAGGGACTGGGTTGGCCCCAGCAAGTTTCGGACTCCGTCAAAGTCGTGTTTGTACTCCTTGATGGGTTCGATCCTCATCCTGTCCTTGGGTAGCAGAGCCTCGTAGCACGGGGCATAGCCCGGGGGGGGCAGGAACTTAAAGTCTCCATGGCGACCACCCAACAGTAAACGAGCTCTGAGGAGACAGGAAATAAAATGGGGTCACGTTAAGGGCCAGGAAAAACAGTGGGGTCATTTTAAAGGCCAGGAAAAACCGTTGGGTAATTTATAGGGCCAGGGGTTTTGCATGAACATGAGACCTGACCAGACTCTTTCTGTAAGCCTCGGGATCAGAAGGGCATTGAGCCCTGGTGCTGCATAGTCCTTGGTCCCTGACCATTTCCCCTTTTCTCTCATCATTCAATCAGCCATTAACTGACTGTCTGTCTGTCTGTCTGTCTGTCTGTCTGTCTGTCTGTCTGTCTGTCTGTCTGTGCTGGCTGGCTGGCTGGCTGATTAAAATTACATTACACCTCATCCAGAGCTATTTACCAAGAGCACATTCACCTAAGGTAGGTAAAAAATCAACCAATTAATCAATCAATCAATCAATCAAACAACATGTATTTGTACAGCACAAGTCTAGCCGCCATGTTGTCCTCCATCTTACTTGACTCCAGCAGAGAAGCTGATAACGGGGAAGAACAGTCCATCTATGTTGAAGTTCTCGAACATGCCCTGGACTGGGTGACCGTTGACCCGGAACGAGATACTGGGCACGCTCAGATCCAGACAGCACGACACAACATCATCAGCTGCTAGGGCATGCTGATTGGGCGATGCCACCTGGCGGGGGACGTGACCTGAAATGGGAGAGGGAAGGAGTCAGGGGGCAACTGGAAAACTAGTCTGGTTCCATACTGTATGTGGTCTGGTTCCATACTGTATGTGCTGTGGTCTGGTTCCATACTGTATGTGCTGTGGTCTGGTTCCATACTGTATGTGCTGTGGTCTGGTTCCATACTGTATGTGCTGTGGTCTGGTTCCATACTGTATGTGCTGTGGTCTGGTTCCATACTGTAAGTGCTGTGGTCTGGTTCCATACTGTATGTGCTGTGGTCTGGTTCCATACTGTATGTGCTGTGGTCCGGTTCCATACTGTATGTGCTGTGGTCTGGTTCCATACTGTATGTGTTGTGGTCTGGTTCCATACTGTATGTGCTGTGGTCTGGTTCCATACTGTATGTGCTGTGGTCTGGTTCCATACTGTATGTGCTGTGGTCTGGTTCCATACTGTATGTGCTGTGGTCTGGTTCCATACTGTATGTGCTGTGGTCTGGTTCCATACTGTATGTGCTGTGGTCTGGTTCCATACTGTATGTGCTGTGGTCTGGTTCCATACTGTATGTGCTGTGGTCTGGTTAAATACTGTATGTGTTGTGGTCTGGTTCCAAACTGTACGTGCTGTGGTCTGGTTCCATACTGTATGTGCTGTGGTCTGGTTCCAAACTGTACGTGCTGTGGTCTGGTTCCATACTGTATGTGCTGTGGTCTGGTTCCATACTGTATGTGCTGTGGTCTGGTTCCATACTGTATGTGCTGTGGTCTGGTTCCATACTGTATGTGCTGTGGTCTGGTTCCATACTGTATGTGCTGTGGTCTGGTTCCATACTGTAAGTGCTGTGGTCTGGTTCCATACTGTATGTGCTGTGGTCTGGTTCCATACTGTATGTGCTGTGGTCCGGTTCCATACTGTATGTGCTGTGGTCTGGTTCCATACTGTATGTGTTGTGGTCTGGTTCCATACTGTATGTGCTGTGGTCTGGTTCCATACTGTATGTGCTGTGGTCTGGTTCCATACTGTATGTGCTGTGGTCTGGTTCCATACTGTATGTGCTGTGGTCTGGTTCCATACTGTATGTGCTGTGGTCTGGTTCCATACTGTATGTGCTGTGGTCTGGTTCCATACTGTATGTGCTGTGGTCTGGTTCCATACTGTATGTGCTGTGGTCTGGTTAAATACTGTATGTGTTGTGGTCTGGTTCCAAACTGTACGTGCTGTGGTCTGGTTCCATACTGTATGTGCTGTGGTCTGGTTCCAAACTGTACGTGCTGTGGACTGGTTCCATACTGTATGTGCTGTGGTCTGGTTCCATACTGTATGTGCTGTGGTCTGGTTCCAAACTGTACGTGCTGTGGTCTGGTTCCATACTGTATGTGCTGTGGTCTGGTTCCATACTGTAAGTGCTGTGGTCTGGTTCCATACTGTATGTGCTGTGGTCTGGTTCCATACTGTATGTGCTGTGGTCTGGTTCCATACTGTATGTGCTGTGGTCTGGTTCAATACTGTAAGTGCTGTGGTCTGGTTCCATACTGTAAGTGCTGTGGTCTGGTTCCATACTGTATGTGCTGTGGTCTGGTTCCATACTGTAAGTGCTGTGGTCTGGTTCCATACTGTATGTGCTGTGGTCTGGTTCCATACTGTAAGTGCTGTGGTCTGGTTCCATACTGTATGTGCTGTGGTCTGGTTCCATACTGTATGTGCTGTGGTCTGGTTCCATACTGTATGTGCTGTGGTCTGGTCCCATACTGTATGTGCTGTGGTCTGGTTCCATACTGTACGTGCTGTGGTCTCGTTCCATACTCTATGTGCTGTGGTCTGGTTCCATACTGTATGTGCTGTGGTCTGGTTCCATATTGTATGTGCTGTGGTCTCGTTCCATACTGTATGTGCTGTGGTCTTGGTCCATATTGTATGTGCTGTGGTCTCGTTCCATACTGTATGTGCTGTGGTCTGGTTCCATACTGTATGTGCTGTGGTCTGGTTCCATACTGTAAGTGCTGTGGTCTCGTTCCATACTGTATGTGCTGTGGTCTGGTTCCATACTGTATGTGCTGTGGTCTGGTTCCATACTGTATGTGCTGTGGTCTGGTTCCATACTGTATGTGCTGTGGTCTGGTTCCATACTGTATGTGCTGTGGTCTCGTTCCATACTGTATGTGCTGTGGTCTGGTTCCATATTGTATGTGCTGTGGTCTGGTTCCATACTGTATGTGCTGTGGTCTGGTTCCATACTGTATGTGGTCTGGTTCCATACTGTATGTGGTCTGGTTCCATACTGTACGTGCTGTGGTCTCGTTCCATACTCTATGTGCTGTGGTCTGGTTCCATACTGTATGTGCTGTGGTCTGGTTCCATATTGTATGTGCTGTGGTCTCGTTCCATACTGTATGTGCTGTGGTCTGGTTCCATATTGTATGTGCTGTGGTCTCGTTCCATACTGTATGTGCTGTGGTCTGGTTCCATACTGTATGTGCTGTGGTCTGGTTCCATACTGTAAGTGCTGTGGTCTCGTTCCATACTGTATGTGCTGTGGTCTGGTTCCATACTGTATGTGCTGTGGTCTGGTTCCATACTGTATGTGCTGTGGTCTGGTTCCATACTGTATGTGCTGTGGTCTGGTTCCATACTGTATGTGCTGTGGTCTCGTTCCATACTGTATGTGCTGTGGTCTGGTTCCATATTGTATGTGCTGTGGTCTGGTTCCATACTGTATGTGCTGTGGTCTGGTTCCATACTGTATGTGGTCTGGTTCCATACTGTATGTGGTCTGGTTCCATACTGTATGTGCTGTGGTCTGGTTCCATACTGTATGTGCTGTGGTCTGGTTCCATACTGTATGTGCTGTGGTCTGGTTCCATACTGTATGTGCTGTGGTCTGGTTCCATACTGTATGTGCTGTGGTCTGGTTCCATACTGTATGTGCTGTGGTCTGGTTCCATACTGTATGTGGTCTGGTTCCATACTGTATGTGGTCTGGTTCCATACTGTATGTGGTCTGGTTCCATACTGTACGTGCTGTGGTTTGCTTCCATACTGTATGTGCTGTAGTCAACTCTTCTATCTTCGTCAAGCCATACATGTTAGCCATAAAAATGCTAATAACACCTTTCAATATGTGTTGCAAGTGACTGAACGGAAGACTAGCCTGGTCTTACGTTGTATGTGCAGTAGACTAGATAGCGTTTACAACAGGAACCTGAGGCAAAAGGTTGACACGATAACAAATAGGAAGGTAAAAGCCTACCCGACCACAGGTTCAGTCCGTCGAAGCCGTATGAGTAGAGGTCATCCCCTACCCCGTTTCCCCCCCAGCCCTCTCCGCCCCCAGGATAAGGGGAATACCCCTCTGTCAGGGCCCAGCCCACACGCAGGTGAGAGGGTGTGGCTGTCACGAAAGGCTCAACGTAGTCTACCATCATCTCAAAGTACCACTTCTTATACTGAGTAGAGCCTTCGCAGGTTCCAAGGAAGATGTTGGGCCTCACACTGGAGATAGAAACACATATACTGCAACTCTTAGAGCACAACGGGATAGAACAGAATAGTGTACGTATATATATATACAGTGTGTTCCAAAAGTATTGGGACACTGACACTTTTTTTGTTGTTGTTTTGGCTTTTGTACCAAAGTAATTTGAATTTGAAATGAAAAAGTGCAGACTGTCAGCTTCAATTTGAGGGTATTTTCATCCATATCGGGTGAACCGTTTAGAAATGACAGCACTTTTTGTACATAGTCCCTCCCCCCCGATTTAGGGGTCCAAAAGTATTGTTGACTCCAATGCTTCCCATAGTTTTGTCAAGCTGGCCGGATGTCCTTCTGGGTGGTGGACCGTTCTTGATACACAAAAGGGAATCAGCAAAACATGATGAATTCCTGCTCTCGCCATGCCATAGACCGACCTTCCCTGTGGAACTCTTTCGACTCGTTGTAGAGTCCATGCCATAGACCGACCTTCCCTGTGGAACTCTTTCGACTCGTTGTAGAGTCCATGCCATAGACCGACCTTCCCTGTGGAACGCTTTCGACTCCTTGTAGAGTCCATGCCGTGACAAATTGAGGCTGTTCTGAGGGCAAAAGGGGGGGGGGGGGTGCAACTCAATATTAGAAGGTGCTCCTAATGTCAGAACAGCCTCAATTCGTCGGGTCATGGACTCTACAACGAGTCGAAAGCGTTCCACAGGGATCCTGGCCCATGTTGACTCCACAGGGATCCTGGCCCATGTTGACTCCACAGGGACGCTGGCCCATGTTGACTCCACAGGGACGCTGGCCCATGTTGACTCCACAGGGACGCTGGTCCATGTTGACTCCACAGGGAAGCTGGTCCATGTTGACTCCACAGGGATGCTGGCCCATGTTGACTCCACAGGGATCCTGGCCCATGTTGACTCCACAGGGATCCTGGCCCATGTTGACTCCAAAGGGATCCTGGCCCATGTTGACTCCACAGGGATCCTGGCCCATGTTGACTCCACAGGGATCCTGGCCCATGTTGACTCCACAGGGATCCTGGCCCATGTTGACTCCACAGGGATCCTGGCCCATGTTGACTCCACAGGGATCCTGGCCCATGTTGACTCCACAGGGATCCTGGCCCATGTTGACTCCACAGGGATCCTGGCCCATGTTGACTCCACAGGGATCCTGGCCCATGTTGACTCCAGTGCTTTCCAACATGTGTCAAGTTGGCTGGATGTCCTTTGGGTGGTGGACCATTCTTGATACACACAGAAAACTGTTTAGTGTGAAAAACCCAGCAGCGTTGCAGTTCTTGACACACTCAAACCGGTGCGCCTGGAACTTACTACCATACCCCGTTCAAAGGCACTTCAATCTTTTGTCTTGTCCATTCACCCTCTGAATGGCACACATACACAATCCATGTCTCAATTGTCTCGAGGCTTAAAAATCCTTATTTAACCCGTCTCCTCCCCTTCATCTACACTGATTGAAGTGGATTTAACAAGTGACATCAATAAGGGATCAAATCTTTCACCTGAATTCAGCTGGTCAGTCTATCATGGAAAGAGCAGGTGTTCCTAATGATTTGTCCATTCAGACCCTTGACTTTTTCCACATTTTGTTACGTTATTATTCTAAAATAGATTATTATTATTTTTTTATTCTCATCAATCTACTCACAATACCCCATAATGACAAAGCAAAAACATTTTTTAGTTTATTTTTGCAAATGTATTAAAAATACAAAACTTAAATATTACATTCACATAAGTATTCAGACCCTTTAATCAGTACTTTTTTGAAGCACTTTTGGCAGCAATTACAGCATGGAGTCTTCTTGGGTATGACGCTACAAGCTTGGCACACCTGTATTTGGGGAGTTTCTCCCATTCTTCTCTGCAGGTCCTCTCAAGCGCTGTCTGGTTGGATGTGGAGCGTTGCTGCACAGCTATTTTCAGGTCTCTCCAGAGATGTTCGATCGGGTTCAAGTCCGGGCTCTGGTTGGGCCACTCAAGGACATTCAGTGACTTGTCCCGAAGCCACTCCTGCGTTGTCTTGGCAGTGTGCTTAGGGTCATTGTCCTGTTGGATGGTGAACCTTTCCCCCAGTCTGAGGTCCTTCACGCTCTGGAGCAGATTTTCATTAAGGATCTCTCTGTACTTTGCTCCGTTTATCTTTCACTCAATCCTGATTAGTCTCTCAATCCCTCTGAAAAACATCGCCACAGCATGACGCTGCCACCACTATGCTTCACTGTAAGGATGGTGCCACCACCATGCTTCACTGTAAGGATGCTGTAAGGATGCTGCCACCACCATGCTTCACTGGTGGTGCCAAGTTTTCTCCAGATGTGACGTGATGTTCCTCCAGAGTTCATTCTTGGTTTCATCTGACCAGAGAATCTTGTTTCGCATGGTCTGAGAGTCTTAAGGTTCCTTTTGGCAAACTCCAAGTGGGCTGTCATGTGCCTTTTACTGAGGAGTGGCTTCCGTCTGGCCACTCTACCATAAAGGCCTGATTGGTGGAGTGCTGCAGAGATTGTTGTCCTTCTGGAAGGTTCTCCCATCTCCACAGAGGAACTCTGGAGCTCTGTCAGTGTGACCATTGGGTTCTTGGTCAACTCCCTGACCAAGGCCCTTCTACCCAAATGCTCAGTTTGGCCGGGGCTGCATCAGATGACCTGGCCTCCACAATCACCCGACCTCAGCCCAATTGAGAATGTTTGGGATGAGTTGGGCCGCAGAGTGAAGGTAAAGCAGCTAACAATTGCTCAGCATATGTGGGAACACCTTCAAGACTGTTGGAAAAGCATTCCAGGTGAAGCTGGTTGAGAGAATGCCAAGAGTGTGCAAAGCTGTCATCAAGGCAAAGGGGTGGCTACTCTGAAGAATCTCAAATAGAAACTATAAAAGTTGTCCTACTCTTCTCAACAACATTGATGCCCTGAATTTAGCAGGCGCTGTCGACACATCAGTTCATAAAAGTAGTGATGGGCTACTTTCTGCACACGGTCAGTGTGAACCAGAGTGACTTGACACAACGCTGACCAAAGAAGATGTAGCATCAAACAAAACAGAGTTAAATGGTTCCAGTCTGCCGTGAAGCATTCATCCATGTATATGGGTAACCAGACCAGACACGTCGCGTGCGCGAGCGTCGCAAAATAAATGTAGAAATCCATGTTATTCAATTATTTTTACATTTACATTTAAGTCATTTTAGCAGACGCTCTTATCCAGAGCGACTTACATTTAACCTTTCTTTTTTTTTTTTCTTTTTTTTTAACTAGGCAAGTCAGTTAAGAACAAACTCTTATTTTCAATGACGGCCTAGGAACAGTGGGTTAACTGCCTTGTTCAGGGGCAGAACGACAGATTTGTACCTTGTCAGCTCGGGGATTTGAACTTGCAACCTTTCGGTTACTAGCCCAACGCTCTAACCACTAGGCTACCCTGCCGCCCCAGGCTTTTATTATTGCACCCACACTGCTCGCGCGCGCCAACGAGCGTCTGCGTTGCCAAGGGCTAATATAGAAGTCATTCCTATTTCTGACGCAGATCGTGCCCCAAGTCCTGCCTCTCCCATCTCCTCATTGGTTTATAGAAGCAGGTACCCACGTGCCATCTCCTCATTGGTTATACCCACCTGGGTGATTGAAAGATGAAATGTTTTGCCGGTTGTCGTGGTAATACTATGAAAGTGTAGATGCCAATCACCATATAAGTTCAAAAATGAAAAAGCCTGGAAGGAGGAGAGATGACTAGAAACTATTCGGTTGGCCGTTTTATGTGTGGATTAATTGTCGGAGTAGAGGACCTTGTGCATTTCAGGTAAAATAACAACTCAATGTTTATATCCCAGGACAAATTAGCTAGCAACAGCAAGCTAGCTAAATAGGACAATTTAGATAGCAAGCTAACTAGCTAAATTAGCATACATGTTTAATGTTTTTCGACCCCAAATTAATGTCATTGGTTCAGAGTTTGTTTTGATATTTTAACCTGCGTGTCGTGATCGCGTTTGGTGTGGGGGGACAAAATAAATGTATGCACGTTAGCGCACGGTGGCGCACGGGCGCAGCCGGTTTGGGTATGTCATTATAGGGTATTGAGTGCAGAAGGGTGAGAGAAAAAATTGAATATAATAAATGTTGAATCCAGACTGTAACACAACAAAATGTGAAATAAGTCAAGGGGTATGAATGATATGTTAACAGTATATATTCTATATTATGAATGATATGTTAACAGTATATACTATATATTATTAATGATATGATAACAGTATATATGGTATATATTACATTATATATTACCTGGTTACGTAGTTGACGATGTTAGTCTGCAATAGGAGATCGCGACCTGGAAATAGATTCTCTGTGATGAGGTTCTGATTGGACCTTACAGCGACACCGTTACACACACAAAGAGACCGGAGGACGTCCAACACCTAGGAGAGACAGAGACAGAGACATAGAGACAGAGAGACAGGCAGAGAGACAGAGAGACAGACAGAGAGACAGAGAGACAGAGACAGACAGAGAGACAGAGAGACAGAGAGACAGAGAAATGTGAGGAAAGTTCAATGAAGTGTGGGTTCCAAACTGGGAAGTAACTCAGCTGGTCCCGATTCATTCCCTACTCCTTCCCCTTTGACCCCTTGGCCTCTTGCCGTTTTCTATTTGCAGATATTTAAGGTGGCAGCTTTATGACGGAAGTTCCACCACTACACTGTTAACACCTAACCAGACCCTACAGATGTGCAAACATTGAAACATCGCCAGACATCACTGACCTTGTGGTTTCTGCCATGTTTGTCCAGCAAAGAGATGATGGATTTGATGTGGTTCTCCTGAATGATGTTCAGAACCTCTGGACTCTCAATCAGGACACAGTGCAGCACCTCCAAGATACCTGGAGAGAGGGAGGAGAGGGAGAGAGGGAGAAGAGGGAGAGAGGGAGAAGAGGGAGGAGAGAGGGAGGAGAGGGAGAGAGGGAGGAGAGGGAGAGAGGGAGGAGAGGGAGGAGAGGGAGGAGAGAAGGAGAAGAGGGAGGAGAGAGGGAGAGAGGGAGGAGAGAGGGAGGAGAGAGGGGAGAGAGGGAGGAGAGGGAGGAGAGGGAGAGAGGGAGGAGATGGAGGAGAGAGGGAGAAGAGGGAGGAGAGAGGGAGGAGAGGGAGGAGAGGAAGGAGAGGGAGGAGAGAGGGAGGAGATGGAGAGAGGTAGAGAGGGAGGAGAGAGGGAGAGAGGAAGGAGAGGGAGAGAGGGAGGAGAGGATAGAGAGGGAGGATAGGGAGGAGAGAGAGGAAGGGAGGGAGAGAGGGAGAAATGCGTGATGTGAAATGGGTAGTGGGATGAATTTTCCCTAATCAGTAACTACATAGCCTAAACCAGGAAAAACTCCTGCCCCTAGCCATGGTGAGTGGCATTGAGCAGAACTCTAGGTACCTGAAGATGCCTCCAGCCGGTCCAGTTTGCTGACCAGCCAGTCCAGGTTATCACAGAACAGCGCGCAGTTAGAGCGGTTCCCCCTGATCAGAGAGGCTGGGAGGGAGAAGAGGGAAGAGGTGGAGGGAGGGGAGAGATGTGTTGAATCATCGACATCAACAGTATTCAGCCTCCACCTCTTCCCTGTTCCCTCTGATCAGAGAGGCTGGGAGGGAGAACGGGGAAGAGGTGGGGGGGGGGGGGGGGGATGTGTTGAATCATCAACATCAACATTATTCAGCCTCCACCTCTTCATGCATTTTTTTACTGGTGTTTATAAAAAAAAAAGTACGAGTGATTCAATGTTTGTGCTTTTGTGTATATAGTGTTTTTTGCTCGACAATACATTACTTCAAACGTGTTCCAATCTGATCTATTCTAAGCTGTGCACTGATAAACAGTGGGATAAAGCAGAAAACACATTTTTTTGGGGTGGACTGTATAATATAACTCTTTGTCATACCCAGCAGCTCATAGAGCAAGTTGACAATCTCCTTCCAGGACTCAGCGGCCTCCTCTCCAGCGAACTCAGAGAAGTGAGCAGCAGTGTTATAAACGTTCAGACGGTCGATACACTCTAGCACGATGGTGATCATACCCTGATGGAGAGGTCAACACACATAGGGTTAGATCCTATACCCACGTGGTGATAGGATTATATCCTGTACCCATGTGGTCATAGGATTAGTTCCTGTACCCACATGGTCATAGGATTAGATCCTGTACCTACGTGGTCATAGGGTGAGATCCTGTACCCACGTGGTCATAGGATTAGTTCCTGTACCCACATGGTCATAGGGTGAGATCCTATACCCACGTGGTCATAGGGTGAGATCCTGTACCCACATTGTCATAGGGTTAGATCCTGTACCCACGTGGTCATAGGGTTAGATCCTATACCCACGTGGTCATAGGGTTAGATCCTATACCCACGTGGTCATAGGGTTAGATCCTATACCCACGTGGTCATAGGGTTAGATCCTGTACCCACATTGTCATAGGGTTAGATCCTGTACCCACGTGGTCATAGGGTTAGATCCTATACCCACATGGTCATAGGGTTAGATCCTGTACCCACGTGGTCATAGGGTTAGATCCTATACCCACGTGGTCATAGGATTAGATCCTGTACCTACGTGGTCATAGGGTTAGATCCTATACCCACGTGGTCATAGGGTTAGATCCTGTACCCACATGGTCATAGGATTAGATCCTGTACCCACGTGGTCATAGGGTGAGATCCTGTACCTACGTGGTGATAGGATTATATCCTGTACCCACGTGGTCATAGGGTTAGATCCTGTACCCACGTGGTCATAGGGTTAGATCCTGTACCCATGTGGTCATTGGGTTAGATCCTATACCCACGTGGTCATAGGGTTAGATCCTGTACCCACGTGGTCATAGGGTTAGATCCTGTACCCACGTGGTCATAGGGTTAGATCCTGTACCTACGTGGTCATAGGGTTAGATCCTGTGCCTACGTGGTCATAGGGTTAGATCCTGTACCTACGTGGTCATAGGGTGAGATCGTGTACCCACGTGGTCATAGGGTTAGATCCTGTACCTACGTTGTCATAGGGTTAGGTCCTGTACCAACATGGTCATTGGGTTAGGTCCTGTACCCACGTGGTCATAGGGTTAGGTCCTGTACCAACGTGGTCATAGGGTTAGATCCTATACCCACGTGGTCATAGGGTTAGATCATGTACCCACGTGGTCATTGGGTGAGATACTCTACCCACATGGTCATAGGGTTAGATCATGTACCCACGTGGTCATAGGGTGAGATCCTGTACCCACGTGGTCATAGGGTTAGGTCCTGTACCAACGTGGTCATAGGGTGAGATCCTGTACCCACATGGTCATAGGGTTAGATCCTATAGCCACGTGGTCATATGGTTAGTTCAGTGGTTTCAAGTACTTTGGTCCACAACCACATTTATATACTGTAAACACACTGTAGTACATGGTGAATCTACTCTTCAGGAGTTGAATGGACAGTGCTTCAGTGGAGTTGAAGCCAAACATCTCAAGAACATTTAAGTAGTCACTCTACGAACTTTAAATCTGAGAAGGTTATTGATATTGACCTCCTCTTGGAAGAGGTTCTGTCGGTTTCGGAGGGAGCGCAGCTTTGTCTGTTTCTCCTCGTGTTCCAGCTCGTCTTCGGGGGGACGGAAGTAGAAGATGAGGTCCTGCAGGGAGAGGACGACCCCGTCCAGGGGTAGAGACAAGGGGGCAGGGGACTTATTCTTCCCCTGCAGGGAGTCCAGACCCCTGGGACAGAACACACACACGCATAAAGTCAAAAGTACATCCAACAATTATCCCTGCAGGGTACAATAAATATCATGAGGAGAATCGAGATATCTGCACACTGTTTGTCGGCCTGGCAAAGACCTTCCAGTGGAAACGTCCAAAAACTACACAAGAGCATACAACTGTGAGTGAGTGAGGGAGTGAGTGAGTGAGTGAGTGAGTGAGTGAGTGAATGAGTGAGTGAGTGAGTGTGTGAGTGAGTGTGTGAGTGAGTAAGTGAGTGTGTGAGTGAGTGAGTGAGTGAGTGAGTGAGTGAGTGAGTGAGTGAGTGAGTGAGTGAGTGAGTGAGTGAGTGCGTGAGTGAGTATGTGTGTGCGCGTGCATGTGAATGTGTGTGTATGTGTGTGCGCGTGTTTGTGAATGTGTGTGTGTTCGTGTGTGTATATGCGTGTTTGTGTGTGTGAATGTGTGTGAGTGTGTGTATATGCGTGTGTGTCTGTGTGTGTGTATATGCGTGTGAGTGTGTGTGTGTGTGTGTGTGTATATGCGTGCGTGAGTGTGTGTGTGTGTGAATGTGTGTGTGAGATGGTCGTACTTGATGAACTGCCTGAAGAGTCCTGTGGTGCTAAAGATCATCCTAGCCGCCTGAGACTCCTCTGTCTGGGACCGGGCCACAGACAGGGCATCGTCCATGTGACCCTCCTGGTGCAGAATGGCCTGGGGACAAGAGAAAGGGGACAGCATTGAGAATCAACACTGAAAGACAACACACCAGTTTTCCATCAAGTAGTGTACACACGCCCAGCATCGGCTGGTGAGTAAGCCCGGAAGCCTGGTTTAGTATCACAGAGACAACTAGTTAGTACAACAAAGTATTTTTATTTATCCTTTATTTCACTAGGCAAGTCAGTCAAGAACAAATTCTTATTTACAGCGATGGCCTACTCTGGCCAAACCCAGACAAAGCTGGTTCAATTGGGCGTCGCCCTATAGGACTCCCAATCACGGCCAGATGTGACGCAACCTGGATTTGAACCAGGGACTGCAGTGACGCCTCTTGCACTGAGATGCAATGCCTTAGACCACTACGCCACTCAGGAGCAGCGGTCCTTAGTGTTCCAGAGAACAGCGGTCCCTAGTGTTCCAGAGAGCAGCGGTCCAGAGAGCAGCAGTCCCTAGTGGTTCAGAGCGCAGGGGTCCCTAGCGGTCCCTAGTGGTCCAGAGAGCAGCGGTCCCTAGTGGTCCAGAGAGCAGCGGTCCCTAGTGGTCCAGAGAGCAGCGGCGCCTAGTGGTCCAGAGAGCAGAGGTCCAGAGAGCAGCGATCCCTAGTGGTCCAGAGAGCAGCGGTCCCTAGTGGTCCCTAGTGGTCCAGAGAGCAGCGGTCCCTAGTGGTCCAGAGAGCAGCGGTCCCTAGTGGTCCAGAGAGCAGTGGTCCCTAGTGGTCCCTAGTGGTCCAGAGAGCAGCGGTCCCTAGTGGTCCAGAGAGCAGCTGTCCCTAGTGGTCCAGAGAGCAGCGGTCCCTAGTGGTCCAGAGAGCAGCGGCGCCTAGTGGTCCAGAGAGCAGAGGTCCAGAGAGCAGCGATCCCTAGTGGTCCAGAGAGCAGCGGTCCCTAGTGGTCCCTAGTGGTCCAGAGAGCAGCGGTCCCTAGTGGTCCAGAGAGCAGCGGTCCCTAGTGGTCCAGAGAGCAGCTGTCCCTAGTGGTCCAGAGAGCAGCGGTCCCTAGTGGTCCAGAGAGCAGCGGTCCCTAGTGGTCCAGAGAGCAGCTGTCCCTAGTGGTCCAGAGAGCAGCGGTCCCTAGTGGTCCAGAGAGCAGCGGTCCCTAGTGGTCCCTAGTGGTCCAGAGAGCAGCGGTCCCTAGTGGTCCAGAGAGCAGCTGTCCCTAGTGGTCCAGAGAGCAGCGATCCCTAGTGGTCCAGAGAGCAGCGGTCCCTAGTGGTCCCTAGTGGTCCAGAGAGCAGCGGTCCCTAGTGGTCCAGAGAGCAGCTGTCCCTAGTGGTCCAGAGAGCAGCTGTCCCTAGTGGTCCAGAGAGCAGCGATCCCTAGTGGTCCCTAGTGGTCCAGAGAGCAGCAGTCCCTTGTGGTCCAGAGAGCAGCAGTCCCTAGTGGTCCCTAGTGGTCCCTAGTGTTCCAGAGAACAGCAGTCCCTAGTGGTCCAGAGAACAGCAGTCCCTAGTGGTCCAGAGAGCAGCGGTCCCTAGTGGTCCAGAGAGCAGCTGTCCCTAGTGGTCCAGAGAGCAGCGATCCCTAGTGGTCCAGAGAGCAGCGGTCCCTAGTGGTCCCTAGTGGTCCAGAGAGCAGCGGTCCCTAGTGGTCCAGAGAGCAGCGGTCCCTAGTGGTCCAGAGAGCAGCTGTCCCTAGTGGTCCAGAGAGCAGCGGTCCCTAGTGGTCCAGAGAGCAGCTGTCCCTAGTGGTCCAGAGAGCAGCGGTCCCTAGTGGTCCAGAGAGCAGCGGTCCCTAGTGGTCCAGAGAGCAGCAGTCCCTAGTGGTCCAGAGAGCAGCGGTCCCTAGTGGTCCAGAGAGCAGTGGTCCCTAGTGGTCCCTAGTGGTCCAGAGAGCAGCGGTCCCTAGTGGTCCAGAGAGCAGCTGTCCCTAGTGGTCCAGAGAGCAGCGGTCCCTAGTGGTCCAGAGAGCAGCGGCGCCTAGTGGTCCAGAGAGCAGAGGTCCAGAGAGCAGCGATCCCTAGTGGTCCAGAGAGCAGCGGTCCCTAGTGGTCCCTAGTGGTCCAGAGAGCAGCGGTCCCTAGTGGTCCAGAGAGCAGCGGTCCCTAGTGGTCCAGAGAGCAGCGGTCCCTAGTGGTCCAGAGAGCAGCTGTCCCTAGTGGTCCAGAGAGCAGCGGTCCCTAGTGGTCCAGAGAGCAGCGGTCCCTAGTGGTCCCTAGTGGTCCAGAGAGCAGCGGTCCCTAGTGGTCCAGAGAGCAGCTGTCCCTAGTGGTCCAGAGAGCAGCGATCCCTAGTGGTCCAGAGAGCAGCGGTCCCTAGTGGTCCCTAGTGGTCCAGAGAGCAGCGGTCCCTAGTGGTCCAGAGAGCAGCTGTCCCTAGTGGTCCAGAGAGCAGCTGTCCCTAGTGGTCCAGAGAGCAGCGATCCCTAGTGGTCCCTAGTGGTCCAGAGAGCAGCGGTCCCTAGTGGTCCAGAGAGCAGCAGTCCCTTGTGGTCCAGAGAGCAGCAGTCCCTAGTGGTCCCTAGTGGTCCCTAGTGTTCCAGAGAACAGCAGTCCCTAGTGGTCCAGAGAACAGCAGTCCCTAGTGGTCCAGAGAGCAGCGGTCCCTAGTGGTCCAGAGAGCAGCTGTCCCTAGTGGTCCAGAGAGCAGCGATCCCTAGTGGTCCAGAGAGCAGCGGTCCCTAGTGGTCCCTAGTGGTCCAGAGAGCAGCGGTCCCTAGTGGTCCAGAGAGCAGCGGTCCCTAGTGGTCCAGAGAGCACCTGTCCCTAGTGGTCCAGAGAGCAGCGGTCCCTAGTGGTCCAGAGAGCAGCTGTCCCTAGTGGTCCAGAGAGCAGCGGTCCCTAGTGGTCCAGAGAGCAGCGGTCCCTAGTGGTCCAGAGAGCAGCTGTCCCTAGTGGTCCAGAGAGCAGCGATCCCTAGTGGTCCAGAGAGCAGCGGTCCCTAGTGGTCCCTAGTGGTCCAGAGAGCAGCGGTCCCTAGTGGTCCAGAGAGCAGCTGTCCCTAGTGGTCCAGAGAGCAGCGGTCCCTAGTGGTCCCTAGTGGTCCAGAGAGCAGCAGTCCCTAGTGGTCCAGAGAGCAGCAGTCCCTAGTGGTCCCTAGTGGTCCCTAGTGTTCCAGAGAACAGCAGTCCCTAGTGTTCCAGAGAACAGCAGTCCCTAGTGGTCCCTAGTGTTCCAGAGAACAGCAGTCCCTAGTGTTCCAGAGAACAGCGGTCCCTAGTGGTCCCTAGTGGTCCAGAGAACAGCAGTCCCTAGTGTTCCAGAGAACAGCAGTCCCTAGTGGTCCAGAGAACAGCAGTCCCTAGTGGTCCAGAGAGCAGCGATCCCTAGTGGTCCCTAGTGGTCCAGAGAGCAGCGGTCCCTAGTGGTCCAGAGAGCAGCTGTCCCTAGTGGTCCAGAGAGCAGCTGTCCCTAGTGGTCCAGAGAGCAGCTGTCCCTAGTGGTCCAGAGAGCAGCTGTCCCTAGTGGTCCAGAGAGCAGCGGTCCCTAGTGGTCCCTAGTGGTCCAGAGAGCAGCAGTCCCTAGTGTTCCAGAGAGCAGCGATCCCTAGTGGTCCAGAGAACAGCGGTCCCTAGTGGTCCAGAGAGCAGCAGTCCCTAGTGGTCCAGAGAGCAGCGGTCCAGAGAGCAGCGGTCCCTAGTGGTCCAGAGAGCAGCGGTCCCTAGTGGTCCAGAGAGCAGCGGTCCCTAGTGGTCCAGAGAGCAGCGGTCCCTAGTGGTCCAGAGAGCAGCGGTCCCTAGTGGTCCAGAGAGCAGCGGTCCCTAGTGGTCCAGAGAGCAGCTGTCCCTAGTGGTCCAGAGAGCAGCGGTCCCTAGTGGTCCAGAGAGCAGCGGTCCCTAGTGGTCCAGAGAGCAGCGGTCCCTAGTGGTCCAGAGAGCAGCGGTCCCTAGTGGTCCAGAGAGCAGCTGTCTGCAGGAGCATTCAATGGTAACTGCACCAGACCGTACCGTTCTCTTCATGGGCCCCAGGGTTAGTGTTATGTATTTATATATGTCCATATTGAATGAACCTAAGCCCCTGCCTTCTTTTTCACTAGGGGTATGTTTCTGTCTGTTAAAGGGATAGTTTAAGATTTTGTAAATTGAGCCATTTTCCATTGTCAGGTGAACTCATAGATACGCGGGTCAGCAGGTAGCCTAGTGGTTAGAGCGTTGGACTAGTACCCAAAAGGTTGCTGGATCGAATCCCCCGAGCTGACAAGGTAAACATCTGTTGTTCTGCCCCCTGAACAAGGCAGTTAAGCCACTGTTCCTAGGCCATCATTGGAAATAAGAATTTGTTCTTTATTAACTGACTTGCCTAGTTAAATACTTTTTTTACCCAGAGTCAGATGAACTCATAGATACCATTTTTGTTTCTGCATGCATTTTGAAGGAAGTTGAAGGTAGTTTCTGTAGACATTGCTAACTAGAGCTAGCACAATGACTGGAAGTCTATGGAATCAACTAGCTGATTGCGCTACCGCTAGCTAATCCCATAGACTTCTAGTCTTTGCTCTAATGCTAGCTAGCAATGGCTCCGGAAATTACCTTCAACTCCCTTCAAACTGCACGACGAGACATAAACATGGTATCCATGACTTCACCTGACTCTGGGTTAGTAGGACTTACTTGACAAAATCTCAAACTATACCTTTAAATAAACCTTAAACCCAGACCCTACCTTCCTCTTCATGGTCCCCAGGCGAGCAGCCTTAGCGTCCAGGGAGGCGTAGGTAAGCCACAGGCTAGTGGACACGTGCTGGACAAAACACATGGACTCTCCATACTTGATCTCTGGGATGCCCATTCCCTCCACGTCTCGCTTACGGACCTGTTCCACCTTCTCCTACTCAAGGGAACCAGTTTGAGGGGCAATATAGGAGAGAAGGAAGATAAGAAGAAGAAGGGAACATGAGAGAGAGAGTATCGTAGGCTACGACTAGGTCCCTGAGTTCTGATCTGTCACCTGGCCAATGAAGACCCAGAGTTTTTCCTGGTCAGATCAAGTGGTCTAGGGAAACTCCCTAGTTATGACCATGAGTTCTGAGTTTACAGTAACAGAAAAACACGAGAACAACACTAGAACAACACTAGAACAACACTAGAACCACACTAGAACAACACTAGAACCACACTAGAACCACACTAGAACAACACTAGAACAACACTAGAACAACACTAGAACCACACTAGAACAACACTAGAACAACACTAGAACCACACTAGAACAACACTAGAACCACACTAGAACAACACTAGAACCACACTAGAACCACACTAGAACCACACTAGAACAACACTAGAACAACACTAGAACCACACTAGAACAACACTAGAACAACACTAGAACCACACTAGAACAACACTAGAACAACACTAGAACAACACTAGAACCACATTAGAACAACACTAGAGCAACACTAGAACAACACTAGAACCACACTAGAACAACACTAGAACCACACTAGAACAACACTAGAACCACACTAGAACCACACTAGAACCACACTAGAACAACACTAGAACCACACTAGAACAACACTAGAACAACACTAGAACCACACTAGAACAACACTAGAACCACACTAGAACCACACTAGAACAACACTAGAACCACATTAGAACAACACTAGAGCAACACTAGAACAACACTAGAACCACACTAGAACAACACTAGAACCACACTAGAACAACACTAGAACCACACTAGAACCACACTAGAACCACACTAGAACAACACTAGAACCACACTAGAACAACACTAGAACAACACTAGAACCACACTAGAACCACACTAGAACAACACTAGAACAACACTGGAACAACACTAGAACCACACTAGAACAACACTAGAACAACACTAGAACCACACTAGAACAACACTAGAACCACACTAGAACCACACTAGAACAACACTCGAACAACACTAGAACCACACTAGAACCACACTAGAACCACACTAGAACCACACTAGAACCACACTAGAACAACACTAGAACAACACTAGAACCACACTAGAACAACACTAGAACCACACTAGAACAACACTAGAACAACACTAGAACAACACTAGAACAACTGAGCAACGACCAGAACATTGACAATAGAATAACAGTGAGGGTATCTGACCTTTGACACGCGGAAGCTAAAGGCAGACAGTTTGGTGTTGGCCCTCTCAGGGTCGAGGACCATTAGGCCCTTCTCCTCGTCCAGACAGAGGTAGCGGCCCGTGGTGATGTGGCGCACACGGAACGACTGGCCACACTTCATGTGGCTGCCGCTCCAGCTACCGGGGCAGACAAGGGACACACTTAGCCTCAACATGTTTACTGCTACATGGATTCATGCTTTATTTTGGAGCAAATTGAAGAACACTGACACTTGTTTACAGCTTTTAGCATTTAGCATTTTTTATTAGCATTTTGCATTGAGACTCTGCATACAGTACCTTTCAAAACGCGCAGGAAGGCACAACACGTCTATGGATGGTTAATCAATTAACGGGATACTTTGGGATTTTCGCAATGAAGTCATTTATTTACTTCCCCAGAGTCAGATGAACTCGTGGATACCATTGTTATGTCTCTAAGTCCAGTATGAAGGAAGTTAGAGGTAGTTTTCTATAGCCAATGCTAACTAGAGTTAGCGCAATGACTAGCATGCTAGCAGTTACCATTGACTTCCAGTCATTGTGCTAATGGTAGTTAGCAATTGGCTTATTAACACTCGTTAGCAACTTTCTTCAAACTGCGCGACAGAGGCATGACTCCGGGGAAGAAGATAAAGGGCTTTATTGCCAAAAAATCCAGAAGAATCCCTTTAAGTAGTGAATTGGAGTCTTTATGAAAACTACTCAGTTGTGTTTTAATGTCATGGGGAACAGACAGAAGAGCCAGTAACCTGATTCTCAGAGGCTCCAGTCTCCATAACGAACGGGCCTGGCTACACACGGCTCCTCCTTCATAGTGGGCGGTGCTACAGAGAGGAGGAGGAGGAGGGAGGAGCAAAAGTAGGAGGAAGAGGAGGAGGAGGGAGGAGCAGGTTGGACGGGGGAGGATGAGGAGGTAGAGATGGAGGAGGAGGAAGAGATAGAGAAGGAGGAGGAAGGGGAAGAGAAGGAGGAGGAGGTAGAGATAGAGGAGGAGGTGAAAGAAGAGGTAGAGAAGGAGGAGGAGGAAGAGGAGTGGCAAATACAAAAAGTAATAACAGCAGGAACACGACAGGTGTGTATCTTTGTTGATGTTCGAGGGAGTTGGTAACAGGAGGACACGGACATGGTAACAGGAGGACAGGAGGACAGGTGGACATGGTAACAGGAGGACAGGGGGACATGGTAACAGGAGGACAGGGGACAAGGGGACATGGTAACAGGAGGACAGGGGGACATGGTAACAGGAGGACATGGTAACAGGGGGACATGGTAACAGGAAGACAGGGGGACATGGTAACAGGAGGACATGGGGACATGGTAACAGGAGGACAGGGGGACATGGTAACAGGGGGACAGGGGGACATGGTAACAGGGGGACATGGTAACAGGAAGACAGGGGGACATGGTAACATGAGGACAGGGGGACATGGTAACAGGGGGACAGGGGGACATGGTAACAGGGGGGCAGGGGGACATGGTAACAGGAGGACACTGGGACATGGTACCAGGAGGACAAGGGGACATGGTAACAGGGGGACAGGGGGACATGGTAACAGGAGGACACTGGGACATGGTACCAGGAGGACAAGGGGACAGGGGGACATGGTAAAAGGAGGACAGGGGAACAGGGGGACATGGTAAGAGGAGGACAAGTGGATATGGTAACAGGAGGACAAGGTGACAGGGGGACATGGTAACAGGAGGACAGGGGGACATGTAACAGGAGGACAGGGGGACATGTAACAGGAGGACAGGGGGACATGTAACAGGAGGACAGGGGGGCATGGTAACAGGAAGACAGGGGGACATGGTAACAGGAGGACAGGGGGACATGGTAACAGGAGGACAGGGGGACATGTAACAGGAGGACAGGGGGGCATGGTAACAGGAGGACAAGGGGGCAGGGGGACATGGTAACAGGAGGACAGGGGGGCAGGGGGACATGGTAACAGGAGGTAAAGGGGACATGGTAACAGTAGGACAAGGGGACAGGGGGACATGGTAACAGGAGGACAGGGGGACATGGTAACAGGAGGACAGGGGGACATGTAACAGGAGGACAGGGGGGCAGGGGGACATGGTAACAGGAGGAGAAGGGGGCAGGGGGACATGGTAACAGGAGGACAGGGGGGCAGGGGGACATGGTAACAGGAGGTAAAGGGGACATGGTAACAGTAGGACAAGGGGACAGGGGGACATGGTAACATGAGGACAGGGGGACATGGTAACAGGAGGACAAGGGGACATGGTAACAGGAGGACAGGTGGACATGGTAACAGGAGGACAGGGGGACATGGTAACAGGGGGACAGGGGGACATGGTAACAGGAGGACAGGGGGACATGGTAACAGGAAGACAGGGGGACATGGTAACATGAGGACAGGGGGACATGGTAACAGGGGGACAGGGGGACATGGTAACAGGGGGGCAGGGGGACATGGTAACAGGGGGACAGGGGGACAGGGGGACATGGTAACAGGAGGACAGGGGGACATGGTAACAGGAGGACAGGGGGACATGGTAACAGGAAGACAGGGGGACATGGTAACATGAGGACAGGGGGACATGGTAACAGGGGGACAGGGGGACATGGTAACAGGGGGGCAGGGGGACATGGTAACAGGAGGACACTGGGACATGGTACCAGGAGGACAAAGGGACATGGTAACAGGGGGACATGGTAACAGGAGGACACTGGGACATGGTACCAGGAGGACAAGGGGACAGGGGGACATGGTAAAAGGAGGACAGGGGAACAGGGGGACATGGTAAGAGGAGGACAAGTGGATATGGTAACAGGAGGACAAGGTGACAGGGGGACATGGTAACAGGAGGACAGGGGGACATGGTAACAGGAGGACAGGGGGACATGTAACAGGAGGACAGGGGGGCATGGTAACAGGAGGAGAAGGGGGCAGGGGGACATGGTAACAGGAGGACAGGGGGGCAGGGGGACATGGTAACAGGAGGAGAAGGGGGCAGGGGGACATGGTAACAGGAGGACAGGGGGGCAGGGGGACATGGTAACAGGAGGTAAAGGGGACATGGTAACAGTAGGACAAGGGGACAGGGGGACATGGTAACATGAGGACAGGGGGACATGGTAACAGGAGGACAAGGGGACATGGTAACAGGAGGACAGGTGGACATGGTAACAGGAGGACAGGGGGACATGGTAACAGGGGGACAGGGGGACATGGTAACAGGAGGACAGGGGGACATGGTAACAGGAAGACAGGGGGACATGGTAACATGAGGACAGGGGGACATGGTAACAGGGGGACAGGGGGACATGGTAACAGGGGGGCAGGGGGACATGGTAACAGGGGGACAGGGGGACAGGGGGACATGGTAACAGGAGGACAGGGGGACATGGTAACAGGAGGACAGGGGGACATGGTAACAGGAAGACAGGGGGACATGGTAACATGAGGACAGGGGGACATGGTAACAGGGGGACAGGGGGACATGGTAACAGGGGGGCAGGGGGACATGGTAACAGGAGGACACTGGGACATGGTACCAGGAGGACAAAGGGACATGGTAACAGGGGGACATGGTAACAGGAGGACACTGGGACATGGTACCAGGAGGACAAGGGGACAGGGGGACATGGTAAAAGGAGGACAGGGGAACAGGGGGACATGGTAAGAGGAGGACAAGTGGATATGGTAACAGGAGGACAAGGTGACAGGGGGACATGGTAACAGGAGGACAGGGGGACATGGTAACAGGAGGACAGGGGGACATGTAACAGGAGGACAGGGGGGCATGGTAACAGGAGGAGAAGGGGGCAGGGGGACATGGTAACAGGAGGACAGGGGGGCAGGGGGACATGGTAACAGGAGGTAAAGGGGACATGGTAACAGTAGGACAAGGGGACAGGGGGACATGGTAACAGGAGGACAGGGGGACATGGTAACAGGAGGACATGGTAACAGGAGGACAAGGGGACAGGGGGACATGGTAACAGGATGACAGGGGGACATAGTAACAGGGGGAGAAGGGGGCAGGGGGACATGGTAACAGGAGGACAAGGGGACAGGGGGACATGGTAACAGGATGACAGGGGGACATAGTAACAGGAGGACAAGGGGGCATTGGATAACATTAAGACAGAGGGACATGGTAACAGGAGGAAAGGGGGACATGGTAACATTAAGACAGAGGAACATGGTAACAGGAGGAAAGGGGAACATGGTAACAGGAGGACAGAATGACATGGCAACAGGAGGACAGAAGGACATGGTAACAGGACAACAGGACAACAGCAGGACAAGAGTACAGGAGGACAGGATAAGAGGATGACAGAGGGATATGGTAAAAGGAGGACAGGGGGGAATTGGTAACAGGAGGACAGGGTAACAGGTGGACAGGGTAACAGGAGGACAGAGGGATATGGTAACAGGAGTACAGGGTAACAGGTGGACAGGGTAACAGGAGGACAGAGGGATATGGTAACAGGAGGACAGGGGGGAATTGGTAACAGGAGGACAGGGTAACAGGTGGACAGGGTAACAGGGAGGACAGAGGGACAGCATAGCAGGAGGGCAGGGTAACAGGAGGACAGAGGGACATGATAACAGGAGGACAGAGGGACAGGATAACAGGAGAACACTGTAACAGGAGGACAGGGTAACAGGAGGACAGAAGGACATGGTAACAGATTTGACAGGGTAACAGGAGGACAGGGATATGATAACAGGAGGACTGGGGGACATGGTAACAGGGGGACAGGGAGACAAGGTAACAGGGGAACAGGGAGACAAGGTAACAGATTTGACAGGGTAACAGGAGGGCAGGGTAACAGGAGGACAGAGGGACATGATAACAGGAGGACAGAGGGACAGGATAACAGGAGGACACTGTAACAGGAGGACAGGGTAACAGGAGGACAGGAGGACAGAGGGGCATGGTAACAGGGGGACAGGAAGATAGAGGTGCATGGTAAAGGAGGACATAGGGATATGATAACAGGAGGACAGGTGGACAAGGTAACAGGAGGACAGGAGGACAGGATAACAGGAGGACAGTATAACAGGAGGACAGGGTAACAGGAGGACAGGGTGACAAGAGGACAGGATAACAGGAGGACAGGGTAACAGGAGGACAGAAGGACATGGTAACAGATTTGACAGGGTAACAGGAGGACAGGGATATGATAACAGGAGGACAGGGGGACATGGTAACAGGAGGACAGGGAGACAAGGTAACAGGGGGACAGGAAGACAGAGGGGCATGGTAAAGGAGGACAGGGTTGCAGGAGGATAGAGGGACATGATAACAGGAGGACAGAGGGACAGGATAACAGGAGAACACTGTAACAGGAGGACAGGGTAACAGGAGGACAGAAGGACATGGTAACAGATTTGACAGGGTAACAGGAGGACAGGGATATGATAACAGGAGGACTGGGGGACATGGTAACAGGGGGACAGGGAGACAAGGTAACAGGGGGACAGGGAGACAAGGTAACAGATTTGACAGGGTAACAGGAGGGCAGGGTAACAGGAGGACAGAGGGACATGATAACAGGAGGACAGAGGGACAGGATAACAGGAGGACACTGTAACAGGAGGACAGGGTAACAGGAGGACAGGAGGACAGAGGGGCATGGTAACAGGGGGACAGGAAGATAGAGGTGCATGGTAAAGGAGGACATAGGGATATGGTAACAGGAGGACAGGTGGACAAGGTAACAGGAGGACAGGAGGACAGGATAACAGGAGGACAGGATAACAGGAGGACAGGGTAACAGGAGGACAGGGTGACAAGAGGACAGGATAACAGGAGGACAGGGTAACAGGAGGACAGAAGGACATGGTAACAGATTTGACAGGGTAACAGGAGGACAGGGATATGATAACAGGAGGACAGGGGGACATGGTAACAGGAGGACAGGGAGACAAGGTAACAGGGGGACAGGAAGACAGAGGGGCATGGTAAAGGAGGACAGGGTTGCAGGAGGACAGAGGGATATGGTAACAGAAGGACAGGGGGAAATGGTATCAGGAGGACAGGTGGACAGGGTAACAAGAGGACAGGATAACAAGAGGACAGTTGTAACAGGATAACAGGAGGACTGAAAGACAGAAGGACAGGGTAACAGGAGGACAGGGTAACAGGAGAACAGATGGACAGGATAACAGGAGGACAGAAGGACAGGGTAACAGGAGGACAGAAGGACAGGGTAACAAGAGGACAGGGTAACAGGAGGACAGGGTAACGGGAGGACAGAAGGACAGGGTAACAAGAGGACAGGATAACAAGAGGACAGTTGTAACAGGATAACAGGAGGACTGAAAGACAGAAGGACAGGGTAACAGGAGGACAGGGTAACAGGAGAACAGATGGACAGGATAACAGGAGGACAGAATAACAGGAGGACAGTTGTAACAGGATAACAGGATGACAGTTGTAACAGGAGGACTGAAAGACAGAAGGACAGGGTAACAGGAGGACAGGGTAACAGGAGAACAGAAGGACAGGGTAACAGGAGGACAGAAGGACAGGGTAACAAGAGGACAGGGTAACAGGAGGACAGGGTAACGGGAGGACAGAAGGACAGGGTAACAGGAGGACAGAAGGACAGGGTACCAGGAGGACAGGGTAACAGGAGGACAGGGTAACAGGAGGACAGGTAACAGGAGGACAGGAGGACAGAAGGACAGGGTAACAGGAGGACAGAAGGACAGGGTAACAAGAGGACAGGGTAACAGGAGGACAGGTTAACAGGAGGACAGGTAACAGGAGGACAGGGTAACAGGAGGACAAAGGGACAAGATAACAGGAGGACAGAGGGACAGGATAACAGGAGGACAGGATAACAGGAGGACAGCTGTTCACCTGCGTTTGTCGTCCCCGTCATCAGGCATAGAGATGGCCAGACACTCATCCATGTGACCGTGGAACAGTCTGAGGACTTGACCACCAGCCAGGAAGCCTGTAGAGAACAACAACACACAGTCTGAGGACTTGACCACCAGCCAGGAAGCCTGTAGAGAACAACAACACACAGTCTGAGGACTTGACCACCGGCCAGGAAGCCTGTAGGGAACAACACACAGACTGAGGACTTGACCACCAGCCAGGAAGCCTGTAGAGAACAACACACAGTCTGAGGACTTGACCACCGGCCAGGAAGCCTGTAGGGAACAACACACAGTCTGAGGACTTGACCACCAGCCAGGAAGCCTGTAGAGAACAACAACACACAGTCTGAGGACTTGACCACCAGCCAGGAAGCCTGTAGGGAACAACAACACACAGTCTGAGGACTTGACCACCGGCCAGGAAGCCTGTAGAGAACAACAACACACAGTCTGAGGACTTGACCACCGGCCAGGAAGCCTGCAGAGAACAACAACACACAGTCTAAGGACTTGACCACCGGCCAGGAAGCCTGTAAAGAACAACAACACACAGTCTGAGGACTTGACCACCGGCCAGGAAGCCTGCAGGGAACAACAACATACAGTCTGAGGACTTGACCACCGGCCAGGAAGCCTGTAAAGAACAACAACACACAGTCTGAGGACTTGACCACCGGCCAGGAAGCCTGTAAGGAACAACAACACACAGTCTGTACTCTATAGGGTGAATCCTAAGGTAAGTTACCCTCAGCCAGCTCGCAGCCAGAACACACAGGGTTCATGTTCCATAGAGTCTGCATGAAGGACGCATCCACCATCAGATCACCACTGGCATAGGACAGATGCTAGAGAGAGAGAGAGAGAGAGAGAGAGAGAGAGAGAGAGAGAGAGAGAGAGAGAGAGAGAGAGAGAGAGAGAGAGGAGAGAGAGAGAGGAGAGAGAGAGAGAGAGGAGAGAGAGGAGAGACAGAGAGACGAGAGACAGAGACAGAGAGAGAGAGAGAGAGAGAGAGAGAGAGAGAGAGAGAGAGAGAGAGAGAGGAGAGAGAGAGAGGCAGAAGAGACAGAGAGACGAGAGAGACAGAGAGACAGAGAGAGAGAGAGAGAGAGAGAGAGAGAGAGAGAGAGAGAGAGAGACAGAGAGACAGAGAGAAAGAGAGAAAGAGAGAGAGAGACAGAGAGACAGAGAGAGAGAGAGAGAGAGAGAGAGAGAGAGACAGAGAGAGAGAGATCAGTCACACCAGAAGACATCCAATAGGTATTCCAATAAATAGACAGGCTAGGAGACGAAGTGATGGAGCGATAGAGAGATGTACAGATAAGATGGCCGTTCTTACAAGGTATCTCTCTGAGGAGACGCTGACCAGGATAAGGTCATCTCCCACCCTGACTTTCTCTCCCTCTGACCTCTGTTTGGACGCTGGGTGAATCGTCCACCAACACGCCTCGCCTAGGGGGAGATTTACAAGTTTATTTTACATTATTCCATCCGGGAATTCGACAAGGAACATGTCATCTTAGTAACGATCTATAGTCCATACCTACGCAGTCTTCTTGCAGGCCAACATCGAAGGACAGCTTGTCTGTTAGCGACCGAGACGTTGTCAGGCAGCTCAGATACTGAGGAGAGTGAGACAGACACAGAGAGAGAGAGAGAGAGAGAGAGAGAGAGAGAGAGAGAGACAGAGAGAGAGAGAGAGAGAGAGAGAGAGAGAGAGGGAGAGAGAGAGAGAGCAGAGTGACAGACTATTCCTCAGATACTGTAGACCAGGTATCCCCAAACCCCCAGGGGTTTGGGGATACGCAATAATAAAAATGTGATTCACATTTTATAAAAAATATATATACTGTATGTGAGAGTGGATTGTCGGCCCTCACTAGCATGGAAACTAAATACAGACACAGACTGTGTGGAAAATGATTTAAGACTGAGACTCTCTACAATACAACCCAACATTACAGAGTTATGTGCTTCCTTTCAAGCACACCCTTCTCATTAACCTGTGGTGAGTTATTCACCATTTTATATGAACAAATAAGGTTTAATATGTAAGATGGTTAAATAAAGAGCAAAATGATTGATTATTATTATATTATTATTTGTGCCCTGGTCCTATAAGAGCTCTTTGTCACTTCCCGCGAGCCGGGTTGTGACAAAAACTCACACTCATTCTTCTGTTTAATAAATGTATCGTATAGTGTGTGTAGCAGGCTTATAATGATGGCAAAAAACTACATCTGAGAGTGACCCTGGTGCTAGAGGGGGTACAGCTGACCCTGGGGCTAGAGGGGGTACAGCTGACCCTGGTGCTAGAGGGGGTACGCTGACCCTGGAGCTAGAGGGGGTACAGATGACCCTGGAGCTAGAGGGGGTACAGCTGACCCTGGTGCTAGAGGGGGTACACTGACCCTGGTTCTAGAGGGGGTACAGCTAACCCTGGTGCTAGAGGGGGTACACTGACCCTGGTTCTAGAGGGGGTACAGCTAACCCTGGTGCTAGAGGGGGTACACTTACCCTGGTACTAGAGGGGGTACACTGACCCTGGGGCTAGAGGGGGTACAGCTGACCCTGGTGCTAGAGGGGGTACAGCTGACCCTGGTGCTAGAGAGGGGAACAGATGACCCTGGGGCTAGAGGGGGTACACTGACCCTGGTGCTAGATGGGGTACACTGACCCTGGTGCTAGATGGGGTACAGCTGACCCTGGTGCTAGAGGGGATACAGCTGACCCTGGTGCTAGAGGGGGTACACTGACCCTGGGGCTAGAGGGGGTACAGCTGACCCTGGGGCTAGAGGGGGTACACTGACCCTGGTGCTAGATGGGGTACAGCTGACCCTGGTGCTAGAGGGGGTACAGATGACCCTGGAGCTAGAGGGGGTACAGCTAGAGGGGATACGCTGACCCTGGTGCTAGAGGGGATACGCTGACCCTGGTGCTAGAGGGGGTATGCTGACCATGGTGCTAGAGGGGGTATAGCTGACCCTGGAGCTAGAGGGGGTACAGCTAGAGGGGATACGCTGACCCTGGTGCTAGAGGGGATACGCTGACCCTGGTGCTAGAGGGGGTACAGTTGACCCTGGTGCTAGAGGGGGTACGTTGACCCTGGGGCTAGAGAGGGTACAGCTGACCCTGGGGCTAGAGGGGGTACACTGACCCTGGTGCTAGAGGGGGTACACTGACCCTGGTGCTAGAGGGGGTACAGCTGACCCTGGTGCTAGAGGGGGTACAGCTGACCCTGGTGCTAGAGGGGGTACAGTTGACCCTGGGGCTAGAGGGGGTACGCTGACCCTGGTGCTAGAGGGGGTACAGCTGACCCTGGTGCTAGAGGGGGTACAGCTGACCCTGGTGCTAGAGGGGGTACAGGTGACCCTGGGGCTAGAGGGGGTACAGCTGACCCTGGTGCTAGAGGGGGTACAGGTGACCCTGGTGCTAGAGGGGGTACAGATGACCCTGGTGCTAGAGGGGGTACACTGACCCTGGGGCTAGAGGGGGTACACTGACCCTGGTGCTAGAGGGGGTACAGCTGACCCTGGTGCTAGAGGGGGTACAGGTGACCCTGGTGCTAGAGGGGGTACAGATGACCCTGGTGCTAGAGGGGGTACAGCTGACCCTGGGGCTATAGGGGGTACAGCTGACCCTGGTGCTAGAGGGGGTAAAGATGACCCTGGTGCTAGAGGGGGGGGTACAGCTGACCCTGGGGCTAGAGGGGGTACGCTGACCCTGGAGCTAGAGGGGGTACGCTGACCCTGGTGCTAGAGGGGGTACACTGACCCTGGGGCTAGAGGGGGTACAGCTGACCCTGGTGCTAGAGGGGGTACGCTGACCCTGGTGCTAGAGGGGGTACAGCTGACCCTGGTGCTACGGACAGACGGACAGACGGACAGACAGACAGACAGACAGACAGACAGGCAGACAGAGAGACAGACAGACAGGCAGGCAGACAGAGAGAGGCAGGCAGACAGACAGACAGACAGACAGACAGACAGACAGACAGACAGAGAGGCAGGCAGGCAGACAGACAGACAGACAGACAGACAGACAGACAGACAGACAGACAGACAGAAGGAGAGACGGTTCTCACCATGCTAGAGTGGTAGTGTCTGAGCAGGATAGCATGGCCGTACAGCAGGGTGCGGTGGCCTCCTCCTTGGGAAGACTGGGGACAGAATGGACACACACATAGGGTTAACTGACTGCACTAACACACTGTCTACAGAGGAAGGCCTTTCCTCCTCCTCCTCCTCCTCCTCCTTGGGAAGACTGGGGACAGAATGGACACACACATAGGGTTAACTGACTGCACTAACACACTGTCTACAGAGGAAGGACTTTCCTCCTCCTCCTCCTCCTCCTCCTCCTTGAGAAGACTGGGGACAGAATGGACACACATAGGGTTAACTGACTGCACTAACACACTGTCTACAGAGGAAGGCCTTGCCTCCTCCTCCTCCTCCTCCTCCTCCTCCTCCTCCTCCTCCTCACTCCCCCTCCTCCTCCTCCTCCCCTTCCTCCTCCTCCTCCCCCTCCTCCTTCTCCTTCTCCTCCCACTCCCCCTCTTCCTCCTCCTCCTCCTCCTCCTCCTCCTCCTCCTCCTCCTCCTCCCCCTCCTCCTCCCCTTCCTCCTCTCCTCCTCACCTCCTCCTCCTCCTCCTCCCCCTCCTCCTCCTCCCTCTCCTCCCCCTCGCCCTCCTCCTCCTCCCCCTCGCCCTCCTCCTCCTCCCCACTCCCCCTCCTCCTCCTCCTCCCCTTCCTCCTCCTCCTCCTCTCCTCCTCCTCCTCCTCCTCCTCCTTCTCCTCCTCTTCATCCACCTCCTCGTCCTCCACCTCCTCCTCCTCCTCCTCCCCTAAACCTCCTCCTCCCCCTCCTCCTCCTCCCACTCCTCCTCCCCCTCCTCCTCCTCCCTCTCCTCCCCCTCGCCTCCTCCTCCTCCTCCCCCCTCGCCCTCCTCCTCCTCCCACTCCTCCTCCTCCTCCTCCTCCTCCTCCTCCTCCTCCTCCTCCTCCTCCTCCTCCCCCTCCTCCTCCCCCTCCTCCTCCTCCCACTCCTCCCCCTCCTCCTCCCCTACCTCCTCCTCCTCCCCCTCCTCCTCCTCCTCCTCCTCCCACTCCTCCTCCCCCTCCTCCTCCTCCCTCTCCTCCCCCTCGCCCTCCTCCTCACCCCCTCGCCCTCCTCCTCCTCCCACTCCTCCTCCTCCTCCTCCTCTTCCTCCTCCCACTCCTCCCTCCCCCTCCTCCTCCTCCTCCTCCTCCTCCTCCAGATCAAAGGGGAAGGGTGGACACAGATCTGTGAAGGGTAACTGGATCTCCTCATATGAACAACAACAACAACAAAGAAGAGATATTGTTCAAAAATATTATTGAACATCTCTTCTTCACATATCATATCCACAACTAACACTGACACCCAGAGAGACACAGTGACACCCAGAGAGAGAGTCACAGTGACACCCAGAGAGAGGTACAGTGACACCCAGAGAGAGAGATACAGTGACACCCAGAGAGAGAGATACAGTGACACCCAGAGAGAGATACAGTGACACCCAGAGATAGATACAGTGACACCCAGAGAGAGGTACAGTGACACCCAGAGAGAGATACAGTGACACCCAGAGAGAGGTACGGTGACACCCAGAGAGAGGTACGGTGACACCCAGAGAGAGGTACAGTGACACCCAGGGAGAGATACAGTGACACCCAGAGAGAGAGATACAGTGACACCCAGAGAGAGAGATACAGTGACACCCAGAGAGAGATACAGTGACACCCAGAGAGAGAGGTGCAGTGACACCCAGAGAGAGATACAGTGACACCCAGAGAGAGAGAGGTACAGTGACACCCAGAGATAGATACAGTGACACCCAGAGAGAGGTACAGTGACACCCAGAGAGAGATACAGTGACACCCAGAGAGAGATACAGTGACACCCAGAGAGAGGTACGGTGACACCCAGAGAGAGAGGTACGGTGACACCCAGAGAGAGGTACAGTGACACCCAGGGAGAGAGATACAGTGACACCCAGAGAGAGATACAGTGACACCCAGAGAGAGATACAGTGACACCCAGAGAGAGATACAGTGACACCCAGAGAGAGATACAGTGACACCCAGAGAGAGTCACAGTGACACCCAGAGAGAGAGTCACAGTGACACCCAGAGAGAGAGATATAGTGACACCCAGAGAGAGAGTCACAGTGACACCCAGAGAGAGAGATACAGTGACACCCAGAGAGAGATACAGTGACACCCAGAGAGAGAGTCACAGTGACACCCAGAGAGAGTCACAGTGACACCCAGAGAGAGATATACAGTGACACCCAGAGAGAGATACAGTGACACCCAGAGAGAGAGATACAGTGACACCCAGAGAGAGATACAGTGACACCCAGAGAGAGAGGTACAGTGACACCCAGAGAGAGATACAGTGACACCCAGAGAGAGTCACAGTGACACCCAGAGAGAGGTACAGTGACACCCAGGGAGAGATACAGTGACACCCAGAGAGAGATACAGTGACACCCAGAGAGAGATACAGTGACACCCAGAGAGAGATACAGTGACACCCAGAGAGAGAGAGATACAGTGACACCCAGAGAGAGATACAGTGACACCCAGAGAGAGATACAGTGACACCCAGAGAGAGATACAGTGACACCCAGAGAGAGAGGTACAGTGACACCCAGAGAGAGATACAGTGACACCCAGAGAGAGAGATACGGTGACACCCAGAGAGAGAGATACAGTGACACCCAGAGAGAGATACAGTGACACCCAGAGAGAGAGATACGGTGACACCCAGAGAGAGAGATACAGTGACACCCAGAGAGAGATACAGTGACACCCAGAGAGAGATACAGTGACACCCAGAGAGTTACAGTGACACCCAGAGAGAGAGGTACAGTGACACCCAGAGAGAGATACGGTGACACCCAGAGAGAGTCACAGTGACACCCAGAGAGAGATATAGTGACACCCAGAGAGAGAGACACAGTGACACCCAGAGAGAGAGTTACAGTGACACCCAGAGAGATATACAGTGACACCCAGAGAGAGATACAGTGACACCCAGAGAGAGGTACAGTGACACCCAGAGAGAGAGATACAGTGACACCCAGAGAGAGAGATACAGTGACACCCAGAGAGAGAGATACAGTGACACCCAGAGAGAGATACGGTGACACCCAGAGAGAGAGATACAGTGACACCCAGAGAGAGATACAGTGACACCCAGAGAGAGAGATACGGTGACACCCAGAGAGAGAGATACAGTGACACCCAGAGAGAGATACAGTGACACCCAGAGAGAGATACAGTGACACCCAGAGAGTTACAGTGACACCCAGAGAGAGAGGTACAGTGACACCCAGAGAGAGATACGGTGACACCCAGAGAGAGTCACAGTGACACCCAGAGAGAGATATAGTGACACCCAGAGAGAGAGACACAGTGACACCCAGAGAGAGAGTTACAGTGACACCCAGAGAGATATACAGTGACACCCAGAGAGAGATACAGTGACACCCAGAGAGAGGTACAGTGACACCCAGAGAGAGAGATACAGTGACACCCAGAGAGAGAGATACAGTGACACCCAGAGAGAGAGATACAGTGACACCCAGAGAGAGATACAGTGACACCCAGAGAGAGGTACAGTGACACCCAGAGAGAGGTACAGTGACACCCAGAGAGAGGTACAGTGACACCCAGAGAGAGAGATACAGTGACACCCAGAGAGAGGTACAATGATGCCCAGAGACGGAGTAAATAAATAAAAGTGTTACAACCAATCACATCCCATCACATGATCTGCCACATAACAGCTTAACAAATACAGAGAATTTTAAACCTACCTTTTCTCAACATCCAGCAAGGTTTCAAACAAGAAAACAGAATTAGTGTTGTAGTCATAATAACCATCATCACCACCACCGTCAGTAGTCTATTGATTAGCTAGGTCTAGTGAGAGGAAATCACTTCAGTAGTCTATTGAATAGCTAGGTCTAGTGAGAGGAAATCACTTCAGTAGTCTATTGATTAGCTAGGTCTAGTGAGAGGAAATCACTTCAGTAGTCTATTGATTAGCTAGGTCTAGTGAGAGGAAATCACTTCAGTAGTCTATTGATTAGCTAGGTCTAGTGAGAGGAAATCACTTCAGTAGTCTATTGATTAGCTAGGTCTAGTGAGAGGAAATCACTTCAGTAGTCTATTGATTAGCTAGGTCTAGTGAGAGGAAATCACTTCAGTAGTCTATTGATTAGCTAGGTCTAGTGAGAGGAAATCACTTCAGTAGTCTATTGATTAGCTAGGTCTAGTGAGAGGAAATCACTTCAGTAGTCTATTGATTAGCTAGGTCTAGTGAGAGGAAATCACTTCAGTAGTCTATTGATTAGCTAGGTCTAGTGAGAGGAAATCACTTCAGTAGTCTATTGATTAGCTAGGTCTAGTGAGAGGAAATCACTTCCGTAGTCTATTGATTAGCTAGGTCTAGTGAGAGGAAATCACTTCAGTAGTCTATTGATTAGCTAGGTCTAGTGAGAGGAAATCACTTCAGTAGTCTATTGATTAGCTAGGTCTAGTGAGAGGAAATCACTTCAGTAGTCTATTGATTAGCTAGGTCTAGTGAGAGGAAATCACTTCAGTAGTCTATTGATTAGCTAGGTCTAGTGAGAGGAAATCACTTCAGTAGTCTATTGATTAGCTAGGTCTAGTGAGAGGAAATCAATTCAGTAGTCTATTGATTAGCTAGTTCTGGTGAGAGGAAATCAATTCAGTAGTCTGATCCCAGATCTGTTTGTGCTGCCTTGCCAATTCATAGAAGTCAGTTGGCAAAACAGCACAGCCTTTAGTCCCAGGCTGAAATAGTGTGGGCCTCAGATCCCTGGGTTAAATCAAACTCAATCTAGAATGATCTATGTCAATAAGACCAGTGGAGTGAGTGGGTAGTGGAGTGAGTGGAGGGACAGGTGTGTTAAGAGACATCTATTAAATCTTGGTTCAAATCAGGCTGGGGGAGGGGGGCGGTGGGGGGGGGGGGGTGTAATATTAGGGGTATTGGCCTAGCCAGAACATTCCTCCTTTAGGGGGTGTCATGTAACCCTTCCTTGCCCCTTGCCCCTGACACAGTCATCCGGGACTCTCCCGGCCAGCTGGGCTGCATGCCATGCTATTCTCATCACCAGCCTGACGCTGGAAATGCCAGGCTTCAGCTACAACAAGCTAACTAACACGGTTATGTCTGGTTAGGTTTCATTTACAACTAGCTAACTAACTAACACGGTTATGTCTGGTTAGGTTTCATCTACAACTAGCTAACTAACTAACACGGTTATGTCTGGTTAGGTTTCATCTACAACTAGCTAACTAACTAACACGGTTATGTCTGGTTAGGTTTCATCTACAACTAGCTAACTAACTAACACGGTTATGTCTGGAAAGGCTTCAGCTACAACAAACAAACTAACTAACAGGGTTCTGTCTAGAAAAGTCAGGCTTCAGCCAAAACCTGGCTAACTGACATGTTTCTGTTTGGAAATGCTTCAGCTACAACTAGCTAAAAAACGAACACAGGTTCTGTCTGGAAAAGTCAGGTTTCAGCTACAACTAGCTAACTAACCAATTAACATGGTTCTGTCTGGAAATGCCAGGCTTCAGCTACAACTAGCTAACTACTAAAACGGTTCTGTCTAGAAAGGGCAGGCTTCAGCTACAACTAGCTAACTACTAACATGGTTCTGTCTAGAAAGGGCAGGCTTCAGCTACAACTAGCTAACTACTAACACGGTTCTGTCTAGAAAGGGCAGGCTTCAGCTACAACTAGCTAACTACTAACATGCTTCTGTCTAGAAAGGGCAGGCTTCAGCTACAACTAGCTAACTACTAACACGGTTCTGTCTAGAAAGGGCAGGCTTCAGCTACAACTAGCTAACTACTAACATGGTTCTGTCTAGAAAGGGCAGGCTTCAGCTACAACTAGCTAACTACTAACATGCTTCTGTCTAGAAAGGGCAGGCTTCAGCTACAACTAGCTAACTACTAACACGGTTCTGTCTAGAAAGGGCAGGCTTCAGCTACAACTAGCTAACTACTAACACGGTTCTGTCTAGAAAGGGCAGGCTTCAGCTACAACTAGCTAACTACTAACAGGTTCTGTCTAGAAAGGGCAGGCTTCAGCTACAACTAGCTAACTACTAACACAGGTTCTGTCTAGAAAGGGCAGGCTTCAGCTACAACTAGCTAACTACTAACACGGTTCTGTCTAGAAAGGGCAGGCTTCAGCTACAACTAGCTAACTACTAACAGGGTTCTAGCTAACTCTAAAGGGCACTTCATTACAGGCGTCTCTAAAGGACACTTCATCACATTGGTCTCTAAAGGACACTTTATTACAGGCGTCTCTAAAGGACACTTCATTACAGTGGTCTCTAAAGGACACTTCATTACAGGGGTCTCTAAAGGACACTTCATTACAGTGGTCTCTGAAGGACACTTCATTACAGGGGTCTCTAAAGGACACTTCATTACAGGGGTCTCTAAAGGACACTTCATTACAGGGGTCTCTAAAGGGTCTCTAAAGGACACTTTATTACAGGAGTCTCTAAAGGGTCTCTAAAGGACACTTCATTACAGGGGTCTCTAAAGGGTCTCTAAAGGACACTTCATTACAGGGGTCTCTAAAGGGTCTCTAAAGGACACTTCATTACAGGGGTCTCTAAAGGGTCTCTAAAGGACACTTCATTATAGGAGTCTCTAAAGGACACTTCATTATAGGAGTCTCTAATGTGTGTGTGTCCAGGACTCTCTCTATGATAGGAGTGGAAGGGAGTGATAATAGTGCTTCATGAAATGGAACAGAGCGGCTTCCATAATCAAGCCTTATGGCCAGGGGGCTTTCCTCACCATGCCCTACAGCAAGGGGGCTTTCTTCACCATGCCCTACAGCAAGGGGGCTTTCCTCACCATGCCCTACAGCAAGGGGGCTTTCTTCACCATGCCCTACAGCAAGGGGGCTTTCCTCACCATGCCTTATGGCCAGGGGGCTTTCCTCACCATGCCCTACAGCAAGGGGGCTTTCCTCACCATGCCTTATGGCCGGTGGGCTTTCCTCAACATGCTTTTTGGCCAAGGGGCTTTCCTCACCATGCCTTATGGCCAGGGGGCTTTCCTCACCATGCCTTATGGCCAGGGGGCTTTCCTCACCATGCCTTATGGCCAGAGGGCTTTCCTCACCATGCCTTATGGCCAGGGATTTCCTCACCATGCCTTATGGCCAGGGGGCTTTCATCACCATGCCTTATGGCCAGGGGGCTTTCATCAACCTGCCTTATGGCCAGGGGGCTTTCCTCACCATGCCTTATGGCCAGGGGGCTTTCCTCACCATGCCTTATGGCCAGGGGGCTTTCCTCACCATGCCTTATGGCCAGAGGGCTTTCCTGGCCAGGGGGCTTTCCTCAACATGCATCAAAACAGAGAGAACCAGCAGGAGATTTCAGTCATGATAATTCTAAGGGACGGGGGTAAGGGACGGGTTGGGAGGGGCTGACAACACTGTTTTAGAGGGGTAAGGGACGGGTTGGGGGGGCTGACAACACTGTTTTAGAGGGGTACGGGACGGGTTGAGAGGGGCTGACAACACTCTTTTAGAGGGGTAAGGGACGGGTTGGGAGGGGTGGCTGACAACACTGTTTTAGAGGGGTAAGAGACGGGTAGGGAGGGGCTGAAAACACTGTTATAGAGGGGTAAGGGACGGGTTGGGGGGGCTGACAACACTGTTTTAGAGAGGTAAGGGACGGGTTGGGAGGGGCTGACAACACTGTTATAGAGGGGTAAGGGACGGGTTGGGGGGGGGGGCTGACAACACTGTTATAGAGGGGTAAGGAACGGGTTGGGGGGGGCTGACAACACTGTTTTAGAGGGGTAAGGGACGGGTTGGGAGGGGCTGACAACACTGTTTTAGAGGGGTAAGGGACCGGTTGGGGGGGCTGACAACACTGTTATAGAGGGGTAAGGGACGGGTAGGGAGGGGCTGAAAACACTGTTATAGAGGGGTAAGGGACGGGTTGGGGGGGGGGGGCTGACAACACTGTTATAGAGGGTAAGGAACGGGTTGGGGGGGGCTGACAACACTGTTTTAGAGGGGTAAGGGACGGGTTGGGAGGGGCTGACAACACTGTTTTAGAGGGGTAAGGGACCGGTTGGGGGGGCTGACAACACTGTTATAGAGGGGTAAGGGACGGGTTGGGGGGGGGGGGCTGACAACACTGTTATAGAGGGGTAAGGGACGGGTTGGGAGGGGCTGACAACACTGTTATAGAGGAGTAAGGGACGGGTTGGGAGGGGGGGGGCTGACAACACTGTTATAGAGGGGTAAGGGACGGGTTGGGAGGGGGGGGCTGACAACACTGTTATAGAGGGGTAAGGGACGGGTTGGGGGGGGCTGACAACACTGTTTTAGAGGGGTACGGGACGGGTTGGGGGGGCTGACAACACTGTTATAGAGGGGTAAGGGACGGATTGGGGGGGGGGGGGCTGACAACACTGTTTTAGAGGGGTAAGGGACGGGTTGGGGGGGTTGACAACACTGTTTTAGAGGGGTAAGGGACGGGTTGGGGGGGGGGTCTGACAACACTGTTTTAGAGGGGTAAGGGACGGGTTGGGGGGGCTGACAACACTGTTTTAGAGGGGTAAGGGACGGGTTGGGGGGGGGGCTGACAACACTGTTTTAGAGGGGTAAGGGACGGGTTGGGGGGGCTGACAACACTGTTTTAGAGGGGTAAGGGACAGGTTGGGGGGGCTGACAACACTGTTTTAGAGGGGTAAGGGACGGGTTGGGGGGGCTGACAACACTGTTATAGAGGGGTAAGGGACGGGTTGGGGTGGGCTGACAACACTGTTATAGAGGGGTAAGAGACGGGTTGGGGGGGGGGGGGGGCCTGACAACACTGTTTTAGAGGGGTAAGGGACGGGTTGGGGGGGCTGACAACACTGCTATAGAGGGGTAAGGGACGGATTGGGGGGGGTTGACAACACTGTTTTAGAGGGGTAAGGGACGGGTTGGGGGGGCTGACAACACTGTTATAGAGGGATAAGGGACGGGTTGGGGGGGTGGGCTGACAACACTGTTATAGAGGGGTAAGGGACTGGTTGGGGGGAGTGACAACACTGTTTTAGAGGGGTAAGGGACGGGTTGGGAGGGGCTGACAACACTGTTATAGAGGGGTAAGGGACTGGTTGGGAGGGCTGACAACACTGTTTTAGAGGGGTAAGGGACTGGTTGGGGGGGCTGACAACACTGTTATAGAGGGGTAAGGGACGGGTTGGGGGGGGGCTGACAACACTGTTATAGAGGGGTAAGGGACGGGTTGGGGGGGGCTGACAACACTGTTTTAGAGGGGTAAGGGACGGGTTGGGGGGGTTGACAACACTGTTTTAGAGGGGTAAGGGACGGGTTGGGGGGGGGGGGGCTGACAACACTGTTTTAGAGGGGTAAGGGACGGGTTGGGGGGGGCTGACAACACTGTTATAGAGGGGGTAAGGGACCGGTTGGGGGGGGCTGACAACACTGTTTTAGAGGCGTAAGGGACGGGTTGGGGGGGGGGGCTGACAACACTGTTTTAGAGGGGTAAGGGACGGGTTGGGGAGGGGGGGGGGCTGACAACACTGTTTTAGAGGGGTCAGGGACGGGTTGGGGGGGGCTGACAACACTGTTTTAGAGGGGTAAGGGACGGGTTGGGGGGGGGGGCTAACAACACTGTTTTAGAGAGGTAAGGGACGGGTTGGGGGGGGGTTGACAACACTGTTTTAGAGGGGTAAGGGACGGGTTGTGGGGGGGGGGGCTGACAACACTGTTTTAGAGGGGTAAGGGACGGGTTGGGGGGGGGCTGACAACACTGTTATAGAGGGGTAAGGGACCGGTTGGGGGGGCTGACAACACTGTTTTAGAGGGGTAAGGGACGGGTTGGGGGGGGGGGGGGCTGACAACACTGTTTTAGAGGGGTAAGGGACGGGTTGGGGGCAGGGGGCTGACAACACTGTTTTAAAGGGGCAAGGGACCGGTTGGGGGGGCTGACAACACTGTTTTAGAGGGGTAAGGGACGGGTTGGGGGAATGACATCACTGTTATAGAGGTGTAAGGGACGGGTGGGGGGGGGGGGCTGACAACACTGTTATAGAGGGGTAAGGGACTGGTTGGGGGGGCTGACAACACTGTTTAGAGGGGTAGGGGACGGGTTGGGGGGGGGGCTGACAACAACTGTTTTAGAGGGGTAAGGGACGGGTTGGGGGGGGTGGGCTGACAACACTGTTTTAGAGGGGTAAGGGACGGGTTGGGGGGGGCTGACAACCACTGTTTTAGAGGGGTAAGGGACGGGTTGGGGGGGGGCTGACAACACTGTTTTAGAGGGATAAGGGACGGGTTGGGGGGGCTGACAACACTGTTATAGAGGGGTAAGGGACGGGTTGGGGGGGCTGACAACACTGTTTTAGAGGGGTAAGGGACGGGCTGGGGGGGGCTGACCAACCACTGTTTTAGAGGGGTAATTGACGGGTTGGGGGGCTGACAACACTGTTTTAGAGGGGTAAGGGATGGGTTGGGAGGGGGGGGCTGATAACACTGTTTTAGAGGGGTAAGGGACGGGTTGGGAGGGGGGGGGCTGACAACACTGTTTTAGAGGGTAAGGGACGGGTTGGGGAGGGGCTGATAACACTGTTTTAGAGGGGGTAAGGGACGGGTTGGGGGGGCTGACAACACTGTTTTAGAGGGGTAAGGGACGGGTTGGGGGGGGGCTGACAACACTGTTTTAGAGGGGTAAGGGACGGGTTGGGGGGGGGGGGCTGACAACACTGTTTTAGAGGGATAAGGGACGGGTTGGGGGGGCTGACAACACTGTTATAGAGGGGTAAGGGACGGGTTGGGGGGGCTGACAACACTGTTTTAGAGGGGTAAGGGACGGGCTGGGGGGGGCTGACAACACTGTTTTAGAGGGGTAATTGACGGGTTGGGGGGCTGACAACACTGTTTTTAGAGGGGTAAGGGATGGGTTGGGAGGGGGGGGCTGATAACACTGTTTTAGAGGGGTAAGGGACGGGGTTGGGAGGGGGGGGGCTGACAACACTGTTTTAGAGGGGTAAGGGACGGGTTGGGAGGGGCTGATAACACTGTTTTAGAGGGGTAAGGGACGGGTTGGGGGGGCTGACAACACTGTTTTAGAGGGGTAAGGGACGGATTCGGAGGGGGGGGGCTGGCAACACTGTTTTAGAGGGGTAAGGGACGGGTTGGGGGGGGGGTTACAACACTGTTTTAGAGGGGTAAGGGACGGGTTGGGGGGGGGCTGACAACACTGTTTTAGAGGGGTAAGGGACCGGTTGGGGGGGGGGGCTGACAACACTGTTTTAGAGGGTAAGGGACGGGTTGGGAGGGGGCTGACAACACTGTTTTAGAGGGTAAGGGACGGGTTTGGGGGGCTGACAACACTGTTTTAGAGGGGTAAGGGACGGGTTGGGGGGGCTGACAACACTGTTATAGAGGGGTAAGGGACGGGTTGGGGGGGGGCTGACAACACTGTTTTAGAGGGGTAAGGGACAGGTTGGGAGGGACTGACAACACTGTTTTAGAGGGGTAAGGGACGGGTTGGGGGGGCTGACAACACTGTTATAGAGGGGTAAGGGACGGGGTTGGGGGGGTGGGCTGACAACACTGTTTTAGAGGGGTAAGGGACGGGTTGGGGGGCTGACAACACTGTTTTAGAGGGGTAAGGGGACGGGTTGGGGGGGTGGGCTGACAACACTGTTATAGAGGGGTAAGGGACGGGTTGGGGGGGGGCTGACAACACTGTTATAGAGGGGTAAGGGACTGGTTGGGGGGGGCTGACAACACTGTTTTAGAGGGGTAAGGGACGGGTTGGGGGGGGGCTGACAACACTGTTTTAGAGTGGTAAGGGACGGGTTGGGGGGGGGCTGACAACACTGTTTTAAGGGACGGGTTGGGAGGGGCTGACAACACTGTTTTAGAGGGGTAAGGGACGGGTTGGGGGGGGCTGACAACACTGTTATAGAGGGATAAGGGACGGGTTGGGGGGGCTGACAACACGTTATAGAGGGGTAAGGGACGGGTTGGGGGGGCTGACAACACTGTTTTAGAGGGATAAGGACGGGTTGGGGGGGCTGACAACACTGTTATAGAGGGATAAGGGACGGGTTGGGGGGGGCTGACAACACTGTTATAGAGGGGTAATGGACGGGTTGGGGGGGCTGACAACACTGTTTTAGAGGGGTAAGGGACGGGTTGGGGGGGCTGACAACACTGGAGAGGGTGTGAGGTGAGGTGAGGGGAGGGGAGAATGGGGAGTGGGGGGAGTGATCGGAGGGGAGGAGAGGAGGGGATGAGAGGAGGGGGGGGGGGGGTGGTTGTGGTTTATGTGTCATGTAACAGGAAATGAGACACGTATGTTCAGAGACCAATGACTGTAGGGCAGAGACGTACCCATTTGTCCAAATCCACTGCCTGTGGTTGGCAGGGAGGGAGGGAGGGAGGGGGGAGTAAGAGACAAAACAGAGCAGTAACTACAACAGGTATTCATATTTAAATGGTTGTACCGTGTCCTGGTTCTGCTGTCCTGGTGTGGGTGGGACTTTTGTATGACATGCATACTCTACACTCTTACAAAATAAGGTGCTGAAAGGGTTCTGGGCCATAGGATAACCCTTTTAAGAACCCTTTTTGGTTCCATGTAGAACCCTTTTTGGTTCCATGTAGAACTCTTTTTGGTTCCATGTAGAACTCTTTTTGGTTCCAAATAGGACTCTTTTGGGTTTCATGTATAACGCTCTGTGGAAAAGGTTCTACATGGAACCAAAAAGGGTTCTACATGGAACCAAAAAGGGTTCCACTTGGAACCAAAACGGGTTCTACTTTGAACCAAAACGAGTTACTCGGAACCAAAAAGTGTTATCCTATGGAGACAGCCGAAGAACCCTTCTGAAACCTAGTTTTCTGAGTGTATGATAGTTCAATGTCTATTATTATTATTATTATTATTATTATTATTATTATTATTATTATTATTTACAGTATACATGTATAGGTGTTTCTGTGTTGACCGTGGCCTTCGCAAAGACAGTAGAAAGGAAAGTGACGTCGTGATGTGTGGTATGTGGTAATGATGGAAAATACATAGCATTATTTATGGTGGAGGTACTGTTCTGTGGGTGGAGGCTGTACTGTTCTGTGGGTGGAGGCTGTACTGTTCTGTGGGTGGAGGCTGTACTGTACTGTGGGTGGTGGTACTGTACTGTGGGCGGAGGCTGTACTGTTCTGTGGGTGGAGGCTGTACTGTACTGTGGGTGGTGGTACTGTACTGTGGGCGGAGGCTGTACTGTTCTGATGGTGGAGTCTGTGCTGTACTGTGGGAGGAGGCTGTACTGTACTGTGGGTGGAGGCTGTGCTCTACTGTGGGTGGAGGCTGTACTGTACTGTGGGTGGAGGCTGTACTGTTCTGTGGGTGGAGGCTGTACTGTACTGTGGGTGGAGGCTGTACTGTACTGTGGGTGGAGGCTGTACTGTACTGTGGATGGAGGCTGTACTGTACTGTGGGTGGAGGCTGTACTGTACTGTGGGTGGAGGCTGTACTGTACTGTGGTTGGAGGCTATACTGTACTGTGGGTGGAGGCTGTACTGTACTGTGGGTGGAGGCTGTACTGTACTGTGGGTGGAGGCTGTACTGTACTGTGGGTGGAGGCTGTACTGTACTGTGGGTGGAGGCTGTACTGTACTGTGGGTGGAGGCTGTACTGTACTGTGGGTGGAGGCTGTACTGTACTGTGGGTGGAGGCTGTACTGTACTGTGGGTGGAGGCTGTACTGTACTGTGGGTGGAGGCTGTATTGTACTGTGGGTAGAGGCTGTACTGTACTGTGGGTGGAGGCTGTACTGTACTGTGGGTGGTGGTACTGTACTGTGGGTAGTGGTACTGTACTGTGGGTGGTGGTACTGTACTGTGGGTGGTGGTACTGTACTGTGGGTGGAGGTACTGTTCTGTGGGTAGAGACTGTACTGTACTGTGGGTGGTGAAGGTACTGTACTGTTCTGTGGGTGGAGGCTGTAATGTTCTGTGGGTGGAGGCTGTACTGTACTGTGGGTGGTGAAGGTACTGTACTGTTCTGTGGGTGAAGGTACTGTACTGTTCTGTGGGTGGAGGCTGTTCTGTTCTGTGGGTGGAGGCTGTTCTGTGGGTGGAGGAGGCTGTACTGTTCTGTGGGTGGAGGCTGCACTGTTCTGTGGGTGGAGTCTGTTCTGTGGGTGGTGGAGGCTGTACTGTACTGTGGGTGGAGGCTGTACTGTTCTGTGGGTGGAGGATGTACTGTGGGTGGTGGAGGCTGTACTGTTCTGTGGGTGGAGGCTGTACTGTACTGTGGGTGGAGGCTGTACTGTACTGTGGGTGGAGGCTGTACTGTACTGTGGGTGGAGGCTGTACTGTACTGTGGGTGGAGGCTGTACTGTACTGTGGGTGGAGGCTGTACTGTACTGTGGGTGGAGGCTGTTACTGTACTGTGGGTGGAGGCTGTACTGTACTGTGGGTGGAGGCTGTACTGTACTGTGGGTGGAGGCTGTACTGTACTGTGGGTAGAGGCTGTACTGTACTGTGGGTGGAGGCTGTACTGTACTGTGGGTGGTGGTACTGTACTGTGGGTGGTGGTACTGTACTGTGGGTGGTGGTACTGTACTGTGGGTGGTGGTACTGTACTGTGGGTGGTGGTACTGTACTGTGGGTGGAGGTACTGTTCTGTGGGTAGAGACTGTACTGTGGGTGGTGAAGGTACTGTACTGTTCTGTGGGTGGAGGTTGTACTGTTCTGTGGGTGGAGGCTGTACTGTACTGTGGGTGGTGAAGGTACTGTACTGTTCTGTGGGTGAAGGTACTGTACTGTTCTGTGGGTGGAGGCTGTACTGTTCTGTGGGTGGAGGCTGTTCTGATCTGTGGGTGGAGGCTGTTCTGTGGGTGGAGGAGGCTGTACTGTTCTGTGGGTGGAGACTGTTCTGTGGGTGGTGGTGGCTGTACTGTACTGTGGGTGGTGGAGGCTGTACTGTTCTGTGGGTGGAGGCTGTACTGTTCTGTGGGTGGAGTCTGTTCTGTGGGTGGTGGAGGCTGTACTGTACTGTGGGTGGAGGCTGTACTGTTCTGTGGGTGGAGGCTGTTCTGTTCTGTGGGTGGAGGCTGTTCTGTGGGTGGTGGAGGCTGTACTGTTATGTGGGTGGAGGCTGTACTGTTCTGTGGGTGGAGTCTGTTCTGTGGATGGTGGAGGCTGTACTGTACTGTGGGTGGAGGCTGTACTGTTCTGTGGGTGGAGGCTGTTCTGTTCTGTGGGTGGAGGCTGTTCTGTGGGTGGTAAAGGCTGTACCGTTCTGTGGGTGGAGTCTGTTCTGTGGGTGGAGGATGTACTGTACTGTGGGTGGAGGCTGTACTGTTCTGTGGGTGGAGGCTGTACTGTTCTGTGGGTGGAGGCGGTACTCTACTGTGGGTGGAGGATGTACTGTTCTGTGGGTGGAGGCTGTACTGTTCTGTGGGAGGAGGCTGTACTGTTCTGTGGGAGGAGCGCTGTACTGTGGGGTGGTGGTACTGTACTGTTCTGTGGGTGGTGGTACTGTACTGTGGGTGGGTGGTACTGTTCCGTGGGTGGAGGTACTGTACTGTGGGTGGTGGTACTGTACTGTGGGTGGTGGTACTGTACTGTGGGTGGTGGTACTGTACTGTGGGTGGAGGCTGGTACTGTGGGTGGTAGGTACTGTACTGTGGGTGGTGGTACTGTTTCTGTGGGTGGAGGCTGTACTGTGGGTGGTGGTACTGTACTGTGGGTGGTGGTTACTGTACTGTGGGTGGTGATACTGTACTGTGGGTGGTGGTACTGTACTGTGGGTGGAGGTACTGTTCTGTGGGTAAAGACTGTACTGTACTGTGGGTGGTGAAGCTACTGTACTGTTCTGTGGGTGGAGGATGTACTGTTCTGTGGGTGGAGGCTGTACTGTACTGTGGGTGGTGAAGGTACTGTACTGTTCTGTGGGTGAAGGTACAGTACTGTTCTGTGGGTGGAGGCTGTACTGTTCTGTGGGTGGAGGCTGTTCTCTTCTGTGGGTGGAGGCTGTTCTGTGGGTGGTGGAGGCTGTACTGTACTGTGGGTGGAGGCTGTACTGTTCTGTGGGTGGAGGATGTACTGTGGGTGGTGGAGGCTGTACTGTTCTGTGGGTGGAGGCTGTACTGTTCTGTGGGTGGAGTCTGTTCTGTGGGTGGTGGAGGCTGTACTGTACTGTGGGTGGAGGCTGTACTGTTCTGTGGGTGGAGGCTGTTCTGTTCTGTGGGTGGAGGCTGTTCTGTGGGTGGTGGAGGCTGTAATGTTATGTGGGTGGAGGCTGTACTGTTCTGTGGGTGGAGTCTGTTCTGTGGGTGGTGGAGGCTGTACTGTACTGTGGGTGGAGGCTGTACTGTTCTGTGGGTGGAGGCTGTTCTGTTCTGTGGGTGGAGGCTGTTCTGTGGGTGGTGGAGGCTGTACTGCTCTGTGGGTGGAGGCTGTACTGTTCTGTGGGTGGAGGCTGTACTCTACTGTGGGTGGAGGCTGTTCTGTGGGTGGTGGAGGCTGTAATGTTATGTGGGTGGAGGCTGTACTGTTCTGTGGGTGGAGTCTGTTCTGTGGGTGGTGGAGGCTGTACTGTACTGTGGGTGGAGGCTGTACTGTTCTGTGGGTGGAGGCTGTTCTGTTCTGTGGGTGGAGGCTGTTCTGTGGGTGGTGGAGGCTGTACTGTTCTGTGGGTGGAGTCTGTTTCCTTGGGTGGAGGATGTACTGTACTGTGGGTGGAGGCTGTACTGTTCTGTGGGTGGAGGCTGTACTGTTCTGTGGGTGGAGGCTGTACTGTACTGTGGGTGGAGGCTGTACTGTACTGTGGGTAGAGGCTGTACTGTACTGTGGGTGGAGGCTGTACTGTACTGTGGGTGGTAGTACTGTACTGTGGGTGGTGGTACTGTACTGTGGGTGGTGGTACTGTACTGTGGGTGGTGGTACTGTACTGTGGGTGGAGGTACTGTTCTGTGGGTAGAGTCTGTACTGTGGGTGGTGAAGGTACTGTACTGTTCTGTGGGTGGAGGCTGTACTGTTCTGTGGGTGGAGGCTGTACTGTACTGTGGGTGGTGAAGGTACTGTACTGTTCTGTGGGTGAAGGTACTGTACTGTTCTGTGGGTGGAGGCTGTACTGTTCTGTGGGTGGAGGCTGTTCTGTTCTGTGGGTGGAGGCTGTTCTGTGGGTGGAGGAGGCTGTACTGTTCTGTGGGTGGAGTCTGTTCTGTGGGTGGTGGTGGCTGTACTGTACTGTGGGTGGAGGCTGTACTGTTCTTTGGGTGGAGGATGTACTGTGGGTGGTGGAGGCTGTACTGTTCTGTGGGTGGAGGCTGTACTGTTCTGTGGGTGGAGTCTGTTCTGTGGGTGGTGGAGGCTGTACTGTACTGTGGGTGGAGGCTGTACTGTTCTGTGGGTGGAGGCTGTTCTGTTCTGTGGGTGGAGGCTGTTCTGTGGGTGGTGGAGGCTGTACTGTTATGTGGGTGGTGGCTGTACTGTTCTGTGGGTGGAGTCTGTTCTGTGGATGGTGGAGGCTGTACTGTACTGTGGGTGGAGGCTGTACTGTTCTGTGGGTGGAGGCTGTTCTGTTCTGTGGGTGGAGGCTGTTCTGTGGGTGGTGGAGGCTGTACCGTTCTGTGGGTGGAGTCTGTTCTGTGGGTGGAGGATGTACTGTACTGTGGGTGGAGGCTGTACTGTTCTGTGGGTGGAGGCTGTACTGTTCTGTGGGTGGAGGCTGTACTCTACTGTGGGTGGAGGATGTACTGTTCTGTGGGTGGAGGCTGTACTGTTCTGTGGGAGAAGGCTGTACTGTTCTGTGGGAGGAGGCTGTACTGTGGGTGGTGGTACTGTACTGTTCTGTGGGTGGTGGTACTGTACTGTCGGTGGTGGTACTGTTCCGTGGGTGGAGGTACTGTACTGTGGGTGGTGGTACTGTACTGTGGGTGGTGGTACTGTACTGTGGGTGGAGGCTGTACTGTGGGTGGTGGTACTGTACTGTGGGTGGTGGTACTGTTCTGTGGGTGGAGGCTGTACTGTGGGTGGTGGTACTGTACTGTGGGTGGTGGTACTGTACTGTGGGTGGTGATACTGTACTGTGGGTGGTGGTACTGTACTGTGGGTGGAGGTACTGTTCTGTGGGTAGAGACTGTACTGTACTGTGGGTGGTGAAGCTACTGTACTGTTCTGTGGGTGGAGGATGTACTGTTCTGTGGGTGGAGGCTGTACTGTACTGTGGGTGGTGAAGGTACTGTACTGTTCTGTGGGTGAAGGTACATTACTGTTCTGTGGGTGGAGGCTGTACTGTTCTGTGGGTGGAGTCTGTTCTGTTCTGTGGGTGGAGGCTGTTCTGTGGGTGGTGGAGGCTGTACTGTACTGTGGGTGGAGGCTGTACTGTTCTGTGGGTGGAGGATGTACTGTGGGTGGTGGAGGCTGTACTGTTCTGTGGGTGGAGTCTGTTCTGTGGGTGGTGGAGGCTGTACTGTACTGTGGGTGGAGGCTGTACTGTTCTGTGGGTGGAGGCTGTTCTGTTCTGTGGGTGGAGGCTGTTCTGTGGGTGGTGGAGGCTGTAATGTTATGTGGGTGGAGGCTGTACTGTTCTGTGGGTGGAGTCTGTTCTGTGGGTGGTGGAGGCTGTACTGTACTGTGGGTGGAGGCTGTACTGTTCTGTGGGTGGAGGCTGTTCTGTTCTGTGGGTGGAGGCTGTTCTGTGGGTGGTGGAGGCTGTACTGTTCTGTGGGTGGAGTCTGTTTCCTTGGGTGGAGGCTGTACTGTTCTGTGGGTGGAGGCTGTACTGTTCTGTGGGTGGAGGCTGTACTCTACTGTGGGTGGAGGCTGTTCTGTGGGTGGTGGAGGCTGTAATGTTATGTGGGTGTAGGCTGTACTGTTCTGTGGGTGGAGTCTGTTCTGTGGGTGGTGGAGGCTGTACTGTACTGTGGGTGGAGGCTGTACTGTTCTGTGGGTGGAGGCTGTTCTGTTCTGTGGGTGGAGGCTGTACTGTGGGTGGTGGAGGCTGTACTGTTCTGTGGGTGGAGTCTGTTTCCTTGGGTGGAGGATGTACTGTGCTGTGGGTGGAGGCTGTACTGTTCTGTGGGTGGAGGCTGTACTGTTCTGTGGGTGGAGGCTGTACTCTACTGTGGGTGGAGGATGTACTGTGGGTGGTGGAGGCTGTAATGTTATGTGGGTGGAGGCTGTACTGTTCTGTGGGTGGAGTCTGTTCTGTGGGTGGTGGAGGCTGTACTGTACTGTGGGTGGAGGCTGTACTGTTCTGTGGGTGGAGGCTGTTCTGTTCTGTGGGTGGAGGCTGTTCTGTGGGTGGTGGAGATTGTACTGTTCTGTGGGTGGAGTCTGTTTCCTTGAGTGGAGGATGTACTGTACTGTGGGTGGAGGCTGTACTGTTCTGTGGGTGGAGGCTGTACTGTTCTGTGGGTGGAGGCTGTACTCTACTGTGGGTGGAGGATGTACTGTTCTGTGGGTGGAGGCTGTACTGTTCTGTGGGTGGAGGCTGTACTGTTCTGTGGGAGGAGGCTGTACTGTGGGTGGTGGTACTGTACTGTTCTGTGGGTGGTGGTACTGTACTGTGGGTGGTGGTACTGTTCTGCGGGTGGTGGTACTGTACTGTGGGTGGTGGTACTGTACTGTGGGTGGTGGTACTGTACTGTGGGTGGTGGTACTGTACTGTGGGTGGAGGCTGTACTGTTCTGTAGGCGGAGGCTGTACTGTGGGTGGTGAACTGTACTGTGGGTGGTGGTACTGTACTGTGGGTGGTGGTACTGTTCTGTGGGTGGAGGCTGTACTGTGGGTGGTAGTACTGTACTGTGGGTGGTGGTACTGTTCTGTGGGTGGTAGTACTGTACTGTGGGTGGTAGTACTATACTGTGGGTGGTGGTACTGTTCTGTGGGTGGTGGTACTGTTCTGTGGGTGGTGGTACTGTTCTGTGGGTGGTGGTACTGTACTGTGGG